>NW_026294491.1:15162607-15697607 GCF_007827085.1 Peromyscus californicus insignis
AGAACATGAGCTGGATTTCTTCTGACTGTCTTTAGCATTTACTTTCTTGTAAAAGCCTTTTTGTTTGTATCTCACAGTAAGGACTGAGTCAAGAAGTGGTCCACAGGCTAATTATTTAAATTTTAAGCATCACACCACAGCATGATTTACACTCAAGAATATCCATTCATAGTACTAAGTCATAGTCCTAGCTTGGTTCCTATTTTGAAATGCATGGTCTTCCTTGTCAGATGGGTAAAGCAAAAAGGTTGATCCTCTGTGTTGGATGTCCTTATAAACCCTGTTGGGCAGACACCCCTGATTCCTAGGATCATAACGTTATTATTTACCTGTGAATGCAATAAATCCCCAGTGAACCCTCATACTTTTTGGAAACACAATATTCTCTCTTGTTCTTTTCTGCAGACTAAAGTCAGACAGAATATCAATACAACAAATGTTTTTTTCTTCCTTGAACATTAAGCGCATATTATTCTTTAATTTGTTTTCAAAGTCTTAGGAAATTATGATTCCAAAGAAGGTCATACATTAGCTCATATTACTTAAAATTTGTGGGACATTACCTCCTCTTTAGAAATCTTATGCATCCCTCAAACATAAGTTGCAATGCAATCTAGATAGCACACCTAGGAACATGAAGATCACATCAGAGGTCACATAAGCAAACAGCAAGCCATTCCACCCCAGGAGAGCATGTTAAAGAAAGAATAATGACTGTATTTTGCAATTTACAAATTACTAAAATACCATGGAATTCTTCAGTTCATGTTGGCAGTTCTCCGATCATTCTAAACCATGAGACAGTTCATGAAGCGCTGAGCAAAGAGCTCATCACTATGTCTGTGTGAGGAGTAGGTAATTAATTTTCAATATATCATTCATTAAACAAGTATTCACTGTTCTTATGTCATGTCATGTAAGACACAGGAGTACAAGCTGGAGACTAAAGAAAAGGAAGAAACATTATGGACACAGTTCTGGTTCATTTAATTCACTCCACCCACACAAAACTGTGGGGACCTACAAGAAGGTTCAATGGGTAAAAGTATTTATTACCAAAGCATGGTGACGTGAGTTTGATTGCTGGAACCCGCAGAGGCATAAAAGGAGAGAATCAAGTCCCAAAGTTATACTATGATCTCCACACCTATGTTGTAGTACACACATACACACACACACACACACACACACACACACACACACACACACACACACACTCATAATAATAGTAATAGTGTAGATTTTGATTTGGAACAAAAAGAATCTACCATGACTTATTCTAAGTTACATCCGTATTTCAGTGAACTAAAATGACATATTTGGTTTGAGGAATTCAAAATTTATTTATTTATTTCATTATACGATGATCACCAAAGAGAGTAACATTTGTCATATACCGGTTGGTAAGAAATGTTCTGTGATTTGACCTAAATCATGTGTTGTTTCTGCTTCCCCTGTCTACATGTCTATGTACATTTTCTTCTCTTCTGCCCACAATAACGTACTACATTCAGATAAATCCAATAATCACTTCAATACTTTTGTTTGGTGGTTGATGGGTCAGTTATTTTATTTTGTTTGTTTCTATTATTTACAGATCCTCCTGTGTACAGCATACACTTATGAACAAGGAAGTTACAGTGGGGACAAGAATGACTGACCCTCTCACTGAGAGTTTCCCTGTTCATTGCATTACAAATGGTCCAAGAATCAAAGAAAGTGACATTTCTGGGGGCTGAAGAAATGAATCAATGGTTAAGAGCTCTTATGGTGGACCCAGATTTAGTTCTCAGCACCCACATAGCAAATCACAAGCATCTGTAACTCCATTTCCAGGGGATCTGATGCCCTCTTCTGGACTCTGAGGACACTGCACTCACATGGCACTCACACATCCATGCAGGCAAAATACTCGTTCACATAAAGTAAAATTTTAAAACAACAAAACAAAAATTTAAGATTTTTTTTACTTTGAAAGAATAAAATGGAAATGTAACTGTGAGAAGTAGTAAAAATGAAGGTAGGTACTGTGCCATGTAAGACGGAAACTTCCTTTAGAATTGACATTTAACCTGACATCTGAGTATTGAGAATGTTGAGACATACAGAGATAAGGAGGTATAATAGAGAGGGATGAGATGGTGTCTTATAGTGATAAAGGGAATACGTGCATACATAAACATCTATTGTATATTATAATGTTGCATAATATATATGTGTATATATGTGTATATCATGATGAAATTAGTTTCTTTCATATGTTGAGAGTCATCTCTATATACATCCTTGGCTTTCCATAGGTCTCAGGAACAGAGGCATCAGTTAGCCTTTGCTGCAGACCATCTACAGGAATATCTCTGCAGTGGAAGATGAAACAGAGTGAGCCACTGTTTCATCTAAACCAAGTTCTCATTGTACATAAAAACTGGGCTCCAATATCCCAGTGTTGTGTAATTTCCTTCAGTACTTTAATGTTCTTATCTGTATAGTATAATTTAATAAGACACAAAGAGTTCTCCTATTCTCACCATCCTTCCTGTATGAAATAATTAAATTTTACCTTTTGTCGATAGAAGGCTAGGAGCAGGTTATAGCCATAGGAACAAAGTGCCTATGGGAGGCAAAGTATAAAGCTTCAATTCCTTTCCCTTTTGTGATTAAATCTCATCAGTTCATAACTTGCTACTAGTTTGTGGGGGCTGAAGTTAGCTGATGGCCATGTTTCTCAGTCCATGCCTTCCCCTCCTTTGGGTAATGCATCATAAATGAGATGGACAGCTTGACCGATCATGTACGGACAATGATGGATAATGTGAAAGTCAGGGACTTAGCCTCGCCGGCAGATACGCTCCAGCTGGCAGACATGATTTAGTATCAGTCTAAGATTCTTCAGGGGCTTTCACATACATTTCTTGCATCTCACTATTCTAAAAGTGTGATATGTGGCCAACCTAGACCACAGTTTCCCATTACAGCAACAGACTGTCTGGTCTGAAGAGGGCCAGATCCCATCAGATGGGACATGAGCTCCCTTTACTGGCTCATAGTCTTCACTCTTCCTGCCATAGTCCTGTAATTAGTTACTTAGTGAGCCATGTTTTGATTTTCAGTTTTCTATTCACACACTCCTATTTACACCTGTCAATTAGATTCTTTCTCTCCCCCAAAATAAAATAACCCAAACTCTTGAAAGTATCCTGTGACCGTACATACCAGGATATCTTGCTGCTTTTCCTGTTACTGTGTTTAAATAGCCTGGACAAAAACTTAATGTAAATATGGTTTGTTTGGGCTCCACTCTTGAGAGTACACTAGTCTACCATGGTGGTGAAATCCAGGTGGCACTAGCTCCTGGAGTTGCATTCCCAGTCAAGAAGAAGAGAATGACAAAGGGTCGTGTATACTCAGCCAGCTTTCTCCTTTCTATGCCATTCTGGTCTCCAGCCCAGAGAAAGGTACTACCTAAAACCAGGGTAATCTTCCCAAGTCAATGAATCTAATCAAAATAATCCTTCACAGGCATGCCCAGAGGCTACGCTAATCTAAATTATCCATGACAAATTGCCTGGAGATTTGTCTCCTAAGCGAGTCCAGATTCTGTCAAGTTGACACTCAACACTGACTCTCTCATTGGTCTTCTCGCCATTCCACTTCTCCTTCCCTACATCTGCACTGGACACCTACTCGGTTCCTCATGCTATTTCATAAGGTTTGTCTATATTAACCAGATCATACAAAGAATGCCACCTCTTACCCAGGGAACTCTCAGACTCTTCACAAGATCTGCCTTTAATATACTCCTTTCCTATTGCAAAATAATCTCTAACACACAAGTGAACCTTGATCAAACTGCTTTAGATCCACAAATAATAGCCACTTGATTTTCCACAAATAATATCCACTGTTAGTGGGACACAAAAGCTGGTCTGGTGTGAATCCAAATCCATATCCACTGCACATTCTCATCTTTTATTCCCACTCTGCCCCAAGCCCTAGCGTTGCAACCCGATTCTATGGCATATTCCAGCTATGTCAGCATTTCCATACCTACAGTTATTCCCTTGGCCTGAATTGTTCTTGTCCTAACCAAACTCAAATTATCATTTCCAATCAAGATATGCATAATTGATTATGCTCTTTCCTGTGGTGTTACAAGAGCTACAGTTATGACTGCCCTGGCAAAATATGTCTAATGGAACAGTAGTGTTACAAATGAAATGAAAGTAATTATCCACATTCTGATTGGACCTAAGTCTTGCTCCACAAGATGAAATCCATATTTGGCACCATTATCACGGCCAAGAGCCTGTGGCTAGACAGGTCATGGGCCTTAGGGGAGAATCGAGTTCTATGATCCTGCTAAATGGACTTAGTATTAAACCAACTCGGAATGACTTAACATTATTCCCATAGATTAATGCATCTCTTGGCCCTTATCAGAGAAGCTTCTTCTTGCAGTAGATGCTAATTAACAGAGACCCACAACTGTCAAAGCATAGAGAATAAGAGACTGCTGAATGCTGAGTGTTAAATAGGACATCTGTATCATTCACCCTCCTCCCAAGGCTCAGGGTTCATTACAGAAATGAAACTTATAAGGAAAACTTATAAGAGCCAGAGTTAGTGAATGACTGCAAGCACACAGCCTTGACATGGCAGAACAGTTCCATATATGCGCCCACAATGACTGTGACAGTATGCACAAAACCTGAACAAGCTGAAACAAGATGAAAGTCCCAGCATGGATTTGGAGGAGGTGCCCCTGTACCTGAGGAGCTATTGACAATTAATTGGAACACTGACTTTCTTTAGGAATGTGGAACTGATAGGTTGACCACACCCCAGGGGAAGGCCACACATTCAAGAGTTTATGGCTATATATATTGGACTGGATATGTTTTTAAAAAACTACCTCTAATTGTATGTGTTGGGAGATGGGGTGGATCTGGGAAGATTTGAGGGACAGGAGATGAGTATGATCAAACTACATTGTACAAAATTCTATAAGAACTAATATAAATGACGCAGAAATATTAAAATAAAAATCAGTGTCATAAAAAATATTTAAAGGAATCCTGAAGGGATTCTGAGTTCATTTAAAGTGAAAAATACCTTCTCTCTACCTACAATGTTCTCTCAACACATTCATTACAGTCAAGTGATAAACCATGGAGATCTTGTCTAACTGATTATCATAAGAAGTTCAACAAAAGAAAGCTTAGATATCCTGAGGTCAGTTCCCCCACCCTAATATGTCTCAAGGAGACTTGATGTCCAGAACCATTAACTTTGATTTTAGATATGACTAAACCTTAAATTTACAGAGATCCACCTCCTCTACCTCTCGATTATTGAGATTAAAGCAGTGTACCACTATGCCTGGTACAACTCTGCCAGGGCAAGAGGATGAGATTGGAGAGTTGATTTAACATTTCGATTGTCAAGTACCTCTATGTTCATAAAATTTATTTGCTATGAGCATTATTGTGTATAGATTCTCAACATTATCATTAGTACAGTCATTTCTTATGACAGTTGTGTGGTGGCCCACAGAGGCTCCTTAGTGAGACCTTACTCAAGGTCAGAGAATCTGAGCTTACTTTACCCATCAGGGCTACATAATAGAATGATTTGGTCAAAGGCGTGTTTACCAGGTGTTTGGAAGGGTCCACACTTGGCTGTACAGAGTGCTTTGATCTTGCAAGCAAAAGACCTCCCTGTTGGCATATTATAAAAAGCCCTTTTGAATAAAGCTCTGGGTGACTGGGTATTGCCCAGGGCCCTCCTGAAGCTATCCTGTGTCTCTGTCTTTCTTATCATTGATTTCTATCTTTCTATCTATCATTTCCTCATTCCTCTCTCCTCCACCCAAGAACCCTTTGAAAGGTGGGAGCAGGTCAGAGCTAGACTCTGGCAGACTCCCACACAGTTTTTCTGTTTTTTGTTTGGAAAATTAATTATCTTAATAAATGATCCCTAAACACATCATTTCACAGTGCCTCTCTCAGATTGTTTCCAATCCCTACATACCCATGTCTGTGTTTCTCATGATTCTTTTCTTATCCTTGAAAATTTGAAATATGAAGAAGAGAAAATGCATTTCAAAAAATATATTTTGATCCTAATCTCTATTGAATATTCACCCCATGCCAACATGTTACTTTGGATGAACACAATTAAAAAAACAAAATGACCAGACCTGCTGTCTTTAAGCATTAGTGGTGCTGATTCTACAACAGTTTACCCATCAATGCTTAGCCTTTGTCTCACTCACCACACTCTATACTTGTATAAGTTCTGCTTCCACTCTGGTTGCAAAAAACAGGGTTCTATAATACCATATTATCTGAAAATTTTGGATGGATTGTTCTCAGAAGAAATTTCAAAAACAAACAATTTATTAACAAATATTGAGAGAAATCTCCCCTTGGTCTATCCTTTTTAAACGGCCATATAGATCTGCCTTTTCCTAGTAGTCTGGCAATACTTTTCAACATGTTTTCTACTGACCACACTAAGATGGAGGCTCACATTGCTTATTGCTTTCCAATCTACATCATTTTGAAAAGACATAAAAATCAGTATGCAAATATAGACTAGAATGCATAAGATTTGCAAGCTTTCACTTGATTCCATCTCATGAATGTTCCATTGTAAAACCAAAACTCCTTTAGTTAATTAGTATGTCACATGATATAGGGAAGACATTTTATAAGTGGACGTTCCTCAAACCTCCAATTCTAAGCCACCCAGCCAGATCATCCTGGCTTAGGTATTTGAACACCAGGCACAGCAGTGTCTTGAAAAACAAATAAACTAAACAAAACAAAATTATTCAATCTACCCAAGAAAACAGGTAAATTCCACTGTTGGTGTAAACATTTAGCAGAACATTATAGCGAACTCAGATGAAATAGCAGAAAATACAATGACCATCTACTGAATTAATTGCTTTGAAATCTCTAACTCTGGAGATAATTCAGAGAGGAAAAGAAGTAAATAAGTGAAACTAAATTTTAAAAATAAGTAAAAATGATGCTAAGTGAACTATTACCCTGTGAGCTGACATTCAGAACTACCGTTTCCTCCATGGCTCAGTTCAACTTGTGTACAAACAGGACTCATGGTTACATGAAAGGAGCCTCCCCAGGGTGCTGATGCTGTGGAGCTGAGGGTGGCAAGCCCAGGCTTCTGACAACCAGGCTATGAAATGCCAGCGGCCAACTGTCAACAGTGCTCTGAGATCTAACAGCCTCTGTGTCAATAATCTCCAGAGCAAACATTCAAAGTCACAAAAACTCCAATGATGTGTGGCCGTTTCCAGAGGATCCGAGCCCCCTGTCATCTGTGCCCTCATTTGCAGGTTATGCAAATCTTATTAAAATAATTCTGATCCTCTTTGGTCATCAATTAATGCAAAGAATTTTAATACAGTAAGGTTCTTGGTACTCTACGATCATACATGGCTTAAAATGCCCATATCATTCTGTTCTTTCTCAGGGTCAAGACATCTCAGTCCAGACAAGAGCTCAAAACACTTCTGCTCAATTTTCTTGGTCTTTGTTTCATCCTTGGTAAGTAAGAATAGCATGCATATGCAAGTGTACATTTACATACATATGTACAGATACATGCATACACACACATATTAATATGCACACAGACTCATATACACACACATACATATGGATACACATGCACACATATCATGCACACACATAAACCTTTGCATAGTAAGTCTTCCTTCAATAAACACATGCTGAGACCAGTTCCCATTCTAAACACAATCTGAGGTTTTGTGATAAGAAAACTTGAGTAATTAGGCCTATTTCTAGTGATGAACCACAGCCTACCTTACTTTGGAAGAAAATTAACTGAAACAATCAGAGTTCAAATTTATTTATATCCTAAATCAGGTGTTATCACTCATTGGGGAACATATTTGCTTATAATGTGGGAATTTTTATATTTTTGCTTAACAAAATGCTCTAAGCAAATGCATCTAGCATTATTTAATACACTACAAGGCCAAGATACAGTGGTAAAGCCTTTTTCTAGAGAGGCTGTTGATTCAGTAAACACCACCATCTCTGCTGTGGGCTCGGAATTCTCATACATTTTCTAAAAGAAGAACTCTGGCAACTTTCTCCAATTAGTGCTAAGTCCACCTTCCCTAAGTAAGTTGTTTAACCAAAGGAAGTTCTGTCTTCCTCTCCCCTGGATGGCGTAGTGTACTGTGCAAAGATAAAGTGTATGAGAAACTTAAAATTTCAAGAAAATCCCTGTGAGAGCCTTCTTTCCTTGTCTATACTAATCTAAGCTACGAAAAACCTACAAAAATCAGATTTTTTAAAAATTTTGTATTCCGATTTCTCTTGACCCATTCTTTGATGATAAGTACACACATATTTTTGTTGCTTTCTTATTCTTTAAAATAATTTCATATTGCCAGGTGGTGGTGGTACATACCTTTAATCCCATCACTTGGGAGGCAGAGGCAAGCAGATCTCTGTGAGTTCAGGGCCAGCCTGGTCTACAGAGTGAGCTCCAGGATAGCCAAGGCTACACAGAGAAACCACCTCTTCAAAAAAATAATACTTTCACATTTTATTAAAATGCTGCAGGCCACAGGAATATATCATAAGAACTTAGCTGGTTATAGCAAAGTTACTACCTGGAGGGATCAGGGAATTCCTCCAGAGGAAGCCAAATTCCAAGGAGTTTTTGGTGTTATTTGGCTTATTATATATCAGCTGTATTCTGTTATGAAAATCATGTGTGCCTTCATAGTTTTCCCAGTTGACTTTTCCCTAGAAGGGCTAGCAGTGTGGACTGATCACTCTCTCGACATACACATTCCAGGAATTTGGAGAACAGCCTCAGGAAAGGCTTTCTTTGGAATCAGATATCTTCCTTAGCCACTTTCAAGGACTAACAGGAGACACCGCCTAGGTTGATGCCCAACTTTCAAGGACTAACAGTGATAACAGCCCACATGCAAGTCTCCTGACTTAAGGTAAATTCCACAAGGAGACACCACCTAGGTGAGGTGGACATTAAGTAACAGCTTTACACAATTTAGCTCGGACCCTCCCTTTATATACCGGGACTTCCAGGGCACAGGACAGAGAAGAGAAAAGAGAATGGAAGAACTAGATGGGTAAGATCTTGAGAGGAACAAACTGAGATGGGGAAGAACTAGATTGAAGAGCTAGAAGAGAGTACTAGAGGAACGAGATAAAAGATGAGGAAGAACCAGATGGGGAAGAACAAGATGAGGAAGAACAAAACGAGAGAGAAGGAGATGGGAGAGGAGATGATAGGGGAAGGAACTAAACAGATAAGAACCTAGAAGGGACAGAACTAGATGAAGGAATTAAGATCGAACCTAGAGGGGACAGTAGATAAATATAGAGAGAAATCAGGCAAGAAAGGAGCTAGGCATGAGAGCAGAATAGAAGCTGTGTAGAGAGAGAACTATCACAGAATAATAAAGTGTATGAACTAAGGAATTTCGTGTACATAGATTCATTTCTTTTCATCAAAGATTAATTATCAGGTGGTTATAGATGGTTCCCGGACCTTGGGAGGGCACTATCAAGGGGCTGGACCCCATAGTCCCCGATATTAAAATACAAAATCAAAAATTCAATCCCCTGGACTTAAGAATAAATTGCAGTCTTTGGCACCTCAGTCTCCAGACTCAATTTATAGTCACTATGATGCTTTTATAAGCCTAATATCAACATAGGAATAAGATTAAATTAACTGTTAAAAAGCATCACTTTTTTTAAGTCTCCAAACAGGAAATTCTAATTTTTTTTTTCTTTTTGAAGAATCTAACCAGTTTAGGGCCTGGAGAGATGGTTCACTGGGTAAGAACCCTTGAAGAACAAGCATGGAAACTGGAGTTCGAATCCCCTGCAATCACATTGTAAACAGTCAGGTATGTGGCTGTTCACCCAACACTGTGGGGAGGGAGATAGAAATATTCTTTGGGCCTGCTAGTCGCCCAGTTCCAGGTTGGGTCTCAAAGAAATAAGGCGTTGAATGACCTTGTGGAACACCCAGTATCGTCTCATGACTGCTGCACACACACACAGGCACATTTGTATTGGTATGTGTTTACCACACACATATATCAGATACACATTCACACACATTGTTGTGGAAAAAAAATTTTTTTCCTGAGGAGATGCAACACTCACATTTACTCATCCCAGTTATCAAGCTCACAACAGACCAAAGTACAGATATCATCAAAGTCCAACTTGGTGAACCAATAAGTTTTATTAGGGTTAGTTACAGGAGTATGGGTGAGGAGTTACTGACCAGAGCAAAAAGGACTCCAAGGACAACTGCATCACCAAAGCCTACTTCAGCGTGGGTGACAGCTCACACAGCTAGAAACATGAGCACACTTACACCCTGAAGGCAAATTTTTATTACTCCAGGTGCCTCAGTTGATCCAAACCTCTAACAGACAGCAGCTTGCCTGGTTTCTGCTTCCTCCTGAGTAGCTGTCTTTTAATGGTTCTCTGATCTGAAAGTCTTTGTAGCTTGGCTCTGCCTTATCTGATAGGAACTCTCACTTTTTGTTACTCTGGCAAGGAAGGGCCTAGTAAATCTGCTCAGTTTCAGGGACTTCCTAAAGCTCTTCTGAGTTGTTTGCCTTCCTGCTTTTAAGGTGCTTCCTGCAGGGTGAAAGGTTTCAGGATATTTTGGTGTGAGAGAAAACTGTTACACAACACACACACAAACAAACACATACACACACACAGACACACACACACACACACACACACACACACACACACACATACACCATCTAATTGGCTCAAAAGTTGATTCACAGTGTAAAGAGTTCTTGAAGTTTAATAATAAAGTAGAAACACACACACACAAAATTGAACCATTGAAAGACAGTGTGGGGCTAAGTGTCTCACTCTGTGCCATCTTTGATGGCTTGGCTAGAATGTGCAAGGTCCAGATTCTAAGCTCAGTATAGCAAAAAATTTTAAGTGGATAACTGATGTTAACAGACTATTCAAAATATAGAGCCCAACAGTTATGTAAATGTATACACCAATAATTTTAAGAAATCAGAGAATTAGCTTATGTAAAGCATACTGAAAGAGTCCTAATAAAGGAGACTATAAGAGCACTGGAATTCTTCCAGTGAATGTTTGAAGGACAGGATTCTGTACCATGTAAGAAGAACTAGCCCAAGGCAGTAGACTTTAGAATGAGCCCTGGAAATAAGGTGTAACTCAATTGTGTATGCATGACACACTCTCATATTAGAGCACTGCCTAGAATCTCCCTCACCCTGAGAAGGCAGGTTAGGCCAGATGGCTGAGTCCATCTTTCTGTTGCCAAAGGTCCAAACTGTCCTGAAGCACCAGATGTTGTGAGAACAGAGCAGGTGCTCCTCATGGAGCCCTGGAAGGAAGTAAGGAGAGATGGATTGTGTCTCAGACTGCTTTTTGCTTCATATGTTAAATTTATATTAAGTAATCACATGAAGCATCCTTCTACAGCCCTTCACATGCCTCAAAATACCAGCTGACAGAGCAAACTTCCCTTGTAGATCCTTTTGGAGAGTAACAGTGAGTGATATCTTGCTCTTGCCCTACATATGTCTGGACAACATGTGGATTGCCCATCACTCTGCCATTGTTAGGTGGGTCAACAATATCCCAGCCACCTGTGGGTATAGTTTTGTTTGGGCATTTCAAATGTAAGATGCCATTCAGAAGGTCCCTCACTTTCAGTGGGATTCCTCAGAGGATGCTGCAAAAGATTTCCTGAATAAGATAAAATTGGTAGGTTATATGAAATCCTTGCAAATATTAGATGACATATTTTACAACAGGGAAGCATTGAACTACTTTTAGATACAAAACCCAACTTCAACAAAACAGTAATGAAGTGAAAACAAAACACCTAAGCACATGAAAAGGGCTTCCTCTTAATGTTAGGGAAAACAAAATGCTAGAAGGCAGGATAAAGGAAACCATGATGGTGCCTGGCCCAGCTCCACACCCTCTCATTTAGTCACAATATAATGAACATGAATATTCATTTAATCAAAATTACGATCCACTATGTAAAGAAGACGAGAGCTCAGAAGTATGCATGTGTGTGATAGGGACCGGAAAGTGAAAGAAAGCTGAATTATCATATTCCACAGCAAGAGGCCGATAGATAAAGCCTATTAATAAAATACTCTGAAACGGCAACGTAGGCATATTATTTAGAGATGCAGAGAGATAGTACAAAAACCAGCTGATACAGTCGGAAGTGGTCACATCTGTGCAACAGGAAAAGCGCTGCAGGAAGAATACAGGAAATTGCTGCTGATAAAACTGATAAACCTGGCAAACCTGATAAAAACTGCTTGATACTTTATATGCACGTGTGACATTAAGACAAAAGGTAACTTGAAAAATGCTACCCTGGATCCCGTGAAATGCAAGCATGACTATGCACGCCCTTCTCTGCCCACATTTTAAATTACTCAAAATTGAGTCCTCTTGTTCAAGACACTTGCTTGTCCCAGTCCATTTGAAGCCTGAATAATACAAAAGAAAAAACAGTCATCTCCCCTTAGTTAGAACATATACCATTAAATCTACCAAAATAGAATAGACTATTTCATTTAGAAATATATACTACAGTCACTTCAAGTGGCTGATATGTTTGCTAGAAAGGAAGAAATTTTGTTGTAAAGAACTCAAGGGGCTGAGAAAAGGTGGCTCAGTAACATGTATTGTTCAAGGATGAGTACCCCAGGCCAGATCCCAGCACCCACACAAGAGCTGCCCTTGTCAAGTGTAACTGTAACCCTAGTGCTGAGAGTGAAGACAGGCTGAATGATGGACCGTCCTCCTCCACACCTGCAAACACACACACACACACACACACACACACACACACACACACACACACACACACACACCAGAGCTACACACAGTCACATATAAAATATTGAAAAGCATATGCCTCCAGGAATAATCAGCTTTGTAACAATGGTTCACAGACACAAATGTTGCTAAGTCAAAGAAGTGTAGCCTTTTGCATCTTTATTACAGGCTGGGTAAGACTGCCTGGTTTCTTTGGTCGTGGTTCAGTGAGTCTCATTTCAGTGAATCCTGACCCCAACATCTGTAGGTGTATCTGCAGAGAGAAGGCTTGTGAGCCCCTGAGTAGCAGAGGTCTCAATTTGTTCCAGCAAGATGTGACCCTAAAATATGGAACCCCTGGGATGAATGGTGTTCTTGAAAAATAAGCTTGCTGTTGCTTGGGGTTTTTTTACCCTAATCTTTCCTCATGATTAGTTTTTTGACAGGTCTGTCCTTGAGCTAACAATCTTCTAGCCTGAGATGCTTAAACACTGGGACTGAAGGGGTATATGAACACAATTCACTATTTGAGAAGGATCCATCTCCTGGTTCATAGAATTTAACAAATGTACATAAAGATCTGTGCACAGCTTGCCTAGGCCAGCTGGGGATCATACAGCATGTGAACTTTTCTGTGTGAGGAAACCACACGTACAAGACTGCTCACACCTTACTCTGACCTTAACTCATACAGTGATGCCAAAGCTCCTCATTCAGGTCTAGCTCTTAAATTTAGAAATCTAACCAATCATGGGATATTTATATTCTTGGGTACAAAAGTTGGAGTGGACAAAACAAATGAAGTGTGTGAGCCTTTCCACAAAGGCAACAGCTGCTCATTTTGTGAAGTGAAATACACATAAACATTTCCAAATTTTTCCTGTTGACCATAGCTGTGCTAATGCTACTATGTATACCAAAGATGCCCTGGCATTTATCATAAAAAATCAAAAGCAAAACAATATATATAAGAATAATTTGTTTTCAGAATATAGTGTTGCAATGCCTGCACAGTTTACCCAATATGGTTTTAGGGAAAAGTAAATAAAACCAAAGTCAGAGTGACTCAGGGAAGGTTGCATAAATACATGTACAGATATATGGATGATGATGATGATGATGATGAAGATATGAAGGTAGATAAGTAGACAGATAGGTAGGTAGGTAGATAGATAGATAGATAGATAGATAGATAGATAGATAGATAGATAAATAGATAATATGTAACAATATTAATTATGGATCAGGAAGGGGGTACAGGAGGAGTTGGGGGGTAGGAGGGGCAGGAGTCATGTAGATCTAGTGATGATGAATGATGTTCTCAAAAACCAATGTTTAGTTCTGATAGAATTATCAATCTGCCAAATAGGCCATGGTCTAATCTTTCTTACTCTCCCTGCTGTTATCTTCCTTATAATAAAATATACCTGGCATTCTTCATGAAATATACCTGGCATTCCATAGCTGTACATGCTTTGGTTAAAACAAATCCTAAACACTCACATGCGTGCAGACAAACACACACACACACACATATACACACACGCATACATGCACACACACACACATGCATACACACACACACACACACACGCACGCACGCAGGCACACACACAGGAGGGGCAAAATAGATGTTTGAATATAGAGATACCAAATGATCATAAGGAACATATTCCTACCTAGAAGTGAGATTTTAAAATATTTAGTTGAAATTGTAATTAAACTGACAGTTGCAGTGTTAACTAGGTGATTTCTTTATTCCTGATGTAAAAGGCAATGAAAGTGAATCAAGGCTGCATTAAATAACCTCACACAGGCAGGGGGCCGAGCAAAGGCTCTCCTTCAGTGTGCTTCCTATTGTGCAGTACTGAGCACTCGGGCAGCTGTATTTAAACAGCTAATATCTTCTTAAGCACGGAAGGGCTGACAGATGATTAGAGAGACATAATTGCTCACAATACACAATTTGAAGTGTATTAGCAGCTGCTCCCATTAACACTGCCTCCTATTTTTCTGCTTCAGGATCTGAGAATTTATTAATGTGGAAATAGAAACATGACAGAAGGGTACTATTGTTTAGATGTTTATCTGATGACCAAGTCAGCCAGGACAGCGGGCATCAGCATCAGCAGACAGGAATAGTAACGAGAAAACCTTGAAAATGACCTGAGATCACCTTCCACATACTTCACATACTCGCTCCATGTGGTTTACAGAGAACAGCAGCTACTTTTTCCTGTAACTGCTAGCATCTCTGAAAGCCTGACCAAGGTGAGGGCTAGTGAGTACAAAATACTACCAGAGTAAATACAATTCTTTAGAACTTCCGATAGTTACAGGAAGTCATTCAGCTCTAAGAAATTTTGGAAGGGGTGAAGTTGGCAATTCGAAACTGAAAAAGCAAACACGGTAAATTTCACTCCCGATGAACTGGAGTGGCCGTTGAGAAGCCAGACACAGTTCTTTAGAAAGAGAGAGTCCTGGGTAGAAAAAAAGGGCAACAAGAAGAAAAGAGAAAAAAGGAGCCACAGGGCACATGCAGCTTCACAGGCAGCACAGTCTAGAGCTACAATCCCTCCGTCCTCGAACAGGAAGGAAATCTTTCTGACGTTGTAATGTGCATAAAGCATCAGGTGAATTCTGAGAACTAAAGAAAAGAACTTATTCCAAAACCAACCTAAGGAGGAAGGGAATTCTAGTCTTTTTGTGTGTTGAGGGACAGGGAGGCTGGGGTATTTTGAGACAGGGTTTCTTCATCTATCCTTGGCTGTCCTGGAACTAGCGCTATAGACCAGGCTGGCCTCGAACTCAGAGATCTGCTGTCTCTGCCTTCCAAGTGCAGAGATTAAGAACCTGTGCCACTATTGCCAGGCTTTAATTTTTTTGGCGGGGGTTGTTTTGTTTGGGAACTCTAGTCTCATGAAGTCAGAAAAACCAACATGTTCACTGGAAAAATTATTACAGTGACTATTTTTAATTATCAACTCAACTAAATTAAGCAAAACAGAGCAGTGGTGAGTTACACTGTTAGTGTGTAAAGACATTTCTAGTGGGGTTTAACAGATGATGACTGCCCATCCTGGATGTGAGTGGCATCCTTCTGTGGATTGGAATTCTAGACTGAATAAAATGAAAAAAAGGGAAATATACGCTAAGTACTAGCCTTTCCTTCCTTGCTCTCCGATCCACCCAGATGTGAGCAAGAAGCATCCCTGGCAGCCACACTTTCCCTGAAGTGAGGGACGCTAGCCTCAACCCCTGAGCCAAAATAAACCCTCCTTCCTCAAGTTACCTGCTCACAAAAAAGAAGAAAGCAACAGATACAGCACTTATTAGTAATACAATGCTGATTTAGACCCAATCTGGTCAGAGCATTTCCTGCTTCGGGTACCATAATGCTTGATGTACGAAACCTACCATGTTTAAGGCTCTCAACACTGTCGTGATGTAGGCCAAAGCTGCATTTTACAAATGGAGAGGCTGAAAACAGAAGTTATGTCAATTGCCTGAGAGGTCCAGGTACAGAGACCATGATTCAAACTGCTGTTCAAAGCAAACCTTTTACTCTCTGTCACTCAATATGTTAGCATTTTGAGTTTAAGTGGGAAATGCTATTTTGCTATTGAGAAATGTGATCGTGACTTTCAGATTCTAGATTGATTTTCAGATTCTAGATGGCATTTGTGGGCAAACCTCTATCTATCTATCTATCTATCTATCTATCTATCTATCTATCTATCTATATTTCTTTCTCTCCCTCACTGCCTGTATCTCTCCTTCTCTCTCGTTTATGTATTAATTAGAAATGAATATATATACAGGATCTAAAAATTAATGTCTAAGGGCATAGATCCTGTAAATGAACCAAAGTATACTACACTTCTTTTATTTTGAAACGGCACAAAAAATAATGATTTGCACCTAAAATTTATCATTATGTGATAGGGGGAATAGAACCTTATAGTTAAAAAAAAGTCTCCTTGAACCTAATTCCAGAAGTGCTATTTTGTGAATAGGATTATGAACGATAAAATTTCACCTTGTACTCAGCTTAGTAAAAGCATTTATTAGGCCAGAGCAGATGCTGACACACTCATAAAATGTGCTTCTCCTTAAAGCCACAGTACATAAAAATAGCTAAAGATAATGGCTTATACTAGCTGTCTATTTTTAGACAACTCAAAAACTGTATTTCCAGTTTGGGAGTTTGTCTGGTAGGTGACGCACAGGGCAGAACTGAGCCGGTAAAATGTTCCTCAAAGAGGCTAAGTTGGCAATGTTCAGCTATCACAGAATAAGTAACAGGTCCCAGAGAATTAGGTGGTGATACAAACTGGGTGTACTGGCTAGGAGAGAAAATTAAAGCAGTGTGGCCTCCTGCTCCAAAAGGAAGGAGTCAGTTCAGCTATTGCAAGCATCCTAGGTACCTGTGAGAGGGCTCCACTGCCTGGGATGAATCACTCCTGTTTTGTTTATCTGTGTAGTGAAGATAGGAATAGCCTCTTTCTTCCAGGACTGTAGATCTTTGAAAGCATTTGGTGGAATACAGTGTATGTGCCCACTCCCATGGGATATTTGATATCGTCTCAGATACCCTGAACTCCTGATACTGAGTTTCCTGAGCAGAATGATCTCTGTGATCCCCCAAGTCTCTCACACCTTCATTTTTCTCTCACATTTTATTTTTTTCTCTTCTTAACACAATATAAAAGGGACTTTTCACAGAATTGCTAGATTAGATTTATTTCTTATGGTTATTACAGAGTTTAGATATCTAAATAGTTAAATAAGGAAAAGGATACTGGGGCACACATGCATGTCTTTATGTATATTACTAAGTATTTTTTTCTTCATCTGTATGTACATGTTAATATAGATGCAAATGGTGTGTGTGTGGTGGGGGGGTGTAGTCAGAGATCACGTCCTGGGGTATTGTGCCTCAGAAGCTGTCCACATTGTTTGTCAACACAGGGTCTCTCAGTGGCCTGGAAAACACTACTTAAGCAAGACTTGCTTGCCAGTGAACATAATGGATCACCCTGTCTCTGCTTGCCCGGTGCTGAGATTGCAAGTACAGGCCACCATGCTTGTCTTTTTTCACATGAGTTCCAGGGTTTGAACACAACTAGACAAACACTTCCCTGAATGATCTATCTCACCAGATCAAGCATTTTCTGTTCTTGAAACAGATTCTATATAGCCCAGAATAGCCTCGTGTTCAGGACACTCTTGCCCCACCATACTAAACGCTGGGATTAAAGGGATAATAAGGAGCCATTATCTTTTACATCTGGCATTCCTGTTATTTGAGGGTTTACTTTCCACACCATTTTGATGACTCTTCAGTAAAGCCTGTCAGGAGAGTTCAGAGTGACCCAGTCATGATCAGTATATGGAAAAGCATGTGTGAGATCACAGCTTTTCAGGATTTGGTTCATGATCATTTAGCTGTATTACTGTTTCTTCTAAAGGACACACCATGGTATGAGTGATTGGTGAAACAAAACTGCTCATCATGTAGCCAGAGAGCTAAGAAAAGAGAAAGAAGAAGGGGGCAGGGTCCAAAGTACACTTTAAGGGCTTGTATCGGTGACATAGAGACCTACCATCAGGCCATACCTCCTAAAGGCTTATCTTTCTTTCAATAGTACATGAGACAAGCCTCTAGCATAGGGATCACTGGGGAGACTCATTCAGCTAGTATCATAGCTCCAATAATAATTGTATGTGGAAGAGTACTGTGTCAAGTCGGCCTCAGTTCCCTAGTAATAATACTTTGGTTACTAAGACTGGCTAACAAGATTACTTCAAAACAATAGCTAGGTAGTTTCACTGAAATCAAATCATCATAAAAGGTCATAATGTAGAATGCTATTTTGAATTCTTAAGTTTTATGACCAAATAATAGGTTTTCTTTATAATAAGTGATTACTCTTGGAACAAAATCCATCAACAGAATGGAATAAATGATTACTTCAAGCTTATAGCTCTTATGAATTACAAAATGTTAATCCAGTAGACTACCAAGCCTTTCAAATCTTAGTTTTACCTTGTATTTCCACAATAGTCCTCTTTTGTGTAATCAGATTAGATAGATAGTAGTAGATAAATCATTTTAATGACACTGTTCAGAAAATTGCCCTCTTTGGAGAAGGCTGAAGTCATAAGAATTAAAGAATATATACAATACCATTTTAAGAGATTCTTTTAAAATTTTATGCATGTGTATGTGCTGAGTGGGGCCATATGCACATGTATGCAGATGCTCATGGCAGCCAGAAGAGGACAGTGGACACGCTGGAGCTGGAGTTAGAGGTTTTGTGAGCCACCATATGAATGCTGGGAACTGGACTCAGGTTCTCAGCAAGAAAAGCAAAGGTTCTTCTTAACCACAGAGCCCTCTCTTCAGCCTTGCGTTATCAATTTGTGATCAGTATTAGAAGGCTGATTTTTTTCAGCAGAACCTGGTTTATTTTCATGTGTGGGGAATGCTGGATGTTATCAAATACAGAAGAGCCTAAGGACCTCTTAAAGCAGCAGCTGGGATTACAAGGCAGCCCTATTTTCTCGTTAGAGGTAATACAACCCCTGGCTACTCTCTGCCCACAGAAAGTGTGTAGTTGCCAGAAGCACGGGATATAAGTGGTGATTGAGGACACTGTAATTGTAATACTTGTAAAAGGCTTTGATAAATTGCCCTTGGTCCAGATATTGCTTGACTCTCATGAAATGAAGACTGCACAAGGCCAGGGAAACATTTTAAACTTTACTGTGTAAGCATTCTCTGCCTCACCTTCAACATAATATAAGTTTTCTTGGCCTAATTCCTGCTAAAAATAAAATAAAATAAAACAATATAATTTGCAGTAGATTGAAAAAACACTAGAGGAGCCAGGCATATGGCTCAGTGAGTAAACTACCTGCTATGCATGCAAGAGGACCTCAGTTGCGATGCCCAATACGCACATGAAAATTCAGGTATGGTTGTATTTGTCTATAACCTCAGGGTCTCTACAGAGCATACTGGCAGCCAGACTAGCCAATCTGTGAGCTCAAAGTTGAGTCAAAGAGTCTGTTTCCATGCAGACACTAAGAGACCATGGATGTCAACCTAGACTAATATACCCAGCAAAACTTTCAATCACCATAGATGGAGTAAACAAGACATTCCATGACAAAGCCAGATTTAAACAATACTTATCCACAAACCCAGCCCTACAGAAAGCACTAGAAGGAAAATTCCAACCTAAGGAAGTCAGATACACCCTCGAAAACACAGGCAACAGATAAAGCCACAGCAGTAAACCCCAACGTATAGAAGTACCCACACATCACCACCAAAAAATAACAGGAATGAACAATCACTGGTCATTAATTTCCCTCAATATCAATGGACTTAATTCACCTATAAAAAGACATAGGCTTACAGAATGGATACGAAAGCAGGACCCATCTTTCTGCTGCATACAAGAAACACATCTCAAATTCGAAGATAGACACTACCTAAAAATAAAAGGCTGGGAAAAGACTTTCCAATCAAACGGTCTTAAGAAACAAGCGGGTGTAGCCATCCTGATATCCAGCAAAATAGACTTCAAACTAAAATCAATCAAAAGAGATCAAGAAGGGCATTACATACTCATCACAGGAAAGATCCACCAAGATGAAGTCTCAATTCTGAATATTTATGCCCCAAACACAAGGGCACCCACATATGTAAAAGAAACATTACTAAAGCTTAAATCACATATAAAACCCCACACGTTAATAGTGGGAGACCTCAACACCCCACTTTCACCACTGGACAGATCTCCCAAATTGAAACTTAACAGAGAAATAAAGGACTTAACTGATGTCATGACTCAAATGGACTTAATCGATATATACAGAACATTCCATCCTAACAAAAAAGAATATACCTTCTTCTCAGCACCCCATGGAACCTTCTCTAAAATTGACCACATACTTGGCCACAAAACAAATCTAAACAGATACAAAACAATTGGAATAACCTCCTGTGTTCTATCAGACCACCATGGTCTAAAGTTGGATTTCAACAACAACAAAAACTACAGAAAACCTGCAATCTCATGGAAACTGAATAATACCCTACTGAATCACCAATGGGTTAAGGAAGAAATAAAGAAAGAAATTAAAGACTTCCTAGAGATCAATGAAAATGAAGACACCACATATCCAAATTTATGGGACACTATGAAAGCAGTACTAAGAGGGAAATTCATAGCACTAAATGCCCACATAAATAAGTTGGAGAAATCTCACACTAGAGACTTAACAGCATACCTGAAAGCTCTAGAACAAGAAGAAGCACAGTCTCCCAGGAAAAATAGACGCCAGGAAATTATCAAAGTGAGAGCTGAAATCAATAAAATAGAAACAAAGAGAACAATACAAAAAATTAATGAAACAAAGAGTTGGTTCTTTGAGAAAATCAACAAGATAGACAAGCCCTTATCCAAACTAACCAAAAGACAGAGAGAGAGCATCCAAATCAACAAAATCAGAAATGAAAAGGGGGACATAACAACAGACATTGAGGAAATCCAGAGAATCATCAGGTCATACTTCAAAAACCTCTATTCGACAAAACTGGAAAACCTAAAAGAAATGGATAACTTTCTGGATAGGTACCACATACCTAAGTTAAATCAAGACCAGATAAACTATTTAAATAGTCCAATAACCCCTAACGAAATAGAAACAGTCATTAAAAGTCTCCCAACCAAAAAAAGCCCAGGACCAGATGGTTTCAGCGCAGAATTCTACCAGATCTTCAAAGAAGAGTTAATACCAATACTCTCTAAATTGTTCCACACAATAGAAACAGAAGGAACATTACCAAACTCCTTCTACGAGGCTACAATTACCCTAATTCCTAAACCAAACAAGGATACAACAAAGAAAGAGAACTACAGACCGATCTCCCTCATGAACATTGATGCAAAAATACTCAATAAAATACTGGCAAACAGACTCCAAGAACACATCAAAGCAATTATCCACCATGATCAAGTAGGATTCATTCCAGGGATGCAAGGGTGGTTCAACATACGAAAGTCCGTCAATGTAATACACCATATAAACAAACTCAAAGAAAAAAACCATATGATCATCTCACTGGATGCAGAAAAGGCATTTGACAAAATCCAACACCCCTTCATGATAAAGGTATTGGAGCGATCAGGAATACAGGGAACATACCTAAACATAATAAAGGCAATTTACAGCAAGCCAACAGCCAACATCAAATTAAATGGAGAGAAACTCAAAGCAATTCCACTAAAATCAGGAACGAGGCAAGGCTGTCCACTCTCCCCATACTTATTCAATATAGTACTTGAAGTTCTAGCCAGAGCAATAAGACAACATAAGGAGATTAAGGGGATACAAATTGGAAAGGAAGAAGTCAAGCTTTCCCTATTTGCAGATGACATGATAGTATACTTGAGCGACCCCAAAGATTCCACCAAGGAACTGATACAGCTTATAAACACCTTCAGCAACATAGCAGGATACAAGATCAACTCAAAAAAATCAGTAGCCCTCCTATATACAATGGACAAAGAAGCGGAGAAGGAAATCAGAGATACATCACCCTTTACTATAGCCACAAACGACATAAAATACCTTGGGGTAACACTAACCAAGCAAGTGAAGGACCTATATGACAAGAACTTTAAGTCCCTGAAAAAAGAAATTGAAGAAGATGTCAGAAAATGGAAAGATCTCCCATGCTCATGGATAGGCAGGACTAACATAGTAAAAATGGCAATCTTACCAAAAGCAATCTACAGATTCAATGCAATCCCCATCAAAATACCAACACAATTCTTCACAGACCTGGAAAAAATAATACTCAACTTCATATGGAAAAACAAAAAACCCAGGATAGCCAAAGGAATCCTGTACAATAACACAACTTCTGGAGGCATCACGATCCCTGACTTCAAGCTCTACTATAGAGCTACAGTAATAAAAACAGCTTGGTACTGGCATAAAAACCGACATGTGGACCAATGGAATCGAATTGAAGACCCTGACATTAATCCGCACACCTATGAACATATAATTTTTGACAAAGAAGCCAAAAGCGCACAATGGAAAAAAGAAAGCATCTTCAACAAATGGTGCTGGCAAAACTGGATATCAACATGTAGAAGGCTGCAAATAGATCCATATCTATCACCGTGCACAAAACTTAAGTCCAAGTGGATCAAGGACCTCAACATAAATCCAGCTACTCTGAACCTGCTAGAAGAGAAAGTAGGAAGTAGTCTTGAACGCATTGGCATAGGAGACTACTTCCTAAATAGAACACCAGTAGCACAGACTCTGAGACAAACAATCAATCAATGGGACCTCTTGAAACTGAGAAGCTTTTGTAGAGCAAAGGATACGGTCAACAAGGCAAAGCGACAGCCTACAGGATGGGAAAAGATCTTCACCAACCCCACATCTGACAGAGGACTGATATCCAGAATATATAGGGAACTCAAGAAATTAGACATCAAAATGCCCAACAGTCCAATTAAGAAATGGGCTATAGAACTAAACAGAGAATTCTCAACAGAGGAAACTCAAATGGCCGAAAGACATTTAAGGAACTGCTCAACATCCCTAATCATCAGGGAAATGCAAATCAAAACAACTCTGAGATACCACCTTACGCCTGTCAGAATGGCTAAGATCAAAAACACTGAAGACACCTTATGCTGGAGAGGATGTGGAGCTAGGGGAACTCTCCTCCACTGCTGGTGGGAATGCAAGCTTGTACAACCACTTTGGAAATCAATATGGCGCTTTCTTAGAAAATTGGGAATCAATCTCCCCCAAGATCCAGCTATACCACTCTTGGGCATATACCCAAGAAATGCTCAACCACACCATAAGAGCACTTGTTCAGTTATGTTCATATCAGCATTGTTTGTAATAGCCAGAACATGGAAACAACCCAGATGCCCTTCAACTGAAGAATGGATAAACAAAATGTGGTACATATACACAATGGAATACTACTCAGCAGAGAAAAACAATGGCATCATGAGGTTTGCAGACAAATGGATGGATCTAGAAAAAATCATCCTGAGTGAGGTAACCCAGACTCAGAAAGACAAACATGGTATGTACTCACTCATAGCAGGATACTAGACATGAAACAAGGATGACTTGTCTGCTACTCACATCACCAGGGAGGCTACCTGGAAAACAGGACCCCAAGAAAGACACAGGGATCACCCAATGACAGAGAAATGGAATGAGATCTACATGAACAGCCTGGACATGAGTGGGGGTAATGAAAGGCGAGGGTTGAGGGAAAGAGAGCTTGGGGGAGCGGGAGATCCCAGCTGGATCAACAACAGAGAGGGAGAACAAGGAATAGGAGACCATGGTAAATAAAGACCACATGAGAATAGGAAGAAGCAAAGTGCTAGAGAGGCCCACAGAAATCCACAAAGATACCCACACAACAGACTGCTGGCAGAGGTCGAGAGACAGCCTGAACTGACCTACTCTGGTGATGGGATGGCCAAACACCCTAATTGTTGTGCTAGAAACCCCATCCAACTACTGAGGGATCTGGATGCAGAGATCCATGACTAGGCCCCGGGTGGATCTCTGGGAGTCCAATTAGCGAGAATGAGGAGGGTTTATATGAGCGAGAGTTGTTGAGACCAAGGTTGGATAAAGCACAGGGACAAATGGCCAAATGAATGGAAACACATGAACTATGAACCAATGGCTGAGGGGTCCCCACTGGATCAGGCCCTCTGAATGGATGAGACAGTTGATTGGCTTGATCTGTTTGGGAGGCACCCAGGCAGTGGGACCAGATCTTGTGCTCATTGCATGAGTTGGCTGTTTGAAACCTGGGGCCTATGCAGGATTGTTTGGCTCGGCCTGGGAGGAGGGGACTAGACCTACCTGGACTGAGTCTACCAGGTTGACCTCAGTCTGTGGGGAAGGCTTTGCCCTGGAGGAGATGGGAATGGGGGGGGGGGTGTTGAGGGGAAGGTGAGGGGGACGGGAGGGGGGAGAACAAGGGAATCCGTGGCTGATATGTAGAACTGAATTGTATTGCAAAATAAATTAATAAAAAAAAAAAAAAAAAGAAAAAAAAAAAAAAAAAAAAAAAAAAAAAAAAAAAAAAAAAAAAAAAAAGAGTCTGTTTCCAAAGGCAAAGTGGAGAATCATCTAGGAAGATAGTGACTTCCAACTCTGGCCTCCACAAGTACCTACACACACACACACACACACACACACACACACACACACACACACACACACATCATTGTAAATAAAAAAGCTACTAATTTTTTTCCTAAATGTATTCAAATGAGAATCTCTCCATGTGGTGTTAATGGTCTGACTCTCCATGTGAGAAAGTTGAAGAATTAATAGGTGGATATTAGTGTTGTCACAGGGCCAGCCCACATCCAAATGACCTATCCATCTTCATAGTGATATATTCTGCAATTAGGTAGATATCTCCTGTGCCACGTGCAAAGTGACCTTAGCTGCATTTTTCTACCTTGTCTATTCTCCCTAGTGTGAAATATCTACCAAACTGTGCTATTATTTTTTCTAAAACTGACATGATTAACAAAAATAAAACTCATGAATTTGACATTTAAAAAAATAAACAAACAAACACAGATTTAGATCTAACCATGTAGATCAGAAATGTATGATGCAAGATTCCAAGAAGTCTACATTCCTTTGCAGAGGCCACATAAGGCAATCCATTTCCTGATCATCCCAGCTCTTTGCAGAGTTCTGTACCCTACTGGGCCCTGTTTTCACACTGGCTCTCAGCTGAGCTGCATTTCTGTTTCTAAAGACCATCACAGTCCCTGGGCCCCTTCTTCACTTTCAAGGGAAGCAACAAGCCAAGTTCCTCCACTCCTCCCACATCCCACAGCTCTCTCTGGTTATCCTTTCTGCTCAAAAAATATACTTTAAGAATGCATGATTAAATTGAGTTCATATTGGTATCCAAAATAATGTCATTTCAGACTGCATACCCAATCCTTATATAACAATCTTAGCATGATAATTATGAGGTAACATATCATAGTCACATTCTCTGATCAGGTTATCTTCCTTGGACTTAAGGGTCTGTCCCCTGAACCAGAATCTATCTCCCTTGATATTATCTTGGAAGATGGCTTATATTTTTCCTTTTCTGTACCTCTCCAAACCTGAAGGTTTCTACATTTTATTATCTCAATGGGTAGGGATTCCAATTCTGTTATGTGGTATTTTCTTTATGTTCTGACAAATAAAGCTTGCCTAGAGATCAGGGGGCAGAGCTAGCCACTTGTTAACTGTAGAAGCTGGGCAGCGGTGGCTCACACCTTTAATCTCAGCACTTGGGAGGCGGCGACAGGAAGTGATAAGGCTGGGTGGAGACAGGATCTTGGTCCTTTTGGTCTGAGGATCCAGAAAGGTAAGAAGTCACTGGTGGCTGCTTCTCAGCATCTCTGATCTTTCAGGTCATTACCCCAATATTTGACTCCTGGATTTTATTGATAAGACTAATTAGGCTCACAAATTACAATTCCTTCCCCAGTGAGCCTTTGTCTCATAGATGTCACCTTCCACAGACAACATACCAACCCCAGGTTACTATTTTTTAAAGTCTGCGCTGTCCAGCCCTTGCTGAGATCTAGCTGCAGCATATAAAGCATTACCGAGGTCTGTTACTGACCTTTCATCCCTACAGTATGGTCAGATACCTGTGAATCTGAGAATGAAAAAGACCCTTCATCTTCTTCAGTCTCCAATTTGTGAGACAAACATCATGCTCTACACTTCATCTTGAAAATTAATGGAGATAGTACTATTGTTTACTTCAAAAAGAGGAAATATTTGTTCTCCTTGGTGAGGGGTTGTCTTACATCTGCAGTCTCTTTTGTCTCTGTCTTTCTCCCCCTCTTTCTCTCCCTCATTCCCTTGCTGCTTCCTCACTTCCTCCCTCTCCATTTCCTTTCTTTGGTTTATTTTTTTAAAGAAATTTGTATTCTTGACTTGTTATTTTTGTTGACTTCACAGGTCAATGATGTTAAGACTTAAAATCAGGTTAAAAGTAAACGCCAATCCTTTGAGAAAGATGATAGATAAAAAGATAAAAATATATACATAGACACATAGACAGACAGCTAGATACAGACTAGATATAATTCCTTCCATAAAAGAAAAAATAAAAACAATTTGCACTGATTACCTACAAAATCTGTGAGATTAATACCTGAAATTCATACAGCTACTTGTCCAAAATGTTGATAAACACTTTATGCTTTCTCCAGAACTGCTGAAAAAAAAAAAAAACATGGTGAATTGCTATTTTCTACTTTATTTTCCTCTCACTCATCCATTCTTTTGGAATAGGTTGGTGTTTTGTGTAATTCCTATTTTGAAATAGCAATGCATTTTGGAAAATAAAATAATAATAGAAAAACTCTTGTGAGCACTCCTAAGGTACCTGGGAACTCGGAATTAAATTAAATCCTTCTGCTTTGCCTCTATAAAATTCGCCATCAGAACTTTAAAGAATGTGCTGATGATGTACAAATGAAAATGACTCCATTCTGGACAGGGGAAAATAAATTAGCTCTCTGCAGTGGGAAGGCCTGGTCCCCAAGCAATAGCCTTGCATCTATAAAGGACCACATGCTTGGGGTAAGGGCATCTATAAACCAAAGGACAAGGTCTTACTCTCATCATATATTTTGCCAGGGCACTGTAGCTTATACCATTTTGTTAGTTTCACATTCATCCATCTAGTAATGGTTTTTATTCAGGACTGAAATTATGTGAAAATGTACAATATCTAGGTTGCTGATACAATGTGGCACAGACACAGAGGGACAATCCAATTACAAAAGTTTTATTTATGCAGGGGGACAATCCAATTATAAGGAGTTTTATTTTCCTGCTTGCTTTTCACACTGATTTCAGTGGAATACACAATAAGTTGGGAATTTGTAGTTTAATAGGAATCCTTGAAAACACAATCATACAATAACGTAAGTACATTGAAGGTGACAGCTAACCTGCATATTTTTAGGAGAAATAAATATTCAAGAAATTCAATTTTCACACCTATTATTTGACACAAAGGTAATATACAACAATAAGTGACACAAAAGAGTGTTTCAGCTAAATATGAGTTTACTTAAAAGTTCATTAGAGATAAGGTGGGGAAAGAAGAAATATGAAAGGTAGATATAAACTATACTGTTTTATATATGGAACTTCCTTTAATCCATGATGTAGATATTAAAATCTAGAGACAACTAATTGCAAACACTGCAAATGCCCAAGAAAAGTTTCTTTACAGTGGTTACTTGGGCACACATGTATTTTACAGAGACAAAAGTGTGCATTCAATGCCTTCCAATTATTACAGAGTCAAGAGTGTGCATTCAATGCCTTCAAGTTATTACACAGAGACAAAAGTGTGCACTGAATGCCTTCGAGTTATTACACAGAGACAAAAGTGTGCAATCAATGTCTTCCAATTATTACAGAGTCAAGAGTGTACACTCAATGCCTTCCAGTTATTACACAGAGACAAAAGTGTGCAATCAATGCCTTCCAATTATTAGAGTCAAGAGTGTGCACTCAATGACTTCCAATTATTATTAAGACAAGTGTGTACTAAATGCCTTCCAATTATTACACAGAGACAAAAGTGTGCCATTGATTCCTTCCAATTATTACAGAGTCAAGAGTGTGAACTCAATGACTTCCAATTATTACAGAGACAAAAGTGTGCACTCAATGTCTTCCAGTTATTACAGAGACAAGGGTGCACTCAATGTCTTCCAATTCATTTACTCCCTGAATGGGAGTGTGACTAACCCCTGTGGTTCTACAAACTCCCAATAAATCAGAAAGCAACTAAATGACTACCATGTTTTCATATATGTTCTATGTTTCTTTATCTTTCTGCCTCTCTGCCATGTGCAGAACACATGGATAAACAAATTACTGGGCCAAGGATTTGGCTCAGTTTGAGGAGTACTTGAATAGCATGCACAAAGAACTGTGTTTGATTCCCAGCAGCACACAAACCAATGGTAGTGGTTTCCACCTGTAATCCCAGCACTCAGAGTTGGAGGCTAGGACATCAGAATTTCGAGGTCATCTGGGGGTACTACCCTGAACTTTGGGTTTTTGTTTTGTTTGTTTATGTTTTGGTTTTGCCAGCTTCACATAAGCTAGGGTCATTTCAGTAGAGAGAAGCTTAATTGAGAAAATATCCCAAGTAGGTTGGTCTGTAAACAAGCCTAAGGGGCATTATCTTGATGAATGATTGATGTGGTAAGGCTCACCTCACTCAGGGTGGTGCTATCCCTGGGCAGGCAATAAGAAATCTGGGTTATTTAAAACAGGGTTATTTAAGAAAGCAGGCTGAGCAATCCATGAGAAGCAAGCTAGTGATCAGCATTCCCCCATGCATCAGTTCCTGACTCCATATTTTCTTGCCTTGGGTTCCTTTCCTGATTTCCCCAGATGATGGACAAAAAGCTGTAAGATGAAATAAACCCTTTTCTTCCCAAACTGTTTTTGGTCCAGGTATTTTATCACAGCTATAGAAGACCTAACTAAGACAAGTACATACCAAGTCTGAGGCCACCCTGGGCTACATGAATCCTTGTCTCAAAATAAAACTTATCTTGGTTAGCACTGAGGCATGGCACAAGGGTAGGACTATAAGACACTCTGTCATCTTAGGGATATGATGTACAATTATTTCTGCTGAGAACAAAGATAAACTACTTTGTAATGTTCAGAGTGTAAATCTCTCTGGGGCTTAGGTAGGTTTTGTCTATTTGCTTGTTTCTGTATAACAGAGTTGACTATATTCTCTGTCATATAGGGTGTTTGTAACTATCAACATCCCATAGGATGTCTGTAATAAGCCTATGAAGTCCCTGCAGATGGACTTGCTCTCCATTACATGCTCAATGATGGTTAACTGCTATTTCTCTTATGTTTTCATAGTTAACTCAATCACAATCATGGTGGCCTCAAAAAACAAAGACGAATATATGCTAACATATGCAAAGCATTATTGTATTAAGATTCTTTAAAGAAATACAACCAATGGCATGTGAGAGAAGAGAGAGAGGGCAGATATATACATATATAGGGGAAAAAAGAGAGGCTGGAAGACATTGGAGAGGCTTAGATTGTAGGCATTTACTCATGCAGTTCTCTAGCCACACAAATCCAGTGGATTAGCCTCTCCATACTGGAGAATCTGGATGATGACCATGCAACTCAGTCCTAGGCTGAAGGTCTAAGAACCTGGATGAGGACATCTTCATGGATTTAAGTTTCTAGCTGCCATGGCCTGAGCACCTTCAGCTCTGATATCAAAGCTCATGACAAGATGGACACCCCAGCTCAGGAGCAGTGAGAGGGAAAACCCATTCTCTCTTGGAAGACAAAACTCCACATTAGTAAAGCTGAGTTTTCATTGCAAGGTCTATTAACTCAAATCTGTAAACGCTATCATAGGCATACTCAGTGTTTTAAGCAACTATCTGAATCTAGTCAAATTCATATGAACTCAACCATCACCATCCCTAAGGCAAGGGCTATGGTGCACAGCACTGAGATTCCTAGCAAGCTAGGCTTGCTAACCCCCAATAGAAAATGTTCCCATGGGCTACCATGGGGTAGACTTACATTTTTTTCTGTCACAGGACTGAAAGCAGCCAGAAGAGTCAAGAGTCTGCTGCTGTGGATGTTGAAGGAAAATAGCTCAAAGGGTTTGGAGTACAGTCACTCACATGTCTTGATAGGCTTTGCCCATCATTTTCAAACTAAATGATGTTTTTCAGTAGTCAGTGATCTTCACTTTAGAATCTACAAGCAAAGGCCACATTTTCTGCCAGGCTGATTTATTATGAGATCTTATTAATATGTGAATATTTTTAAAGCTTGTGCTGAGTATCTCTCTCATGTCCTGATTTGGTCAAATTTATCTATTTTGTGGCTCACAGTGATGTTTTACAAGCTGGATTTATATTCAGTTCTAAGCTCCCGCATCACAGCCCATTTGCCAGGAAGGTCATTCTTCACAGCATCAGCAATTAGTCTAGAGACTTCCAGTGGTTCTGGAAAGAAATAATTGTGGCTTGTAGAAAGATATTGTAAATGGAAATGGAAATAAATGGCTGAACCCGAGGAATATTTATGAGACACTACAGCTTGAGTGATTGATTACATGCCAGGGCCAAAAGGAAAAGAGAAGTATCAAGGATGCCTGCTAGATACCTCAGTCCACAAAACATTTAGCAGATATACAGCCACGTACATAGAGAGGATAAACATGCCCCACATTAAAATTAAAGAGATTGCAAAACTAAATAATCATATAAACATTACATACCCTATCAAACACCTTTTGTGTTATTAAGATGACTTCAATGTTAAGCATGGAAATAATTTTAAAAGAAAACAATAATGATGAGCCTTTTAAAATCCATTTAGTTGAGAAATTGTACCTGTTTTACAAGAACTTTAGATTTCCATAGTAATATTTTATTTGAGCTTTGATGCAATGATCCAAGTGCAGATGTTTTATTTAACATTTAGCAATCCCATTGCATCTGATCACTCAGCAGTGCAGCTGTTGAGAATTCATCGATTTTATTCATGTAAAAGTTATTCCTCTTCCCCAAGTAGTTTCTCTGCTGCTCACTCATTCTAATGTCTGTTCATTCATGCACAAGAGAACGTTTTAAGTAACACTCAGAATCTGACCTATGCTTCATAATATGCTCACAAGCTTGGGGCAGTGGTAAATCAAAGGTTCCTCGTCGGAAGCATCGAGGAAAGCAGTAGACAAGGAATAAATGAAGCTTAAAATTAGAATGCCATGCACAGTCCTGCTAAGATCTAGAAAATAATTACACATGGAGCTAGGTCCTAAGATGATTTAAGAATGACACAGTATGGGACCTCTGTGAAATCTGTCCCCTCAGGAGGGGCATCGATGGGGCTGTCCTGCCTTGCCTGATCAAGTGACTGAGGAGATGCACAATGCAGGCTCCTCTACTGCAAGCTGAGAAAGTGAAGCAGTATCAGTCAGTAAAGCACTTGTCTGGAATACTTAAGGACTGAATTCAATACCTAGAGCCCATCTGAAAAACGCTAGGCATGGCAAATGCTTGAAATCCCAGCAATGGGGAAGCAGAGGCAAGCAAATTCCATGGGCTCTTTGGCCACCTTAAGGGCAGGGAGAGGGTGGGTCTCAAAATAACAGGTAAATGGCAGTGCCTGAGAAACAGTCCTTCAAGTTGGCTTCTGGCCTCCACGTACATGTGCTTGCACACCTGCACATGTGTGCATGTGGACACACACACACACACACACACACACACACACACACACACACACACACACAAAGTTAGTCTCTTTCACTAAGTACATTTAGAAAACATTTAACACAGGCCACTAATCACTTACCTCAGACTAACTAGTTAGGATGATTTACTCTAGTTAAACCATGCAGGCTTTGGCCTTCCTACATTTTCTGCACTCCATAGTAAAGCTTTCAACTTCTTAAGTATTCCAAAGAAACCATACTAGAGGTGGGTATTTATTTGTTTAACCTAGGGCACATTTAAGATAACCTAGTGACCATCTGTTACTTAGTATTAACCCCAAAGTACCACAATAAATCCAAAAATAAGTGCTTTAAACATATCACTAACATAAAAATTTAGTTTCATTCTTTGAACAAAGTATGTATCAATAATAATCAGAATTTATAGTTTCAACTGCCACGTTTGATAGCTGCTTTGTGAAAATCAGATATTTTTACCTTAGAGTAGAATACCACTGTCGATCACATGACTTTTACTTACAGATGACATGAACATGGAGAAGAAGAGAGAGCTCTATAAACTCATAGGATACAGTCCAGAACTGTCATTGCAAGGTCTGACTCATCCATAGAAGTACAGCAATCACAAGGAAAATATTTTCTAGTTAGCTAACTGTGGATCAACTCAAGAATCATGTTCCTAGTAAAAGCAATTTGTGGCAGAAAGTGCCATTTTTGCATACAGAGGCTCAGATATGTGGCTATACACACAGCAATGGAATTCTTCCTTGAGAACTGAATGAGCAAGTGAATGTGGATGGTTACCATTGCTCTCTCACAGTAAGTATCAACTGAATAGCTAGCTGTCCAACTTTTCAAGTACCTGGTTCCTTATCCATTCTAAGCTGTACTTCAGAGGACACATTCTGTATTTTCCAAAACGATCTCTTTCAATAACTTAGTCATTGACTTCTTTCTCTGTCCAGTATCTTGGACTTAGTATCATCAAATAAACTCATCAGAAATTTGGCTATTAATAGAAATTCCATGTGTCTATACTAGTTCATGAGATAAATCTATCTGAGCAGATATGATACTTTATTTGGATATGAGTGTATAAATGTATTCATATATGTGTCTGAATACATTTACATACACACACACGCATATATATTATAATATGCAGGTACTTTACTTCATTTATAACTTAATTATGTATGTTTATCTATGTGTAGGTATTGGCACAAAAATGTAGTGCCAGAAAATTCCAGAAGTGGGTATAGGATTCCCCTTTAGCTACCGTTAAAGATGGCTGTAGGAACCAAACTCAAGTTCTCTGCAAGACCAGTACATCCCCTTTACCAGTAAGTCACCTCTCCAGCATTATTTCTCAATATCATAATCCAATCCAATAACTTGTATTTGAATCCTTCCTATCTATGGCTTTTCATGCCCTATTTGAGTTTTTCAAAGTAATCTTATTTTATAGTTTGAGAATTTACAGTTGTTTGATTGTGTTTTAGAATCTATCTATACTGAGATTGCTCTCTTTTATGTTGTGTTTCAATGTGTGTAATCATTTCTCTTATTTGGGGGGTTCAGTGACAATTATTCTAAGTTATTTTAAAATTGCTTCTTTGCTTTGATCTTCTACAGGGAGTTAATTTGGGAATCCTTTTGTATACATTAATTGCTCTTGTTTTTCACAAATTCGTCATTTGTGTTCCTGTCCTCTATGAGGATCTTAATAACCAGCCTTTCCTTTCTGTTTGTCATGCTGCTGCATTCCCCACACTGCCTCCAAGGGCTGATAAACAATGCCTTATGCCTATTATTCCAAAGCCCTTCCCAATACAATCAAAGAAAGACTACTCACTTAGAGGATCCTTTCCCTTGGCTCAATTCTCTGCTATTGCACGCCTCTACCCCATACTACTAGTTTTTTCTCTGAACTTACATTCAGTCAGTTCAAAGTGAAGGGATAGTGAGCAAGGACTGTGTGTAACCAACTCATCTTCTTCCAGGACACCCAACACATATGAAGCTTTCCTGATGCCTGTGGACACAGAGTTCCTGTGAGCCTCATTGAGACACTGTCCCAAAACATTTTCAAATAATTGGGGAACACAGATTAACCTTGTTGTGTAGCAACAGAGCTACTGACAAGTCATTTAATTTATTCTATCTAAAACTTGGTTCAAAGACATAAAGAAGATGACAGAATTCTCTTACAAATTAATATTTTCTTTATTCTCAAGAATTCCATATATATTTCATATGTATAAATAAATATATATATATATATATATGAAATGTATATATGAAAAAATGTATATAACAAAATAAGATACTATCTGCCCACAATTTCCCTCTATTTTTCCCTCCATAAAATGTCCTCTTCCTAACAGCATGTATTTCCCTTAATTTGATAAAGTCTTAAGTCCAGTTAGTGCTGTCCATATTTGCATGGGTGTGAGGCCATCCACTGGAACATGGACAATCTACCATGGGACATATCCTCAAAAAGAGAATATTCTCCCTCTCCCAGCAACTCTACACTGCTAATAGTTTCTAAGTAAGGGGTAGTGCCTAGGGACCATTTGCTCCATCTTTACTGGGCTCTTGGCTGGCTTAGTCTTGCGCAGATCTTCTTCAGATAACCACAGCTGCTGTAGGTTCTTGCTTGTGATAGTCACGTCACATCTGAATACAGCATTTAACAGGGTTTTAGCCAATTGTCCATCTCTTACATTCTTTCTGCTCCCTCTTCCATCTTTTGGGGTTTGAATTAGGACTCCTGCTGAATGAAGTTTTGAAATCTAATTTTGCACTAGGCCCTGAAAACCCAAGAGCCTACCCTGAAGGAAAGGTTAGGAAACAAGTAAGCCAACAGCACTTCAAGCTATGAAGCCTTCTTCTGAGCTCTGAGCCTGTACTTCTTCTCTACACAGGGGGCACAGTGCTTAGACCACAGTGTTCTGTAGGATTCTCTACTATGTTAATAGAGATCTTTAAAAAATCAAAGATTATCATCTGTGTCTATATAATATCACATACTTGAGAAAAAGAGTGTCTCACTGTAGACTAAAGAAAATAATATGGACGAGCAACACCGGCTTAGTGGGGAGAAGCACTTGCCATCGAGCTTTGAGATCTGAGTTTGTAGAAGGGAACTGACTCATGCAAGTTGTCATCAGACCTCCACAGAGTACAACCGTGTACACACACACACGCACACACAGACTCACACACAATAAATAGATATAATAAAACTTCAAAAATCCAAAGACTATGTCATTAGCTTTTACACACCTTTCCACTTCTGGAGATTAAGATATTTTCTTGTTTCATGTTTTTCCAATCAATGCTGTGTGTTTGGACTCACTACTGGACAGAGAAGAATCCTCACTACAAAAAAACAAGAGTGCAGTTTTAGATTTAACATGGGACTGAGCACTCTATGTCACATGTATAACATGTCTAGGAAAATATGCAATTATCAAGAGGGGCATTGATTGCTTTTGAGAATACCTATCATAATCGATTGATCCACATTTGCTTTGCTATTGACAGAATCACAATGCAATGCAGATCGGGACTCATATGGATACAACCTTATATGGCTGCTTGACACAGACATGGAAGAGCAGTTTCTTCCTTTGTCAAATCTTTTTAATCAGAATTTATGACCTAGTCAATGATGATTAGATAGAGACAAAGGACTCTGTTCCCTCTATTTATGTCTCATCAGGAAGAAATGATACCACAAATACACAAGGTGACACTTCCATGGCACCCAAAACTGGGAACAAAGCAAACAAAGTGGACATGAGGCATGTAGATAGAATACTTCCTCAAAGACTATTCTACCTATCTCAAAGAAAAACACTGTTACTAATCCATTTCAGCTAGGTACGTCAAAAGAAATATAATAGTCAATGGCTGTAGGGATAGATCAGCAGTTAAGATTGCCTGTTGCTCTTCCAGAGGGCCCATGTTTAGTTTATAGTACCCACACCAGACAGCTCAAAAATGCCTGAGTACAGGTCCAACATATCTGATATTCTCCCCTGTCCTCTGCAACCACCCATACACATGCAGCATTCACTCACGCAGATGCATGCACATATGCATACATAAAAATAAAATAAAAATATTTTTTAAAGAAACTATCCTGAAAACTTCTGTGTTACATATACGATTTATCTTGAACCAGCCCCAGGGCCATGACTAAAATAAATCATTTCTCTGTCTTATCATTTTTCAGGTGGAGATTTGGTGGAAGGAAGCCAACAATTCTCTTTCTTAGCTTCTAAGAAACAAATATTAAGTCCTTTAGGCTTCTATACTTGTAGCCCAAATATGAACTCAGGTGGCATTTGAGTTATGACATTTGCACATCTAGAGTGCCATCTCTTGTCCAATGTCATGTGCTTGGTGCCAAGGTGAACAGATTGGAGTGGAAGAGCCTTTCAGCTTCTGCAAGAAAAGTGTAACTGCCACTTAGCACTCTTCCCAGTGAAGACAAAGAAGTATTCAGGGTCTCCAACACTGCTCTGCCAGTGAAGGAGTTCTGGCTCTGTGTCATGCAGCTGGCTTCAGAGCTGACTCCACATTGACCCAAAGCAGTATTGTCTTTCTCTCCTTTCCTGGCCAGCTTTAAGGCAATAGAATCAAAGGATATATAACTTTACCATCTGTTGATTCATATGCATATGACCTGTGTGGATAAGCATGATAGATGTGTGCCTTTTTCATAGTGTCAGAAATACCTTGCCAGTCAGATTTCTTTAATACTGATTTAATAATAGATTAGAAATACTTAACTTGAAACATATTGGGTCAACCTAAGTATTAGTAACAAATTATTTCTATGTGTGTGACACATACTCACTTGAAGTCTGAGCCATCATACTGGCCCCAAAATATTAGTTCTAAATGATAGATACACACTCCCTGAAGTGATACACAGAATATATGCCAGCAAATTAAATTGCAGTTTTGAATGTCATGGTCTTTGCATTTGCACTGTAATAAGTGTAAATCAGCAATCTGTTTCATGTATCTCCAAAAGAAAACAGAGCCCATAATGTAAGTGCTGTCAGATTTTCTTTTTATTTTCTCCATTATAGAAAGCAGTTCTTTGTATAAAAATTGGCAACCAGCATGGCAAAGTGTTAGATACCCATGACCCTAACCCTCAAAAGGCAGAGGCAGGAAGGTGGGAATTCAGTTTCAGACTAGCCTGAAAAACACAGTAAATTCTGGGCCAACCCAGGGGACTACTAGTCTCGAAGAAGAAGAGAGATTCCCTTTGTTTCTCATAATACAATAATATTAATATAATTATTCCTCATTATTTTGTTAGTACAGCACCTTTATTTTTCTTTATATAATAACTTGTTGCCAGGGCCTAATGTTCTCACTGAACAGTGGGGGGGAACCATCTATCATCTATTAAAGAATTGAGTACAAAAAAAACTTACATAAATTAAAAGGATAAATAAATTCACGTTGTAAATGCAAACATTCCCAACAAAAGGCAAGCTATAACCCATGATGATCAGGAGAAAATAAAAAAAATGAAGAGAAAAAACATGGAAACTGGGTCCTCAGGCTGGAAATTTCCCATCCTGTTAAAATAGCAAGATAGAAGTGCTAACTGGTTCCAGAACCCTTGTCAGCTTGAGAAATCCATCACAGTCAGCTGTTGGTTAGTATCCAACACAGGTAACTGCTAAGTGCTCACACATATCTACCAAGCTGGGGATTTCTCTTCCATAGGGTGCTTTCTCAGCCACCAAGTAACCAAGCCACATGGACTGAGGATTAAATCAAGATATGCATAGGGTATTAAACATATAGCATGGGGACAATTAACTTGAGTATAAGGTCAAAAGTGAGCAGCAAGTTCTCTGATCAAGTATTAGTATCAAATACAAGCCTCAAGGACAAATTGCCTTTGAAAGTCTTATTCCAGTTTCATGAGGCTATCATGAGGTATGTACATTTGCCAGGGCAAATTGATCCTTCAGAATCAGCTAATGCAACAGATGTCTGGCATATGCTCGGTCCATCTAGAAGCACTTGCAGTGGACTATGGAGGGGCTGACTCCCCTTACTCCTGCTTGCTGATCCATATCTGCTCTGAGGTAGACAGTGAAAGCAGGATGGAGCTGCCAATCCAGACTTAGTACTTGACCTTGATCTTTGTAATGGAGTTGAAGGTGGTTTCATGGATACTCTAGGCTCTCTGCCCAGGAATCAGGGCTGGGAGAACACCTGTGGACACTGAAATTGCTCATGGCCAGTGGTGATTACCTGCCTATCAGCCAGCTCGTGGCTCTTCTCCAAGGAGGAGGATATAGCAGTGGCCATTTCTTCCTCAAAATCCAGGGCAGTATAATACAGCTTTTCTTTAATGTCTGCCACCAATCTCTGGCTCAGCTGTGGTGTGAGGCTATAGCCCCACTCAGTCAGGATCTTGATGAAGCAGATTGTCAGGTACCTGCCAGCCAGGACCAGACACAAGGTGGTGTGTGGAAGGACACTGTATATGTGAACTATGTTACCAGAGTACACAACACCACCAGTAGTGTGCCCAGGGGCATACAGAGACAGCACCACCCAAATGGCCTTGTACATGACTGAGGTGTTGAAAGTTTCAACTATTATCTGCATCATCCTCTGTTAGCGTTGGGGTTCAAGAGGCCCTTGGTCAGAAGAGGTCCCATCCCCAGGGACCATGAACAGTTCATAGAAGGTGTAGTACCAGATATTCTCTATGTCATCCCAGTTGTTGACTATGCAGTGCTTCATAGGTACTTCAGGGTTAAGATATCCCTCTTGATCTGGCCTCTTCAGCCACATAGGAATCCTTCTGGCCCATACCCACCACAATGCCCTGGTGTCTGGGATGTCCCTGACAATGGATAGGGAACAGAGCTCTGAAGGCGTCAACATCAGCAAAGGCAACTTCCTTTGAACATGCAGGAGCCACTGTGAATGAGGAGCTCAATGTTTTCTTCTCTCACTGCCATCAGCAGAGGATGGGTCAAACGAGCAGCAAAAAAGATATGCAGTACAGACGGGCAGCAGAGAGTGAGCCCTAATTATCCTTCTTTGCATCAAACTCATCCCCTAAACAATAGGCATGATAGTTCATTGATACCATTATTTTAAGGCATTAGTAAAACTCTACAAGTGTTTGACAACTTTAGTTTGCATAAGAATTTTCTGGCAGTTAGGTTAAAACAGATGGTAGGGTACAATGTCACAGTTATGATTCAGAACCTGATAATAGTATACAGGAAATGTTTTATAAACAAGAACTGTGATGCTATTGATAAATGTTAGGTAATTAAAAATCAATATATGCCTGGTTATATAATACCTAAATTAAGGATCTAAACACTGCCAGGAATTAGGAAGCACAAACTACAGTGAGATATGAACAAGGCCTAGATGAGCCCCCTCATTAACATTGGTAGTGGAGACCATGACTGGGGCCAATGTTGATCACTTAACATCATGCCTTATCAGTCTCATAGGGGCTATCTTTCTGTTGCAAATATGGCTTACTCTGGGCACAGATCTCATTCAATCTCTGCTTCTGGTTATTACATCCTCACATTCAGTGTTTGAAGTACCATCCGCTGCCTTCCCTGACTGCCTCCTTAATGATTGCTAGAACCTGAGAGGGCATGACACCTCTCCCTGTGCTCTTTTCTTGTGGAAGTCATTCTATTGTTCTTGTAGCAAGATCACTGTAGTGATTTAAATAGAAATGATAGAAATGGCCCTCATAGGTTTCTATGTTTGATTGTCGGTCATTAGGGAATGATACTACTTGGTAAGGATTAGGAGGTGAGGGCTTGTTGGAGTAGGTGTGGGCTTGTTGGAGAAAGTGTGTCACTGGGGGTGAGCTTTAGTTTTCAAAATCCTACACCAGGCCTAGTGGTGGTGTCTTCCCGCTGAGTGCAGATCTGCATGAAGAACTCTCAAGCTACTTCTCCAACACCATGTCCGCCTGCATGCTGCCATGAGGATAGCAGACTAAACCTCTGAAACTGTAAGTCAGCCCCAATTAAATGCTTTTTTTTATGAGAGTTGCTGTGGCCATGGTGTCTCTTAGCAGCAACAGAACACGAACTAAGATGATCACCATGAAAGGAAAGTCTTCCTAGGATCAATACACCAGGCTGGAGTCATGCCAAAGACCAAAAATCTATACCTCTGTAAAACACTCAGAAAGTAAAATACATAATGAGTAAAAGGACCACTTTTCAAGGGGGGTATTAAAGGAATCTAGGAAATTTGTTCAGTCTCAATCAAGTACTATAATATCACTATCATAAAATGCAAATATATTTTTGGTTGTGAGCCTAGCCTTTAACGGCTGAGCCATCTCTCCATGACAGAGAAATGGAATGAGATCTACATGAACAGCCTGGACATGAGTGGGGGTAATGAAAGGCGAGGGTTGAGGGAAAGAGAGCTTGGGGGAGCGGGAGATCCCAGCTGGATCAACAACGGAGAGGGAGAACAAGGAATAGGAGACCATGGTAAATGAAGACCACATGAGAATAGGAAGAAGCAAAGTGCTAGAGAGGCCCACAGAAATCCACAAAGATACCCACACAACAGACTGCCGGCAATGGTCGAGAGACAGCCTGAACTGACCTACTCTGGTGATGGGATGGCCAAACACCCTAATTGTTGTGCTAGAAACCTCATCCAACTACTGAGGGATCTGGATGCAGAGATCCATGACTAGGCCCTGGGTGGATCTCTGGGAGTCCAATTAGTGAGAATGAGGAGGGTTTATATGAGCGAGAATTGTTGAGACCAAGGTTGGATAAAGCACAGGGACAAATAGCCAAATGAATGGAAACACATGAACTATGAACCAATGGCTGAGGGGTCCCCACTGGATCAGGCCCTCCGAATGGGTGAGACAGTTGATTGGCTTGATCTGTTTGGGAGGCATCCAGGCAGTGGGACCAGATCTTGTGCTCATTGCATGAGTTGGCTGTTTGAAACCTGGGGCCTATGCAGGATTGTTTGGCTCGGCCTGGGAGGAGGGGACTAGACCTACCTGGACTGAGTCTACCAGGTTGACCTCAGTCTGTGGGGAAGGCTTTGCCCTGGAGGAGTTGGGAATGGGGGGGGGGGGCTTGGGGGGAAGGTGAGGGTGACGGGAGGGGGGGAGAACAAGGGAATCCGTGGCTGATATGTAGAACTGACTGAATTGTATTGCAAAATAAATTAAAATAAAAAAATGTAAATATAAATGAGTATTTTCAAAGGCATGTGGGTTGTGGGGAATCACTCACAGATCTTTCATCCCCTGGGTCCTGTAAAAGCTGTTAAACACAGTCATTTGTATGTCATTTCAATTCACAAAAATCTCTTATTAAAATGAAAATTCAATGTGATTATCACTTCAAAAAAAAAAAAAACAAACCTATTGCTAACTAAAGTGTGGAGACAAAGAAAGGAATGCAGAAAGGAATGTGTCCAGATAGCAGAGGCAGAAGACAGCAGACTATCGCAGGGTGACCATGGTGTTGTCACAAGGGAAAGTGGAATTGCCAGGGAAAGGACACTAAAAATGGGAACATCAGACAAGAAAGGGAAAGTGGACAAGATGGAGCTGAAAATCAAGCTATTTCAGCATGTTCCTCAGACATCCCTTGCCCCTAAATCATCTTGAGAGGTGAATTTGACTCCATCCTGAGCACAGGAGAGAATTAGATGATATCCTATATTCTCTTTCTGGGAACATGTGAGAACAATCCCTGGATTGATTCAAATCCTGGGAGCATGAGTTTTATTTATATTGCTAAATTTTAGTATGTTGACATGAGTCTTGTAAATTTCTGACACATGAAAATATTTGCAATTGAATAGATTTCTTTGTTAAGAGACTTTTAAAGTTTCATCTGTTCAGGATATCATATCAGTTTTGACTCTGCCTACTGCTGCTTTCTTCAAAAAAATACAAACGTGTGAGTCTAGGCTAGGCAAGTCTGTTCTGCCATATGATTTAAATGTTATGTAAACAGTCAACTTGAAGACCATTACAGGTTAAAGTGTTTGTTATCCGGCCCATTAGAATAAAAAGGTTACTGACTACCTGTACAAGTGTTACCCCCTCTTTTAAGAAGCCTCAAAGTCGGTGCCTTTTAAATAAAACAACCTTCAGAAACTAAACATTTATCATCTGGCTGGCACGTGAACCTCAGCAAAGGAGAATGTGACAGTTACTCTCAGTTATTACTAGGACTAGATAGATGTCTAGGAAACTGCTAAAGCATACTTCCAGTGTGTCTATGAGAGGGTTTCCAAGAAGGACAATCATGTAAGGAAGTGATATGAGTGAGAAAGTCCTGTCTTGAGTGTAGACAGCACTATCCAGTAAACTGAGAGCATGGATAGAACAAAAGGTGGAAAAAGAGCAGGCTGCAAGCTAGAGTGCTGTTTGGTAGGTGTGGGTTTTGCTGCTCCAGTTGCCTGTGGATTTCGCCTTTGAACACAGACTTTTACCAGTTGATTCTCAGGGTCTTCCAGGACTTCATCCACAAACAGGGGCAGCATCACTGGATCCTTGTGGACTAAGATGTGCAATTCATGGGCTGAGTCACTGGGTGTTCTGTCCCCCAGCCTACAGACTGGAACTTCTAAACATCCGATCATTTCTGCTTAGAGTTAATTATACTCTCTATAGTTCTTCTGGAGAACTCTGACTAATATAGACAGCATCTTATTTTCAAATGTCAACTTAAAAGCCAGCCTACAATCACAATTTTTCTCATCTTGAATATAATTTTAGTATGATCCATGACTTACAAAAGAACTATATCATGACACTAACAATGGACTTCACAAACTTCTCAAATGATTTTAAAATATGCTTATGTATACAACCTCTGAGTAATCAAGTACAACCCACTCATTATTAAACTCATTATATATTGATGTTATATAAAAAGAATATTTACAATAGAATTTTGATTTTGATAAGCCATTGACTCTATTGTCAGATTCATGTCAAGGTGATAATTAGCATAGTCCAAAGATGAAATCAGGACCAAAGAATCTGGACACATAGTGGTACTGTACTCCAAGAAAACTTATTATGCTCAAAGGCAACATGACCATCTTGTGTGCTTACATGCCATTTGGTGATAATATAGTTAAAGGGATCATATGTGGTATGTTGGTGCTAGGATATGTGTGATTAAAAAGGCAGGCTTGATAGAATTAAAAAAAAATCACATATCTAGGTTTAGAAAACCTACTAATTAACAAGTCTTCTTTCCATAGAAACATTCTTATCCTTAATTCATTCCTATGAAGTCTACAAAAACTCACATGCATTCCATGTCATCAGAGAGAATGAAGGATTGCCTTAGTGGGTGGCATGTTTAACGATCTGACAGGGAGCTTACTTTCTCCATGTCTTTTGCTGTGTCCAAAGCCAAGCAGAGACCCTGAACTCACCTGTCTGTCACTGTCTGAACCTGCTGAACATTGATTAATGGAAGAGATGAAGGGGTTGCTCATAAATGGCTGATTCTTACACACAGGCTGCTGCACCAAAGCATTATCTGGCTCAGAAATACCACTAACTTTGTTCAAACCAACATACCTGAATCATGGCTAGAGAATGAGACTATAGAGAAAGATGGAGTAAAAAAGAGAGAATGCCTACAAGAACCTTGGAAGTAAAGGGTGTGGTAGGAGAGCTATTGTTTAGAGGCTCCATCATCCCTTTCTCCCCTCGCTCTCCCCCATGTGTTCTTAGCCACTTAGCTCAGATAGAAGCAAGCTTTGTAAGCACTGGAGCAGACCAGAAACACAGGGCCACTGAGAATAGACAATGCCAAGTAGACCCTTCAGACTACCTGCCCCTCGGGTCACTCAGTGAGAATCGCTGTCTCACACTGAAGCCCAGCAGCAGAAGGCTTTCTGACTACACTCACTTTGTGAAAGAAGTTCATCATCACTTCTCTGCCGTGAGCACAGATGGAAGAGCACTGGGAAGGAATCCGTGTCCTCTTGCTCTTACCTTCCATGTGAGGACAACCCAGTCATCAAAATTTGGAGAACAGAGGTGAGAGCTTTTGGAAGAACAACTCCAACGCTCTGTGTGAGCTGTGAATAAGGTCCAAACCAATCACTTAGGACTTCTTACAGCTATTAGCAATAGCTGTTCTTCTATTCCACCAAAAAGATATCCTTGAAAGTACTATAGAGGAAAATCAAGCCTAGCTGAACACACACACACACACACACACACACACACACACACACACACATCATATATATATATATATATATATATATATATATATATATACTCATATTTCTTTTTATACATTATACATATTTACATTATGCACTTTGTATTACTTACTTATTGAGGCAGAAATCAAGGAGCTTTCTGCAAGTATTAAAGGAAAAGGTCCATGATTTAAAAAAAAAGATTTACAACGTGCTCACACATTGCATTGGGAGCAGATGCTGGAGTTAAAAGGGAAAGCATGGAGGATTAAAGCAGTGAGAACAGGAACATAAGTGATGAGAAACAAAGAGCTTGTATTGAGTATGCGATAGTCAACAGAACCTCACACGGACAGGCTCTGAGAATCAAGGCCAGTGATGGCAGGCTGGCTGGCTAGCTAGCTTCCCTGAGACCATCTACCCTGACCCCTCGTGGGAAACATAAGCTCTATACTATTGTTCTAGCATGTGTTCCTGCTTCTAACGCAGGTACGAGTAACAGTTTCCAAGAAAGCTTCCAGCAACTTCAAGAAAGAGAGCCCAGACCATCCTGTAGACCAGAAGTGAATTAAAAACAAATGTGCCTGCTTCTTGGTATCTATGAGAGCAAAGGCAGCTTAGTATCTGGGATGGTTTGAATGAGAGTGGCTGCTGTAGATTCCTATTTCTGAATGCTTGGCCTCCAGTTAGTGGAACTGTTTGGAAAGGATCAGGCAATGTGGCCTTGTTAGAGGACATATGGGCTTTGAGGCTTTAAGGTTTCAAAAGAGAGCTCTCTCTCTCTCTCTCTCTCTCTCTCTCTCTCTCTCTCTCTCTGCCTGTGGAATAGGATGTAAGCTCTCAGCCCCACACCTGTCTGACCCTTGATGGGCTTTCTGAGGGGAGGGGCTGCTTCTTGGCGGGGGCTTTTTGAGGGGGCGGGGTCTGGAATGGGAGGAGTGAGACCTAAGCTTGGAATAGGGCTCCAAGCTGGAGATCTCCAACAGAAGACTTAGGGACTTTGGACTGAAAAAGTAGTTGAATGCTTAAGCAGGGCTGAATGGACTCTCCTAGTAGGAGCACAGAAGGCAGTAGTATTGAGGATGATGTGTACTATGGGGGCACAGCTCACAGGTTTCAGAGGAAAAGAATATTAATCACTGATCTACAGCCCATTCTTGTGGCATCTTGGCAAAGAATGTGACTGGGTTTTTTTTTCCCTTTCCCTGAGGCTAAATTGAAGAGTCTTGGATTAATGGCATTGGCAGAGGGGGTTTCAGGACAGTCTAGTGATCACTCTTAGGTGATCACTCTGTAGATGCAGATCTACAATGAAAAGGAGCAAGCAAGGTGAAGAGAAATACAAAATGTACACCATGAGGAGACAAGGAGCACCGGAAAATACAATGTCAGAACCCAGTCCTGTGCTCAAGAAGGTAAAGGGTTTAAAGAAAGGCCTGATACAAAATGGAATAAAAGTAGGGGTGCCTGCAGAGCCAGACCCACCCAGATAAGCTTCCAACTTGTGAAAAAAAAAAACAAATGAAAGCTTAAACAGAAAAGGGAACCATCAGCAATCAAAGCTTATGTAAACTCAATTCAAGGATGTGTCTAGGATCCAGCTTCAGCCACATAGTTCTCACTTTAGATTCAAGAAGGATACAGAAAGGAGTTGTAGAATCTCCCTCCATGGTGAAGACAAACCACTGAGGCCAGGCATGTGACAGTAAAGTCCCAGCATGGAGGCCCAGAGAGGGACGAGCTAGTAACTAAGACAGGACAAGACAGTGACTTAGACAGTATAATTAGCAGCACTTGAGATATCTGCAAGGCTTGAGGGGAGTAATGCTGGCCAGGTGATGAAGATCTAGCCGATGGTCAAGGTCAAGGACTAAGAAAACAGTAGCTAGATTGGACTCTGACCACCCCTAACTTGGTGGGAAGCATGTAAACAGCACATGACCCTTTTCTTGGTTGAGCCAGGAAACACACATGGAGCATGTGGCTCAACAGAAAATTAGCCAGTCTTAACAACAATGACCTCAGCCTTTGTCCAGTGACTGTCATAGCCCTATACAAACTCCTAGACAACAAAGTTCAATGGCTTCTCTCCTGTCTTGGGAACCAACCCACCCCGACTCCCTCACTTTTTTTCTTTTTGATTTCTCAGTTTTTTTCAAAGTCTCCCTTTTCTGTAGCAATTCCCAATAAAGCCTGCTTCCCATTTGCATATGCCAGGAGAGTCTATGTCTTTAATTTTGATTTGTGTGAGATAAACAACTTAGGACCACCCTCCCAGGTCAGTCTTTGGTAAATGTGAGTGTCTAGCAATGTAGGTCTTTGGGACATGCAAAACTGGGCCCAAAAATGATACTTTGTATGCCCAAACTTACATATTATATTACATAAAGTATAAATTATGCATAATTTCCCAAGAGAGCAAATTCTCAATAAAATAGTTCCTAATATGTAAGTTTCAGTTGTGAACTTGATATTTGGAGTGATAATGAATGCCTCTACCATGGATTTCCATAAATGACTATCATGTAAAAAAACACTAAATAAAATATTCAAAAATATCTATGAGCTATTTGATACTGTTAAGCTAACAAAGAATTTAAAGCATTTGTTTCTTATAAATGTTTATATTTTTAATCATACTGAGGCAACTCTAATTGTGATCAAGTATTAATCAAAGCCAATGTTGGTATCACTGTATTTAAATACCCAAGAGTATAACAGAAGAAATCTGGTGTCGTTATTAAGTCACAGAGTTTCTCATCTATAGTATATGCTATCTATCCATATGTAATCAAAATTTAAATTCAGAGGTCTTTTCTTGAAGCTCAGCTGTCAATGGCCAGAAAACAAAATGTCTCAATTCCTAAAAACAATATTTTTGGAATGTTATTGAATGGAAGAAGCCTTATGGTGCTCTAATGATGAGGAGGGCACATATCTTTATTCTCTGGAAGTCGTACTTGCTCATAGTCAGAGGCAGCCTTCACATTTGTTTTTAAAAGCCTCACTACTGCTTCACATAACTTGTGAGAAATATTTTCCCTACTGTTGGGAGATGAGGTAACGTTTCTCTACACAAACCATTCAATTTCCAGTGTTCCCTTTTCAAAGAAACGTAGACCATCATTTTGAGTGCCACATGGGGAAATAAAATATTTTCCTACTATGACAGAAGAGATCCCAAATCTGAGACATAAAGAAGCAATAGAATGCATGTGCATACTTAGTACTCATTAGACACGAAAGTAATAATAATAACTAATACAACAGAATGAAGTCTCCAACTGGCCTAATAATTTCTATGAAGATCCAGGGTTGGGTGGAGTAAATAAATTGGAAATGATGATACTTCTGAAAATGTTGAGCAAGCTCTGGACTATAGCATAAGCAACATAACTCAAAACATTATTCAGACTTTAAAATCCACACTGAATTTCATTTATGCTTTACAGCCAGAACTCTTGCATGCACACAGTTACTCAAGCTCCATGCTGATATATTTCTACCTATTAATTTATACGCAGTTCCTGGAACACTGATGTCATATTGCTCATCCGAAAGATATAATGTATTAGTGACTTCGTCTCACCAAAGAGCAGTTATTCTCAGGGTATTTCATATTCGTGAGTGCTCCAGATTTGAATATAGATAGGGTCATGATGACTGTGCTCAGTAATACAGACAACATGGAGTGACCCAAAAAGCATCTGCAGAATCTACAAACCAGCCTCCCTTGACTTGTTACATCAGACTCCCTTGCAAATTAACAATGTTAATGATGAGTTTATAAACTAAGTATTCACAGGAACCATTTGGATAATTAAATATTTTGTCATTTAAAAATTGATAGTTCATGATAGAAGACATGTTGAAAGGTAACAGTCAATGTATTATATGTATTTGCAACTGACTGTTAAGCATTTTTAAATAGTCTATCATAGGGTCTGGAGAGATAGCTTGGTGGTTAAGAGTGCATACTGCTCTTGCAGAGGACTCAGGTTCATGTTTCAGAACCCACATGGCAGCTCATGAGTGCCATTAATTCCAGTTCTAGAGAATGTGATGCCCTCTAATGGCCTCCTGCATATAAATGATTCATGTAAGTTCATGCAGACACACATATGTTCACATAACAATAATAACTGAATAAACCAATAAGTTAAACTGTAAAACTATCTACTCACAGACAAAGTCCAAATTTAATTATACCAAGATATTTCTCATCTCTAAAGTTCATTAAATAGCAATTTTTACAATTGGTAATTCCTGAGAGCAGGAAAATGAACTATTAGATATAATGTGTGGTAGTAAAAAAGTAGAAAAGCTTTATGAAGGCACAATTCGTGAAAACATAATAATTGTAAAGACAGGCTTAGTTTCTGACTCATATCTAGAAAAATTTTACTGAGATTTCAGCCCAATAATATAAAAATAAAACTACACGAAGTTACTCATAGAAGGAGGATTTACAATTCCAACATGATGCACGCAATGTACATGTTCAACTCTAGAAGAGAGGTTGAAAACTACCAGAGAGCACGTGCAATGAGACACCAAGCGTCTGGCAACAGGGAGAAAGATCTTTATGATGAACAAGTGGTCTCTGGGCTGCAAAATAAAGGGAAATAAACAAAGTCCAATGGAACGTTCATACTGTGCTCCTCCGTGTGAATACAAAAGAGACGCATGCCCATGTGCACCCAAGAATGAAAGACCAATTACCTACCGAGCTTGGTGGCTGCACCCAGGAAGAAAAACTTGGAAGTGGTAGAGAAGAGAATAGTGAGTAAGGCTGGGATGCTTAGAGAACACACGGTGGAGTGTGCGTGTATCTTTTCAGATCGTATCAGCCAATCTACATGACCATGTATCCAAATGTTAGGTAAAGGGCTCAGCCAAATGTTATTTGGGTTGACGCTCCAATATCAAATGACAAAATGCAACTTTGAATGATAACTGGTAAATTTCTGACTCCGTTCATTTCACTCCTTTTTGGATATTGTGTTTGCTTAGTCAGGGAAGAGGTGCAGCTGAATGGCTATGACATTCTTAGATAATGTTCTGTTAAATTTAGAATTGATCAAAATTATCAGTTCCTTCACAGTTCTCTGCATACTTCATTCAGTATAAATTAAATATTTGGCATGTGATACCACAGGATCATGAATGCACATTCTGGCAGAAATCACGCAGCAAAGAAGCCACCAGTTGATTTTATAATACAGGGAAGCTATAATTCCAGGGAAGAAAATTAAATACAAAAATAAAGCGGAAAGAGAAGTTGTTATATGTTCACTTTACCTATGAATGGTGGATTTAGAGAGATCTTTGTGAGCTGAATCTAAATCCCTATGTGTTTTCAGCTGAAGATATGACTGTGGAGTAGCCTGAGCCCTCATTTGTCCTGGAATGAGTTTAAAGATATCACCACAATAGTTCTATCAATGCACACTATAAGTGGGTCACTGCAAGAGCACGTGATGAATGTGGCTGCCACAACTGGAAATTATAAAGACATCCTTTCAGCAGGCATTCAGCCGCCAAGCAAATTAGTGCAAAACATCCAAAAGGATGCATGTAAATGATTTAATGCATGTGAACGATTTAATAATTTCTATCTAAATATCCGTTAAGCATTTATATTAAAATGCCAGGACATTGTTCTCTGGGTGATTCATGAGGTCCCTATAAATAAAATGCTTTGTCAAAACACTAGTAATTCAATTCTTTGGAGTGCTCATATTCAGAGAATGGGGCTATTTATTAATGGGGGCTATTTATTACTTCCCTTACACAAAGATTTCCTCTACAGGGAATCATTTTCAAATTGGTTTAATTACATTGTAACTAATTTTAATTTGATTAAGACTTACAGTGTCTATACACTGCCTTTCAAGTGGAATAAAGGAATTAAGAATGTATAAGTAGATATGAAGTCCTACGGAGGAGTGAGGCTGTGAACTGGAGAAGTGGGTCCTTCTACCTGAGCCCATCTATTGGCTTGCAAGGGATATGCCAATGACCAGGCAAAAATATTCCATCTTGCCTAGCTGTTGCAGATTTATTCTATGCAAGAGAGGCTTGCTTTCTTCTGTATGTGCCAAGGCAGAAAGCACAGGAAGGCTTACTTATTTTGCATGTATCACCTTGTTCTAGAAGAACTTAAGTGTGTATCTAAATACAGACCTTATAATATAGAGAGAGTACTCAAACCAGATTGTGTTTCTTGGTCTTAAGTTGCTTAAACTCTCATCATTGAAAAAAAAAAACATTTATATACAAGTACTAGAGCTAAGGAATTCCCAAATATGAATGTCGCTTGCAGTCACACTGAAAAGAGTCTGAGGCAACTGTGCTCTCAGCATATGGCTGATTGATGCCTCTAAATTATGGTACCCAGCTGAAGACTCGGTCTCAGCAGTTGCTCATGCAAATGACCTAGATCATTTGTAGTGGGAAAGCAAGCGCACCCTGCTAGTGTAGCTATGAAATGCATACCTGTGCGATGCCTTCAACCTTCCTGGTATTTTGGCTCAGGAGGCCATCAGGATGACTTGGCTGACAACAGCACGAGAAGGAACTACTTGCATGTGTTTGCTAAGTGACATTTGTTGTGGATGCTGTAATGTGGTAGGCATTGGCAAGGGACACAAGAGCCACATGCTTGGCACTGACTCCATTAGGTCTGTCTCTATGTTTCCTCCTAGATTTTCTGATTCACTTTGTGTGAGTTAGGACTCCAGATCAAGCATCCCTAATACATTTACCTAAGAGAACATAAATAATTACAGTAAATGGAAACAATACCACAACTCTTCTCTCCATCTTCACTATGCTTAATACATGAGAGACCAGAATCCTAAGGCATACCATTATCATTGACTGAAACACATAATCAGGAAAAATCTCTTCTAAAACTAGTTTAAGCAACTCCAGACTTGGCATGGGTTGCAGTAAAATTGCAATGCTTTTCTGAGCATCTCACAACTCTACTTATGGGAGGAACATCAAGGAACTAAGTCAGAAATCATAGCAAATGGAACTTCCCAGAACTTCATACTACTTATCATTCCAAGATGTCCACTTAGCCAAAGTACCCTTGAGAAAGATACATCCTATCAATACATAGCAAAAGAACAGCATATGAAAAATGAATATAAAGTTCCCCTTTGTATATATCCTGGCATTTCCTCTCCTGGTTTCAATAGATAAACCAGCACTCTTGAGGCTATATTTTCCTTCATTTCCTAATCTTTTAGAGTAGGTCACCTCTGCTGTGTGGGTGGTAAAAACGAAAATTATGGAATAAACCTTAGTCCACAGAAGCTAATTATTCCTTTAATATTAAAAGATTCTTGGGCTGGAGAGATGGCTCAGAGGTTAAGAACACTGGCTGCTCTTCCAGAGGTCCTGAATTCAATTCCCAGCAAGCACATAGTGGCTCATAAACTATCTACAATGAGATCTGATGCCCTCTTCTATCGTGCAGGCATATATGCAGGCAGAACATTGTATACATAATAAATAAATAAATCTTTTTTAAAAAGTTTCTCTACTTTATGTCTTTTCTAAAGAGCTTTTCAAGTCCTATATTTTCCTTTCTACTGTTTGATATAATTGAGTGGAACTGATCTTCTATGGGATGTTCTTCATGGAAGTTAGATGGCATATACTCACCAAAGGCTGCAAAGTTCTTCCTAAAATCCTTTACCCAGCATCAAGTTATAGTGTACTCTGTAACTCCCCATTTGCTCATTTCTAAGATCTTGATATCCTAAGTATGTTCTCCTATCTCCATGAAATGATTTATAATATTACAATTATCATTACTATTATTTTAAGAGAGAAGGTTCAATTTATCCTGACATTTTTTCCTATATTTTGGCATATTTTTCTCCCTTCATTCTTCAGAAGCTGTAGCTATACCCATGGATTCACAATTAACATCTCTCTCCTTTCCTACTATGTAAGTTTCATTCTCTCAACAACCCTGTGCATTTTCATCAAAATGTGCAGTAAGCATCTCATATTAATACATGCTCAGCAGCCCTTCCTGGACTTTTCTTTCTCTCTGCTGATTCCAATGGTCCTCAGTCCAGAATAAGCTTCATACAGCTGGTAAGCCTAGAGGTTCCCTGAGCTCTCGTCTTTCATCTCACATGTTAATCATCAAGTCATTTTGGCTTCGTCTTCAAAATAAATCCCAAATCTGATCATTTTGCCACTCTTCCTTTGCCAGTGACAGATGTCTGGTCACCCCAAACCTGGACAGATGTAGCAGCTTTTAGAGGAATGTCACATCTCTCCCTCTTCCTCTTCTGTAGGACATTCTCTACATTAAGAGCAAAATTGTCTTTTTAAATCAATAATCAAGCCATTCTGCTTTTGAAAATTCCACAACAGGTTCCCATCACACACCCAGTTCTTACCCAGGTCTGTGACCTACAACACATTCTGGTCCTAGCTTGACTCTAGGTTCCCATCCTAGTATTCTGTGTGTGTTGTGTGTGTGTGTGTGTGTGTGTGTGTGTGTGTGTGTATGTGTGTGTGTGTGTGTGTGTTAAGTTGGCTGGACAGCCAAACAGGTCTGTTTGCTGAGTGCACTGGGTTTTCTCTTTGCCCCAAGGAGAGCAATTCTTGAAGTTCCTTCCTATCTTGATTCCATCTTTTCCTAATGTAACTTTGTCTGTATCTTCCTCCTCCAGCAACCAGGAATTCTCTAAAGCTTCTCTCTTTTTTCTCTATAGCACTTATCAACTTCAGGGTTTTTATTGTCTGAAATCTATTGCCTGTCTTGGCCAATATGAGATAAGATTGGTAAGGACATGGCTTTGATTTTCTTTCTGTTGGTACTCTGAAATCGTTTCCCACCAGGAATGCTCATCATGGCTCTGCTGACTTTTTTTGTGGTGGAATGCTATTCTTTGCACAGCCAATGTTTGTGGAATATCTCCACCTGATACTTCCCTCTTTTTCTCCAACCATTGTCCAATGCTCCACGAGAGACAAAATCACCCATCATGAGAGGTAATATCCTGTATCCTGCCACTATCTGTCACTACGGGAATGTTCCAGATTCCCTTTGCCTCCTTCTCACTCTTATATATGGAGCCAAGAACATTAAATGACATAGAAAATGCAGGCCTCCAAGATTCTAAAGGAAAGAGAAAGAGCTCACGAAGTCCAGTTATGCAAAATATTGTCACATATAAGGCACACGTTTCTATTTATATATAAATAGAGGAATATTAACATACACAAGTTCTGTGAGCATTGTTCTAAGGGAAGTTTTATTTGTAGTCCCATTTAACCATATAATCAAGAAGTAAGCAGTTGTTATCCTCATAAAAACTAAAGACAGGGGACAGTGCGATGGCTCTTTAGGTCAAGGTGCTTGCTGCCAAACATGACAACCTGAGTTTGATCCCCAGGACCTACATTATAAGAGAGTAAATGGTTTATGCTGCTGAATTGCACCCGAATCATCAAGTATGACTTCTGTATAGATCTCAGGAACTGAGAGTTGACATACTGAATACTGCACTGAGGGCGGTTCTCTGTCCACCTGGCTCCCACCGGACATTGGAAATGAAGTGTTCACCCAGTACCTACTATGCCTCACCTGTGTGGACCTGCTAGAGATTATTAACCCCTCTGACACCCAGATTCAGTATGTCTGGAGCTGACAATAAACCAGTCACTCAAGGATGGAAGAGGAACCGAGAGAGAAATGGTGAATGACTACAGAGGTACGGCTAAATAAAAGGGATAGCATTTAGGACACAGTAAGATAACTAAGGTTAATATCAGCTACATAATTTTGAATTGCTATTAAGAGAAAATTTTGAATATTCTTTAAAAATTAAATGCAAAATTTTCTAAGGTGATGGATACGTTGATCGTTCTGATCTCATTACCATATGTGTTATTGAAACGTCTCGCCATTCTTCATGAGTATTAATACTTCCATTAATTTCTTAAACATCTTGAACACTGTGGTTTTCCAAGTTTCTCCTCCATTATCACTCTCCTTGAAACTTCAATTATCTTCTTTTATATTCTTTCAAGCCAAAAAAGCATGCTATACAGATCCTAACAAGAACAGTTAAAAGAAAATGCCTCTTTTGTGTGTGTGACTTTTATTTTGTTCTAACATGCAAAGGGACAAGAAATCATCACCGTTGTCACTGGAAAAAGATCTTTAGCAAACTTTTGTGTGGTGTCTACACTTTTGTGTCAGACATCCTACATGAGTAAAATTTCAGGACCAACCTGAGATGCCAATAAATCCAGAAAGTCACACAAAAACAATTAACAAAAGGAGGAGTCACTGGGGAAATAAATTAGGAGTTACACTGAAGCAATCATTTTGATGCTCAGCAGGAGGCTAGATGTGGCAGTATGAGAAACAGCTAATACATAAGGCTTTTCCTTTAGGAGACCCCAGAGGGCAATATGGTGAAGGTCCAATAGACATCTTACAGAGTAATCCTGGGACATGTGCCCAGAGCACTATCCATGAAAACCTCCATCTCTAGGGAAAGAGCTTCACAAAGGGTCATCACAAATTTAAAGGGGGCATTGCTACTACTCTTATATCACCTGAGGAGATAATTGGAGTTAAACCAACAAAGAAACTCTTATAAATGTCACAGAGCTGGGACATAGAACAGCCCATGGACTGATAGGCCCCTGCAGGACCACAGAGACCTCTCAACACTAAATCTTACTACTCCACCAACAGTGGACGACAACTTGCAAAGCTACAGACAGGTCCCTTCTGACAAAGATTGGAGCTGCTCAAAGGCAACAGAGGAGGCCAGAAAGAGGACATTAGAGCAACTTTAGGCCATCGGATTCTACCAGTGCAATAAAATTATTGAGAAGAATATCACTACCAGTCAACCTGCTCTGACTGCATGCACACACAAAGGCTCCAGAGAATTATTAAAGTTATTCTCATTTTAAAAAACTGCAACTTATCAAAATGTGTAGAATACAATGTGCTAAAAAGAAAATGTATAGCAATAAACCTATATGTTAGATAATGAAAATGCCTAAAATCAATAATCCCAACTCAAAGAAAAGAAGGAGGAGGAGCTGGATCAAGAGGAAGAGGAGGAGAAAGAGGGGGGTGAAAAGAAGCAGAAGGAAGAGGAGCAGTAGAGGCACCAGCTGCACAACTAAGTTGCAGATGAACTGTATCAAATGCCAGGACAGAAAACGATAACAATTCTTTATAATCTCACGGACAAAACAGAATTAAAGAGAATCCATCCCATGGGTCCACCACAACAGCTAATATCAAAGTCAACCGAGAATTTATAAGAAAGCAAAAGTGGGCCTGGAGAGATGGCTCAGAGGTTAAGAGCACTGGCTGCTCTTCCAAAGGTCTTGAGTTCAATTCCCAGCAACCACATGGTGGCTCACAACCATCTGTAATGAGATCTGGTGCCCTCTTCTGGCCTGCAGGGATACATGCAGGCAGAACACTGTATACATAATAAATAAGTAAATCTTAAAAAAAAAAAGCAAAAGTGACAAAAATATCTTAATGTAAGTATACAAACACTTCAACACAGAATAATAAAATAATAAAATCTAATATATAAAAACAGTATGCACCCCCATCCAAATGGGATTTATCCCAGGTTGTGAGGTCACTGTCCACTACACCTTAAAAGGTCAGGTTCACAAAGGCCCAAGCCGTCAGATCATTTGGCAATAAAATTCAACACCCACATTAATAAAAGTTCTTACCAAATTAAAGTCAGACTACAACATTTTCAACTTGAAGTACATACACAAACCCCTGGACAATCATGGACAATGCAGTAATAAATTCTTTCATAATTTCTATTCAACATCATCCTGGGGGCCTAGCTAGTGAGACAAGAAAACAAAAGGGATGGATACTGAAAATGAGATGATGTGACTTTCTTTGTGGAAAACCTCAAAGCTGCATCGCAGGCAAGAGAAGAACAGAAGAGAATGGAGATGAACCAGAGGAAGAGAAGAGAAAAGGGACAGCGAGACAGTACAGTGCAGGACTGCTTAACTTCTGTGCCGATGAGCAACAAGTAACTGAAATTTAAATAGAAGAGTTTATGTTTGAAGTCAACATGAAGTGGATTAATGATTTTGTTTGCAGAGTTTTGTCCCAGTATTAATCAAATTAGGTAATTGACAAAGATAGAGTGGAAAATAACATACACTCTGACAGTCAAACTTTGGTCACTTTACCAGCATTTTATCTATGAATTTGATCAAACTCTTCGTCTTTCTGATATCCATAACCTCCTTGATGAGCAAATGTGATATCATTGTCTGGTGGGCTCTTCCCTTCCTGCAATCCCAGTACTTGGTAGCATGGGTCAGAGGAATTGCAACTTCATAGAGACTTCCAGGTCAGCTTGGGCTGTATAGAAAGTCTTTCGTTCAAAAACAGTCAACACTAAATAATTGGAAATAATCATCTTTATATTTTTAATTAGAAAAAGGTCATTCCCTGTATACTTTGGATAGCAGATGAACTTTTCATCTTCAATAGTACAAAATACACGGCAAGGCTAATTAATCACAACCATGTGCCAATCACTTGACCTAGGGACCTGGTTAAACGGAAGTTAGCGATATCCTCTTTCACAGGTCTCTTTAGGAGGGGCTTCAGTGGAGGGAGAATAGGAATGCATTCATTGAAAAGATGATTTGTCCCCCATTTTACAACTTTGCCAATAACTAAACAATTTCCTACACAAGAGAGTTGAACAAAGAGCCAGCTTTTCATCTGGTAAACAAAGCTTTTGTAGCTTGGGTCTTTGTAAAGGAAAGAATAATATGATCTAAGAAACATATACTCTAACATGTCTACAGTCAATTTCTTAAAAACTTTAATAGGTTTTGAGCATGGTTTGTCATAGTCACTGTGAGTTCCTATGTGCAGCTGCCCTCCTGTGTCCAAAAGACATTTCATTGTAGTCATGCTCCACAGACTCTTACACTCTTTCCAAACCACTCTTCTGTGACAAACCTGGACTGTGGGTGTATAGTGAGAGGGTGCAGGATGTATATCCTCTTTTAGGGTTGTGCAAGACCACACAACACCAAACCCCAGCATGGAGAGGGCAATTGAGCACACAATTCCACTCCTACCAATAGTGGAACTATTGGCAACTGTTAGCTGCTAGGTAAGGAAGAATCAGTTTTTCCCTATGAGTGTTGTCCCTTGTAAATCTAATATGCTCAAGTGGAGCTTTGAGCAGTACAAATTGGTCTTGAAGTTTTTATTTTAAAGGATAGAAAGTTGAGTAGGTAGGGAAAGGGGAGTGAATCTGAGACTTGGAGGCAGGTGAACATGACGAAGCATGCATGCTATACAATGCTTGAAATAACTAATAAAGTAAGAGAGAGAGAGAGAGAGAGAGAGAGAGAGAGAGAGAGAGAAGAGAGAAGAGAGAAGAGAGAACTTGAACACAAGATTCTCATGAGTAAAATAACCATACATGATTTAGCTTCTCTTAGAGATAGTGAATGAAATGATTATGTATTACATATATGATGGAGAAATAAAACCTGAAATTATCATTGAGGGAATATTTTTCTCCTTCATTCGAGCTAATGATTCATCTTCCCAAGTCAGCAGCTTCCTGGCTCCTGAGGAAACATTTCAACAAAAACTCCTGTACTGCGTCAATTGGCTCTTGCTCTTTCAATGATATCTGAAGCATTCTCAGGTCCCCTGGATGCTGAGCGCTGTTGTTATTTGATCCTGACTGAACAGGTACAACATTCCTGCTGTGGGTTCCTTCCTCCAATGGTAGCCTCCATCTGAGTGCTGGATTTTCCCTGTCTGCATCATAGTTGTTGCCCTGTGAGGGAGACTGAAGGTTTGTCTTTTCTCTCTTAGTGAATTCTAGCTTTCAATGAGATATAACAACTCTCAGAACCTCTACAACATCAGAACTCAGGACTGTACTCACATGTGTACAAGCCCACAGGCACATGTGCATGCACACACACACACACACACACACACACACACACACACACACACACACACAATTAAAAATATTATTTTTTAGAAAATCTAAATTTGTTCGATATAATTTTCCACTTTGATGTGAGAATGGACATCATCCCTGCAGTCATTTCAAGGTACCATGTGGGTGGAAGATCATAATTGTAACTCCTAATATCCAAGTATCAGTTCGTAATCAAGATGAGGGAGATGAGCTAGAGCCTCAAACAATTTGAAGTAGATTTCTGGGTTGGGCCAAGAAAGAATTCACATGGGACAGGCCCAATATTTTGGTCAAAAGAAAAGCATGCTGAAATTTTGTTTTGGTATCAGGCAGATATGTCGATTCTTAAGTATCAAGCTGTTTTAAAGGTACAGTGGCCCCACTTTGCCTGCCAATTCCAAAACAAACCTAACAGGAAAATAAAGCCACTACTCTCCTGGTGGCCTTTGTGACACAAGGGGACGGAGTACTAGGGAGGCAATGTGGAGACAGCAGTGTGGGACAAGTGTGGGAATATTGTACAGCGAGAGTGTGTGGTGACCGTTCGTCTATAAGGAAGATTTGCAAGGATGGAGTGTGGAAGCGGGAAGGTGAGGACGGGTGGGGACATCTGTGGGCTGGTGTGCAAGAAGAAGTGTGAGGAGACAAGATCAAGGAGACAAGAGGCCCCACCCTCAGCTTGATGCCAGATGCTGATTACTTCATGCATTTTACCAAAGTGGGTCAGGTCTTCTTTAAGGAAAAGATGGAAGCAAAATAGGAAGTCAATCAAGCAGAATTGTAGAGAAAAGGGAAGGAAAGGAAATTCAGCATACATTTAAGAAAACTGGCGAGCTACACTGTAGATGATCACAGTTTTTAAAGCCCTCTTTGGAAAATCAATAGCAATGTTCAGACCACAGTGTAGAGAAAGTAGCTCCTTGGAACTGGGAAACTCGTCTGCCTTTCAACTAGGAGCTTTGAGTCCAGGCTTTTATCTGCAATGTACTAATTCAGTCTGCATTGTCCACAAGGCCCTTTAGCTTCTGGAGAGCATGAAGACACTGATAATCACAAAGAACTCTTGCTTTACTGAGTTGGAAGGTTTCTGTCTTTTCTTATTATAACAGGACTCAGAGCAAAGGAGAAATTTCAGCAGAAGGAAAAAGGAAAGACCAGGGAGTTCTCTGCCTTGAGTGCTGTTCTTTAAACAGTGTCCAAATTGGAGCATCAGACGATTTTAGGATAGTGACATTTCTCAGCCCCTGTCATATCCCTTTAAATATCTAACGTGGAGATGAAAGGTTGAGAAGCCCTGGCTTCTGCATGTGAGGCTAGTGTTTCACTGAGTCCCTTGGGCCTCTGCTTTGAAACATCAACTCCATGAAACCATTATTTTAGGAGTAAATGAATTTGACAAACATGTCAGACATATGTAGGCATCTTAATAATAGTTTTGTATCACCTGATGGTATGGAGTTGATTGGGTTTCTTTATTACCACTGTCTTGAGTTATCAAAATGATTAGTTCCAAGATAAAACATAATGAAAGTGGAAACTTTTTTCTATAAAGAACAAGATGTAATTATTTTGAGCTTTGGTGGTCTTGAGTTCTGAATGTTGCCAGCTGGCCATTCTGCCCCTGTAACATGAGTGTACTGTGCTTAGGTCACACTTCATTTATAAAGCATCACCATGGAAACCACTAAAGGAGAGGAGGAAATATTTTATCTCATCAGAAAATAAATGAAACAGCTTAAAATTAATTTTTAAAAATGAAAAGTAAAATCTACATAATCGACACATTTTTGTCTTCAGATAATAATTAAATTTTCATTTCAGAGCTCAGCCCTGAACAAGGGATGAGGTAGGGACTGAATCACATTCAATATGTACTTCTGCATTCTTCCATTCATCCTGCCTTTTGCAAATACAATCACGTTTGTAAACTTCATTTAAATTGTAAAACTATATTTAGTGGCTATTAGCAGGTTTTGGTTATCAGTTCATTTGTTTGAGATGATTTTTTTTTTTCTTAAGTGTCTGCCATACTACAGGAATGGAGTGTTTCACATAGAATAAATTTAATCACTTTGGATTTTCTCAGCTTTTAATCAGATATAGATACAGCTAATATAGATTCACATAGATATAGATATAGATGAAGATAAATATATATATATATATATATGTATGTATGTTAAAAGACTACATCAAAATGTTTATAATATGTAAACCTTTTAAAAAATATCTGGAAATGGAATGCCAATTTGCTTTCTTAATGTTTGACATGTAAATTTCTGCAACCACCATGAAAATCAGTTTCTTCAAATAACTTAAAAATGAACCTGTGACTCAGCTTTGCCGACCCTGATTACATACACACTGGAAGTACTCAAAGGCAGTGCACTACAGCAAAACCTATACATCTATGCATATTGCCTCATTCTTCACTATAGGCAGGGAAAGGGAGCATGTAGATGCCCACAAGAGATGAAGAGTAAAGAAAATGTGGTGCACACAATAGACTCTTACTCAGCTATAAAGAAAATTCAATCATAACATTTGCAGGACAATGGACATGACTAGACACCATTAACAGAAAAATCCAGACTATGAAAGATGTGGACTTTCAAGCAGGTTTTCCATCTCCTAGTAACTCTACCCACATCTCCAAGCAGCGTTACCAACTGAAGATAACATGTTCAGATACCTAAGTCTATAGTGGATATTTCTCATTCAAACAATTCCAGTAGGGTAAACAAATCTGAAGGTTTTCCATCTCTAGGGACATTTTGTGAAAATGTGACAGCTGTCCAGTGGCACCCCAGCCAGACCTGCCTGCTGGACAATTCCAGTGGTCTGCAAGGCTGAACAACTTGTGAGCCCACAGTGGGACACACTCATGGTCAGGTTCCTCATAATGCTAAAAATATTTGTTCAAATACCATGGCTATTTGGGGAAAAGGGATCAAAATACAATGGTTTAATGGACTTCAGAGTGAGTTTAAAACGGAAGTAAGCATATGAAACAGCACATGCATGAATTCTCAACATGGGACACAATGCATTTTTCAGAAGTCAATCCAAACCCAGGCCAGGCCAGGAAAGTACTTCCTCAGAAACAGATTGAAATGGGGTATGTGTGCCCTGCTGAGCACAGTGAGGCAAGATGGTTGTCAAATGAGACACCTTGAAGGCCAAAGTGTTTGCCTGGGGTTTTGATATTATCTTTTCAACCTCAATGTTGAGGAACAATAGCATTTTTAGAATCTCTTTTCAAAGCTGCTATTCTAGCATTATACATTTGAACCTATAAGAAATGCTACTCCAGTTATTTGGAGCTGGATTCCAGATTTTCTTGAAACATATTTTTCTGATTTTTCAACTTGAAAAATTTATTTAATTAATTTAAACTGATAATATACTGTACACATTCATGGCATAGCATATGGCATTTCAATACATGTAAAGATTAAGTAATGTTTACTTGGGGATAACTTATCAAATACTCATCATTTCTTTATAGGAAAATTGTAATTTCTTCTGAAGATTTTTTTCTTTGGTATAAAAAATTCCATTATCATTTTCCAGCATAACCCTAGTGCACAGCAACACATCAGGACAACTATCTCACATCACAACCATGTAGTACTTAGGTCCCAGTCATCAACCTTCCTCACCCTTCTCCTTGACTCTCCACATCACACACTGAGATTCCATGAGATACCTTTTCCTAATGGCACATAGGAGAAGGGACCACGTGGTTGTCTTTAAATACCTTATCTCACTTGATGTAATGATCTCCGGTTCTGTCCAGGATTCCATTTCTATTCTAGTTAAAAATGATTCACTTTGCATCGGGCCCACATTCTTTCTTTCTGCTCATCAATCAATGGACACTTAGTTCACTTGGTGTCTCGGCAATTGTGACTGGAGCTACAGTAAACAGGATGCTGCAGATGCCTCTTTCAAGTGGTGATTTCGTTTGTTTATATGCTCAGTCACAAGACTGCTAATCGTATACTAGTTCTGCTTTAACTCCTGAGGCAGTCAGCAATGGCCATACTAACTGATACTCTTACACACAGTACATAAGAGATCCCTTTTCTCTACGTCTTCACCAGAACTTACTTTGTGATGTTCATAGTCACTCTTACTGGAGCAAGGTGAGATCTCATTTGAGTTCTGATTTTTAATTAATTAGTGATCTTGAGTATATTCAGAAATTATCTGCTCATCATTTGTACATGTGCTTGAGAATATGTCTACTTATATCTATAACCCATTTTAATGGGATTATTTAGTAGGGGATTGCTATTGAGATTTTTTTGTTTCTCTTATATTCTGGACATCAAACCCTTGTCACATGTAGAGTGTATAATGTTTCCTCCATTCTGTGGGTTTTCTTGTTACCTCTGGCATTGTTCCCTTTGCTGCTCCAAAGCGTTTCAGTTTGAGGGAATCCTGTTTCTGTATGTTGCTTTTCTCTTGCATTTTCATGTCATGAGTTTAGGTGGCTACTCTCAAAACCCCTTCCTCATTTCAATGTCCTGAAACTTTTCTACAACAGACAACTACACCAACTGAACCAACATTATATCTTTTAAAATATATTTTACATAGATTCCCATTTGTTTTCATACTGAGAAGAAAGATTATGGGTTTAAGGACATTTCAATGAGAAATACACAAATAGAACTCAGAAGTATATTCTAGAAAACATTAAAGCAGAATGAGTCATGGGGAAATGCTCATGACCTACAGTGTCCAAGCACAGCTCGGGACAGAAAACAGAAAGAGAAGGTAATGGTAATGGGGGGGGGAACGATTCAAAACTTACTAATTCTATAAAGGAATTAGTAAGTTCAGATCAAGGGGATCAAGAAACTGAAAGCATTAAAAAAAAAGAAAAGAAGATAAAAGGAGATGATTCTCCAATGTGTCGCCATCCTGTATATTGTGCCCTAAGGCACCTTCTTCGAGGATGTCTTTAAGGAACACTGTACAGACAACCATGTTAGAAGATACAGTTGATGCTTATCTCTGAGCAAAGTTAGGCACATCTACCACATGCTACTTAGGACTTAGAAACCCTGTGTGAGACCGAAGGGCAGTTCAGGAATCAGAGTCTCATGATCTAAAGCAGAAGAAGCCTAGCGTTGAATATCTACATGGCAAACAGAAACTCAAAATGGACCATAGATTGAAGCATAAAGCCTGAGATTATGAAACATGAGAAGGGACTGGGTGTTCGTGGGGCCACCAATGTCTCAAAAACAGGAATAAAACCAAGCTCTAAGATTCTGTGTTTTTTTAAAATCTCTTTGAAAAACACCATTCAGAAAATTAAAATCATGAGACAAATCAGTAGAAAAAATGTTTTTGAGATACATGCATAGAAGCAAATCTAAAATGTATAAAGAAAAACTACAATAAAAGAATAAGACAGCTATTTTATTTAGTTAGGCAAAGGAGCTGGAGAGATGGCTCAGCAGGTAAGGTGAATGGTGCTCTTGAAGAGGACCTGAGTTCAGTTCCCAGCATCCATACCTGGTAGCTCACAATTGTGTGTGACTCCAGCCCCAGAGTATCCAATATCTCTAACTGCTTCTGGCCACCATATACATGTACACACATCCACACATGCACACAGATAGAGAAAATTGAAATAATGAATCTGAAAAAAAGGGGAAATGTGCTGAAAAATATTTTATTAAATAAGATATCTGAATTTACATATACAAAAAAGTGGCCCATGTCACTATAATGAATACATATCACGAGAGACATGCTAACATCTAAGTACTGATAATAAAGGGATGCAGATGATGAGGTAGCTCTTAGGATGAGACTGTCTGCCTTCATCTTGGCATGCCCTTCATCTTGAGGAACCCTTAAAACTGGTAGTAATACCCTCTGATCACATGTGTAATGTAAGCAATTAGTTTTGGGTATTGACTGCTAGATTTTGGTTATAACTGAGTACTATTAATGTTACATCATTAACAAAACAATTATGAACAATAAGGTGAACATGCATGATTTTCCCTAAATATCAAGGACAATTAATTTCTATTTTATGGTAGTAAGTATATTAAAGTATTCTCCCCCCTCTCTTAATCTCTCTCTTAATTTCTCTCTCTCTCTCTCTCTCTCTCTCTCTCTCTCTCTCTCTCTCTCTCTCTCTCTTCTCTTCCTCCCTCTTTCCCTCCCTCTCCATCTCTCTGACTTTATTTTATTTTTCTAATTTGGCATTCACAATCTCTATTTACCAACTGGGACTCAAGTTCAATACTGTGAGTTTTTGTAAATTTTGGATTCCCTTAAATTCTAAAATGAACATCTCTCTACCAATCCTCTAAGCCCTCCGTCTATTCATTTTTAAATGTTCAGGAGGTAACTAATTCAGAAAATTAAAATCACGAGACAAATAAGTAGAAATTGTTTTTTAGAGATATGCATAGAAGCAATTCTAAAATTTATAAAGAAAAACTACAATAAAAGAGTGAGACAGCTGGTCAGTGGTGACACACACCCTTAATCCCAGCACTTGGGAGGCAGAGGAAGGTGGATCCAGTAAGTTTGAGGCCAGCCTGGGCTACAAAGTGAGTTCCAGGACAGCCAGGACTGTTACACAGAGAAACCCTGTCTTGAAAGAAAACAAAAATAAAGCTAAAAAGAATAAGACAGCCATTTCATTTAGTCAGGCAAAAGAACTGGAGAGATAGCCCAGCAGGTAAGAGTGATTGCTACATGGAATCCAGAAGCTATCATCCTCCTGGATCACTCCCAATATTCCATTGTCCATTTGCTTTTAAAACAATGTTCTCTTTAAGATTTTAAACTTTCTGAAAAAGAGATCTAGCCTTTCCTTGGCTCCTTGCCGATGATTTCTAAGCCTTGAAAGGAATACCTCTTTTAAGACTTGGATCTAGCCCACCTATGAAGCCAAACAGTGTGATATATTTTGGTACATTTGTGACATCATATCACTTCCACACAGAGAATGACACTTATCACCTATTCAAAAGGATCTTAGAGTAGTTTGGGAACAAATTGCCTGAGCATGACTTAATATGTCCTTTGAACACCAGCTTGTCACCAAAGTCATGTCCATTTATCAGGACCCATGATTGTGTCGTAAGAATGTTTTCTGTATCTAATGACTGAAAATATGAATAAGAAAGTATGTAAGCACTGTCTACTACCTACTTCAGCTATACCATATGATCTGAATGTACCCCAGAGTTCATGTGTTGGAAGTATGAGCCCAGTACATTGATGTTAAAAAAGCTGACCTTTAGGATGAGATGATATCAGAAGGGTTCTAACCTCATAATTGGCTTATTGAATTGACCTCAGGCTGACAGCATTTGAAGAGTAGGTTGCTATGACAGTGAATTGGACCTACTTGCTCCATCTAGTGTATACTCTCTTCCTTTCTCCACTCCATCTTCTGTCAGGGGTTAACTGAGGCAGCAATTAGTGTCCCTCACTCCCACCACAGCTGCCTCAACTTCAACATCCCAGCCTCCAACACCATGATCTAAATTGTTTATAATCACCCTGTCTATTTACTGTTGTCCTAGAAGTCTCTATCCTTGCAAAATCCCCAACATCCTTAGGGCTCCCTTTGACTTTCTGTTTGTGCCTTTTACCCAAAATATTGATTTTCTTTGTCCTTATTCACAATGTCAAATACACTCTTCATAAAGACAGGAAATCATAGGTTTACCCAGTGTGCACACGGAGGCAGGGGATGAACCACTACATTACAAACAACACATCATGGACATTTAACATAATTCACAGGTCAAGGCTCTGGGGGGAATATCCTAAAAAACAATGCTTTAGTTCTTCTACACATTTTTATACAATCATTCCATCACTTGGGGAGGGCACTGCACACCTACCCACTGTTCCTAATCACTTGGCTGTCAGGTTCATCTAAATAACACTGACCATGCTGTAGTAGATGTGGGCCAAATGGTTATTACTTTTTAATTTCAGCAAGATTAGCATACTTAGAAACAACTTTATAAAATTCAGCCTGTGTGAGTTTAACTGTGTTTTCCTTTCTGGATTTTAAAAGCTTACAATTTATTAATCTTGCAATTAATCAATATAAGCACAAATGGCAAAGCAGGCAGGACTCCCATTGCTTGATGACTTTTTAGACAAATCTCAAAATCCAATTGACATTTCGTGCTATTTAACTTCCACACTCAAACCTTATAATAACCTTTACTTTCAAGCATCTTGTCTATTTTTAGAATGTTGATTACATTACTGAATAGATCCAGTATGTACTATACATCAGCTCACATACAGCCAAGCAGTCACAATCAGAAAAAAAGCAAAATTATTTTAATAATATTATAGTGGGATTCCTTTGAAGTCAATATGTGATACTCCTCACAGTTGCATCCTTGTTCACTCTTCTTCATAGCACCATAAGATGACACAGGCATCCCATATTCAGTCATTATAGCACTGATCATCCAGTTGGTTTCTGAGAATGGCATGAGGTATTACTGCTTTCCTAGATCTGGTATGGACTGTAACCTGCATTGAGTTTCTTTGTAAAGTGTGTGCACATTTGCAGATGGGCATATAAAAGGGCCACACTGGGGAGAATCCACTTGATTTTTAATCATTATTCTCTGATTTGTAAACAAATGAAAAAACATAAACCAAGGGACTTTGAAATATGTAAATAAGTTGTGTGTCATACACATTAATTGGGGTTTAGATTCATGGAATGGGTGTCCTATATGGTACTTTTTAATATATAATGTATTTTCTAAAAAAATGTGTCATACTGGCCTTCTTTGCTCATATTCAATGTCCAATTGGACACATAGTGAAGTATACTGATAAAATTTGTCTGTGCTGTAAGGACTCCCTGTCATCATTGCTGTTTGATAGTATTTACTAACCTGGTGTCTGGTCAATAGAATGCTTTTCTCTTATCTAAGTTCTGATATTTACATATATAATTAACTTGAAAGAATTTCATTGGCTATTCTCAAATTTACTAAGAGCTAAAGGTAGATAGCCTTCAAATATCTAGTATTTGAAACCAAAACATCTATCACTGGAAAATTAACAGAGACACTAATAAACCTGCATTGAAAAAAATCTCCACTTGTAGGCGTTGAGTTCTAATAGTTCCCTTAGCTGAAATGAAACATAGTTGAGAAAATGCCAGATTTGAAGCAATCATTAAAAAAGAGGTGACCTTTGCCCATGCTACACAGGGATAAGATAAAGTTGTTTCCAAAGAAAATTTCAGAGGCCAAATAGAAGGATTTTCATGAACATTCAACTTACATGTAATTGCTCAGTGACATGTGACAGGAGCAGCTGAATACCCAGATTGTCACTAATGTGGAGGAAAGTAGTCCGTGAGAATAAAACTCTAGGAGTAAAGGACAAGAGTAACACTTTATAAGAGTCCACACAGGGTTCCAAAGAGTCTGAACTAGTTTAATTCAGTGCAATAAAGCTTTGTGTTTACGTTCCTCCCACAGTTACTGCAAAGGAGTAAGTATTCAGATGTGTCACAGGCTGGAAGGTGCATGCTCAAAACCCATGTGGTGAAGCCTTACGTTCCAGGACTTCACAATGTGACTGCATTGAAGGTGGGGTCTTGAAAGAAGTGACCTATTTACTGCACAGGATTGTTTTAGCTATCCTGGGTCTTTGTTTCTCCATATAAAGTTGAGTATTGTTCTTTCAAAGTCTGTAAAGAATGTGTGTTGGAATTTTGATGGGAGTTGCATTGAATCTGTAGATTGCTTTTGGTAAGATGTCCACTTTTACTGTGTTAATCATACTGATCCATGAGCATGGGAAATCTTTCCATCTTCTGATATCTTCAATTTCCTTCTTCAAAGACTTGAAATTTTTATCATACAGGTCCTTCACTTGCTTGGTTAGACTTACCCCAAGATATTTTCTAATATTTGTGGCAATTGTGAACAGTGCTATTTCCTTGATTTCTTTCTCAGCCCAATTGTCATTTGTATGTAGGAAGTTTACTGATTTTTTTTGGTTAATCTTCTATCCAGTCATTTCAGTAAAGGTTTTTATCAGCTCTAGGAGTTCCCTGGGAGAATATTTGGGGTTACTTATGTATACTATTATATCATCTACAAATAGCAAAAGTTTGATTTCTTCCTTTCCAATTTGTATCCCCTTGATCTACTTTTGATGTCTTATTTCTCCAGCTAGAACTTCAAGTACTATATTTAATAGATATGGAGAGAGTGGATAGACTTATCTTGTTCATGATTTAAGTTATTTTGGGAGGGGATGGAGGGGAAATTGAGGTCAGGATGTAATATATGAAAGAAGAGTAAAAAACGTGACTTGTTTAAACTGAGATTATTAAGGTTCTAATCAATTTGGACTGATCTCCTGATAATAAAATCAGAACACACAAACACACAGTCTACACATAAAGATGACAGGATAGAAAGTCCTGGCTAAGCTGGGCGGTGGTGGCACACGTCTTTAATCCTAGCACTTGGGAGGCAGAGGCAGGTAGATCTCTGTGAGTTCGAGACCAGCCTGGTCTACAAAGTGAGTTCCAGGAAAGGCGCAAAGCTATACAGAGAAACCTTGCCTTGAAAAACCAAAACAAACAAACAAACAAAAAGTCCTGGCCAAAATATAACCTACTTCAAGGCAGAGAGAGGGAATACAGAAAAAAGTAATCATTACTGGATATCTGGCCTCCAGATAATGAGAAAAGAGCCTGGGGTAAGACAGAATGGAAAATAGAGCACAGACTCAAGTTAATAAAACTGGAAATATCTATCACCATGCACAAAACTTAAGTCCAAGTGGATCAAAGACCTCAACATAAATCCAGCTACTCTGAACCTGCTAGAAGAGAAAGTAGGAAGTAGTCTTGAATGCATTGGCATAGGAGATCACTTCCTAAATATAACAACACTAGCTCAGACACTGAGTGAAACAATCAATCAATAGAACCTCTTGAAACTGAGAAGCTTTTGTAGAGCAAAGGATATAGTCAACAAGGCAAAGCGACAGCCTACAGAATGGGAAAAGGTCTTCACCAACCCCACATCTGAAAGAGGACTGATATCCAGAATATATAAGGAACTCAAGAAATTAGACATCAAAATGCCCAACAGTCCAATTAAGAAATGGGCTATAGAACTAAACAGAGAATTCTCAACAGAGGAAACTCAAATGGCTGAAAGACATTTAAGGAATTGCTCAACATCCCTAATTATCAGGGAAATGCAAATCAAAACAACTCTGAGATACCACCTTATACCTGTCAGAATGGCTAAGATCAAAAACACTGAAGACACCTTATGCTAGAGAGGATGTGGAGCTAGGGGATCTCTCCTTCACTGCTGGTCAGAATGCAAGCTTGTACAGCCCCTTTGGAAATCAATATGGCACTTTCTTAGAAAATTGGGAATCAATCTCCCCCAAGATGCAGCTATACCACTCTTGGGCATATACCCAAGGAATACTCAATCATACCACAAGGGCACTTGCTCAGTTATGTTCATATCACATTGTTTGTAATAGCCAGAACCTGGAAACAACCTAGATGCCCTTTAACTGAAGAATGGATAAACAAAATGTGGTACATATACACAATGGAATACTACTCAGCAGAGAAAAACAATGACATCATGAGGTTTGCAGGCAAATGGATGGATCTAGAAAAAATCATCCTAAGTGAGGTAACCCAGACTCAGAAAGACAAACATGGTATGTACTCACTCATAGGAGGATACTAGATGTGGAACAAGGATGACTGGACTGTTACAACACCAGGAAGGCTACCTGGAAAACAGGACCCCAAGAAAGACACGGGGATCACCCAATGATGGAGAAATGGATGAGATCTACATGAACAGCCTGGACATGAGTGAGGGTAATGAAGGATGAGGGTCAAGGGAAAGAGAGCTTCGGGGAGCAGGAGATCCCAGCTGGATTAAGAACAGAGAGGGAGAACAAGGAATAGGAGACCATGGTAAATGAAGATCACATGAGAATAGGAAGAAGCAAAGTGCTAGAGAGGCCCACAGAAATCCACAAAGATATTCCCACAATAGACTGCTGGCAATGGTCGAGAGACAGCCCAAACTGACCTACTGTGGTGCTAGGATGGCCAAACACCCTAATTGTCCTAGAAACCCCATCCAATGACTGAGGGATCTGGATGCAGAGATCCATGGCTAGGCCCTGGGTGGAGCTCTGGGAGTCCAATTGGCAAGAATGAGGAGGGTTTATATGAGCAAGAATTGTTAAGACCAAGGTTGGATAAAGCACAGGGACAAATAGCCAAATGAATGGAAACACATAAACTATGAACCAATGGCTGAGGGGCCCCGAACTGGATCAGGCCCTCTGAATAGGTGAGACAGTTGATTGGCTTGATCTGTTTGGGAGGCATCCAGGCAGTGGGACCGGGTTCTGTGCTCAGTGCATGAGTTGGCTGTGTGAAACCTGGGGCTTATGCAGGGACACTTGGCTCAGCCTGAGAGGAGGGGACTGGACCTGCCTGGACTGAGTCTACCAGGTTGATCTCAATCCTCGGGGGAGTCTTTGCCCTGGAGGAGATGGGAATGGGGGGGTAGGCTGGGGGGAAGGGGAGGGGAGCGGGTGGGGGGGAGAACAAGGGAATCCGTGGCTGATATGTAAAATTAAATCATATTGTAAAATAAAATAAAATAAAATTAAAAAAAACTGGAAATAAATATTAATATTACTCTACAGTAATCAGAATTGTGAGAGAGTACAATGACTAATTTGACAGTAAGAATTTAAGTGAAGAAGATGTAATAGACATTTCTAAAAATTTCAACACATAAAGGACAAATAAACTACTAAAATAATTAGACAATCAAAATAGGCCTAAAACTCCTGAGGAGTTGAATCAGAAAGGCAACATCTTGGGAATACGAGGCCCAGTGAATTCTGCAGAATATGTAGAGTTAGCATCAATCCTGTTTTCTCATTTGATATATGTGTCTAGCATTTGCACAAGAGGACTATGGAATATTAACCATTATGAAGGAACACTGATACAGTCTTCAACAGAACATGGCCAAGCCTATTCATCAATGTACTGAAAGGACTATTTGCTTGTGATAAGGCCAATTTACCCCTAAAACAATACAATTCATGCATGGAATGTCTTCAGTTAATATCATACTCAAAGCTAAAAATTGAGAGTACTTCCATTAAAGTCAGAAACAAGATAAAGGTGACATTTTTACCATTCCCACTCATCTCCAAGCTGGGATTCAGCCAAAACAATGAGACAAGGAAAATAAAGAACACATATACAGACTGGAAAGAAAAAAGTAAAATTTTTCCTACATATGGTCTGATCTTAATTCTAAATATCTCATATAAACTACCAGAGCCATGGGCCAGAGAGATGGCTCATGGGTTGACATCACTGGCTGCTTTTGCAGAGGACCTAGGTTCAACTCCCAGCACCCACATGAAAGCTCACAATTGCCTATTACTCCACTTCCAAGGGATCTGACACCCCCTCCTGGTCTTGATGGTCATCTGCATGCTGTGGTGCACATAAGTGTGTGTAGGTACATACACATACACATAAATAATAGATACAATAATAGATAAGCAAGCAAGCAAGAAATTTAGCAAAGCATAGGATACGAAGTCAATATACTATAATCAGATGCATTTCTACACACAAACAATGCATGCTAGGAAAAGGGAATACAAACAATGGCATCAATAACAGCACTGACAATAATAAAATAATACTTGGGAGTTGGTTCAGTGAGATGGCTCAGTAGGTAAAGGCACTTGTTGATATGCCTGAGGACCTGAGTTCAATACCCAGAACCAACAGGTAAAAAGGAGAGAGCCAGTTTCTGCTAGCTCTCCTCTGACTCCACATACACACAATGGCATACATATGCAGATACATAAACACGAATCAATCATCAATAAGTGAAATAAAAAATCTACTTAGGAATTAACCAAGAATTTCAATAACTTGTACAAGTTAACCTATAAAATACTACTGAAAATTCATATAAAAATAAATAGAAACATCATATGTTCATAGATTACTATATTTAATATTGTTAAAAATTCTAATTCTACCCAAAGCTTTTTAGGAATTGGATATGACCCCTCCCAAGATACCAATGAATTCTTTTTGTAGGCTTGAAAGGCCCACCCTAACAGCATATCTCAAGGGTACTATAAAATATACACAGCAATCTTGGAAAAATAAACATGGAGGACACACTCATTTCACTCTTCCCCAATGCTAGAGTAATCAAGAGTCAGTACCACCATAAACACAGAGATATAGAGACCCACAGAACACAATAGAGATCAATTCTTGAGACCAATTCTAGCATGTGATCAAATGATTTTTAAGGGATGATGGGTTTTTGCTGGATAGCAGTGCAAGAAAGGTCATTCTGTGATGTCAAGGAAGAGTTGGAGGTAGCAACAACGGGGTTCGTGCTGGTCACATTTCCTCTGCATTCAAGAAACCCAAGATCAAATGACTTTTGTCAAGTGTGCCAAGTGGAAATGTTCAACTACCTGAGCCTACGGGAGACATTTCTCATTCAAACCACCACCACAATGATTTAATGTTGTACCATATTCGTTGCTATCTGGGCACAAAGCAGTCATGGGCCTCGGTGTGTGAATCTAGTAGTCGGCACTCTACTTCCCATTCCTTTGGCATCATATCCTATTCACTGTTCAATCTTCAAGGTTGCTCTGATCTGGTCTGGGAAATCATAACACTAAACTCCAGTCTATTCTGCAAACACACATTAATGATAACAATCACATCTATTTGTCTATATAAAACCTTTGCCTGTGTTTCTGTTTAAATGGGGCAAGTGGCTAAAATGATGGTGTTATTACAGAACGAAGTGGTACAAAAATTCACTATGCGCCTTCACATGGAAAAAAAAATACTGACCTGTACCCTTGTTATTCATTTGTGAAATGTATATTACCTAAGAGATCTTTTGAATAATTTTTGATCTGTATATGCAAAAAGAAAATGACTCCTCTTTAAACATGACAAAGTGCAGTTCCCACTGGTCTCCAGAACTACCATTAACAACAGAAAACTTACTTTAAAATTCACATTAGGTGCCCTGTTAACACAGAGAATAATCACAATGAGACCACCTTTTAATTTAAAAATGTAAATGAAGAAATTTACTCTTATTAAAATAAAAGTCTCCTCAAATTTCTTGACGCTCAATTTAAAATGATAAAACTTACCTGAAACCCTACTATAGCAAGAACATCATAGGTTTCCATATTGCCCTGTATGATATTAATTTATTCATGCAATACAATTGTTTGCTTTTACACAACCAAGTCACTCATATTTAAAATACCACAGTACTAATTATGTCTAATGCAAAGAGGCTAAAATCATGTTCTTCAGATGATAACAAAAAAGTAAGCATAATATACACCCTCAAAACTTATATTCAGTTCTGTTCTTCAGTGTACACACAGAGTTCCAGAAATATTCAGCATTGTGATCATCTGTGCATGAATCCAGAACATTTTATCACCTCAAAAATATTCCCTTTTCCTCTTAAAAGTCACCTTCCACCCTTCCCTTTCCAATCCCTGGCTATTACTGCCTGTTTTCTTTCTCTACACACTGGCTTAGTCTGGACATTCTAAATAAGTGGGGGTATACAAATGGATTTTTGTATCTGGGTACTTTCATTGAACATCATGATGTAAAGGCCAAAACTAGTTTTTATAAAGTCAAATAGGCTACAGGTGACTTTAATAAACATGGGTACCATAAACCAGTGGTTCTCAACTTGTGGGTCATGACCCCTTTGGAAGTAAATGGCCCTTTCACAGGGGTCACCTAAGACCATTGAAAAACACAGATATTTACATTATGATTCAGAACAGTAGCAAAATTATAGTTATGAAGCAGCAAAAAAAAATAATTTTATGGTTAGGGGGTCAGCACAATATGAAGAACTGTATTAAAGGGTCACAGCATTAGGAAGATTGAGACCCATTATTATAAGCATTCCCTAAGAATACAGGTGTACATCCTCCAACTCCTCCTGTGCAACCACGTAGAAACCATGTTCATACAACCATGAACAGAAACAACATGCAACCATGCTAGGAACCATATTCATTTCATCAGGTGTTCCTGGATTCCTTTCAGAAAAACCAATCATTTTCAAGATGACCTGCTAGAAAATGGGCTGCCATTGTTGCAGCTAGCGAAGCAAGGTAAAGGTTGGATCCAGTAATGCTGCTCTTGAAGCATCTGAGCTGCTAGGTGGAGAGTGGGCTTTCCCTGACACTTGTGTCTGTGAAACCAGGTTCTAATTTCCACTCTTTGAATTGTGTTTTTGTCAGGAACAGTTGGTTACTTTGATTCTTAAGTTAAAAATAAAACCTTTCTCTTGCCCTGGCAAGTTAACAAATTTTCCAACAAACATAAACCATGTGATCTGTGCTCTTCAAATGACTTTACAAAAGACTTATTCTGGAAAGTACGATGCACTTTAATGGAAGATGAACTAATCTTTTTTTTCCTTCATATCCCTTCAGGAAACATTACAGATTTCATTTTCATTTGTAATGTTCAGATCTAATGCATTGTTCTTTGTGGTTCAAAGAGAAAAATCTAGGACATCTCATGTGAACTTTGTTATTTGTGAACTTTGTTGTATGCCATTTAGTTAAATGTGAATAAGAAAACAAGTGAGTTTGCACGGCATTCTATGATGTTTAACATGGACCAACTGGGATTTAGAAAGATGCAGTGGAAAATGCCCTAATAGTCTCTTGAGAAAGTAGTTGTGGTGGCATCACTTACAGGAAAAGGTGAAGTCATTGGTCTGAGAAAACAGAGGATTGAAAACATTTATTAAGGTACAATGTGTGTGCTCTCCAGCATGGGCACTTGGCCCTTTTAAATCAGTAGAGGTGAAACTACTAGGTTTGTGCAGAAACATATCAATTCCAATGTGAAATAAGGAAGATAAACATATGTGCATATGTGAATACACTATGATTCAAATGTTTGTTTTTTCTTTCCTTCAGATATTCTAAAGAAGGAAAACTGGAGGACTGGAAAGATGGCTCAGAGTTTAAGAGCACATACTGCTCCTACAGAGACCTTGTATTCAGTTCCCAGCACCTGCAACTATAAACCCATGTCAGCTCCAAGGCATTTAACCTGATCATCTGAATGCTTCAGGCATTTGTACTCATGAGCACACATCCACAGATCTATGCATGTACCCATGATTCAGGCAAATCTTAAAACAAGAAAGAAAGCCAAGCCTGTACCTGATAGGCCTTCACCTCCATCCCGACATTTCTCACACAATATCTTTCCTCACGTGTGTTTCTATTGTCCCCTAAATGAAGTCCTTGACAATATGTGACATGCTTTTTATAAAAAAAAAAACTATAAAATAAAGAGGATAAGGAACTAACAAAAATGCTCACCAGAAGTAAGGAGGAAATTTTAATTATCTGGATCTTTTAAGCAATTTTCATCCTTATCAACCCTGTGACTGGCATGATTGTTCCTTCAAGTCTAAAAACGTGAGTTCATCCTCACTGACACCCAATACGAGAGAAGGCCCTAGAACTGAAAAATTATTACTCTTAGATATTAAAGATAAGTTGAAAAAGTCTGGATTCAATCACAGTCTGACAAAATAAATGATAAAATTGGTGATAATACTATAGGTATGTTAGGCATTAGTACTTTTAACTAATTTGATTATTTGAGAAGGAAAGTGATATTCTTCCGTTAGTCTAACCAGCAAACATTTGTTAGGAATCTACAAATACAAATATGTCAAAGGTAAATCCCTTTCCATATGGTCAGAGGCTATAACAGAAGCTACAGAAATGAGCTTAGAGCATCCCTTGTTACAGAAATGAGCTCAGAGCGAAAGAAACAAAGATACATTAATTCAGGATGTGTACATCCTCAGGAACAGTGCCACACTGAGACTGAATCCAAGCTTTCAGTTTCCCAATGTGTGCAGGACTCTGGGCAGGACTAGCAACTCCAGGACAGTAGCTTAAAAGTTTTAGATATCAGGGCAGGGGATATAGCTCAGTGGGAAGTACTTGCCCATTGTGTACATGCAAAACTTTGGGCTCTTTGACCCACGAGAGTAGGGAGACTCTTTAAAGCTCTCAAAACTGAATCAACTCAAAAAGTTATACTCTATTTTTATCAAAACATCAGGTTTGTGGAGAAAAGCCATATTTTTTCTTATTCTGCTATAATAATAATCAGAGATCAGCAAACTTGTTTTCTGTGAAGGGGTCAATACAAACACTTTCAGCCCTGCTAGCCCTGCTGTCAGGGTTGAAACCTAAAAGCAGGCACCCATCAGTCAATCAATGTGCACATCTGTGTTCCCAAGGTCGTTATTTACAAAAACATTTACTTTAAAAGCTGAATCTTGCTGAGCCTCCGGCAAAGAGCACTTAGGACTAGATGAAGAGATGGTTTCCATATAGGTGTTAGCACACCAGTCAAGGCAAACCTTGTTCAGCCTATTCAAAGGAATCTCCAACTTGCTAAATAATTTCCTGTGCTCAGATGATTTTATATACAAGTGAATGACTACAGTTTTAATTAGATGATTTACACTTAGATAAAATAAGACTTTTAAAAGGTTAGGAAAATGCTTTAGATTTAAATACGATCTTTTGTGTGTCAAATCATGAAGAATTAAAAAAAAAAGACTATGGAAAATTTTTTATACAACAATTGAACTATAAAAACCAAAAGTAACTATAATCACATCACGATTAAAACTGCAGGGGCTTAAAATTTGATTAGGATGAAATTATTTTTAGTCAGAATCTACATTATTTGTCAGCAAAAATTTACTTTATCATGTAGGAATTTAGTGTCAAGCTAATTAACTGCATTAGATTTTCCCTTTAAAATTTAGACAAATTTCCATCTCAGAGTCCATATCATAGACATACACAGAGAGAGAGAGAGAGAGAGAGAGAGAGAGACAGAGAGACAGAGAGAGCAGAGAGAGACAGAGAGACAGAGAGACAGAGAGACAGAGAGACAGAGAGAGACAGAGAGAGAGAGAGTGTTAGTTCAGGGTTACTTTCAAAAGGCTTGTTCTCATTGATCTAGGTTTTAGCCTTCATGCTTTCTGGATAAAATAAAAATCTAGTTGAAACTAATTGACTATCACCAAGGTATTAAAGAAAAGGAGAGTTTTCTCTTAAAACTTGTGTGATTCTTTATGCAGGTCAGTGGACTGAGTCCTCTCTTCCACAGCATGGAAGCATCAATATTTTCCTCACCTAACTCTACTATTTTTCTGTTTTCCTGTACCTTTGGTTTCACTTAAATTTTCACTGTTTCTTTGAAGAAATTGTTTGTTTAATTCAGGAGATGATTTCATCGGTTAATGAAGCATTCTGATTTTTATTGAAAATACATTTTTTTCATATCATATATTCTGATTATGATCTCACCACTCCCCCCGACTCCTCACAGATCCTCTCTGACTCACCATCCATCCAAATCTATATCCTCTCTTACTCTCTCTTATTACAAAACAACCAGGTATCTAAAAGAAAAAAATTATAAATAAAAACAAACAAACTAAATAGGACAAAACAAACAGAAAAATAAAGATACAAAGAAAAAGCACAATAAACACATGTAGACATAGAGACACACACACTGGCATGCAGAAAAATACCATAAAAACACAAATGAAAACTAAGCACAAGAAATAGAAAAAAGCAAACAAGAGAAGGATAAGCAAAAAGAGAAAAAAGAACACAAACGAATAGCATTATAAGACTAGAAAGAAGAGAAAAAGAAAAAAGAAAAAAGCCTAAGAGACAACAATTAGAGCATATCCTGTTTCGTGTTGACATTGACCATAAGCAAAGAAGCAAGAAAGCAAAAGAGAAAGAAAGAAAGAAAGAAAGAAAGAAAGAAAGAAAGAAAGAAAGAAAAGAGAAAGAAAGAAAGAAAGAAAGAAGAAAGAAGAGAAAGAAAGAAAGAAAGAAAGAAGAAAAGAAAGAAGAAGAAAAGAAAGAAAGAAGAGAGAAGAGAGAGAGAGAGAGAGAGAAGAAAGAAAGAAAGAAAGAAAAGAAAGAAAGAAAGAAGAAGAAAGAAAGAAAGAAGGAAAGAAAGATTGTGTGTCAGGGTCTCAGTTACCTCGATCAGGATGATTTTTTTCTAGTTCCATCGATTTGCCTGAAAATTTCATGATGTCACTGTTTTTACAGCTGAGTAGTACTCCATTGTGTAAATGTACCACTTTTTTTTTAATCTATTCTTTGGTTAAGGGGTATCTAGGTTGTTTCCAGGTTCTCCTTATTAAAAATAATGCTGCAATGAACATAGTTGAGCAAGTGTTCTTGTGGTATGTTTGAGCATTCTTTGGGTATATGTCCAAGATTGGTATAGCTGGGTCTTGAAGTAGATTGATTCCCAATTTTCTGAGAAACTGACATACCAATTTCCAAAGTGGCTGCCCAAGATTGCACTCCCACAAGCAGTGTAAGAGTTTTCCATTCACTCCACATCCTTTCCAACAAAAGCTGTCCTCAGTGTTTTTTATTTTAGCCATTCTGACAGGTGTAAGATGGTATCTCAGAGTTATTTTGATTTCCATTTCCCTAATGGCTAAGGATTTTGAACAATTCTCTAAATGTATCTCAGCAATTTGAGAATCTTCTATTGAGAATTCTCTATTGAGATCTGTACCACATTTTTTAATTGGGTTATTTGGTATTTAGATGTCTAGTTTCTTGAGTTCCTTATATATTTAGGAGATCAGCCCTCTGTCAGATGGTGGCATTGGTGAAGATCATTTCTTATTCTGTAGGCTGCCGCTTTGTCTTATTGACAGTGTCCTTTACCTTACAGAAGCTTCTCAGTTTCAGGAGGTCCCATTTGTTAATTGTCAGTCTCAGTGTCTGTGCTACCGTGTTATATATTCAGGAAGTTGTCTCCTGTGCCAATGTGTTCAAGGCTACTGCCCACTTTCTCTTCTATCAGGTTCAGTATAATTGGATTTATGCTATGATCTTTGATCCACTTGGACTTGAGTTTTATGCAGGGCAATAGATATAGAACTATTTGCATTTTTCTACATGCCAACATCCAATTATGCCAGCGTCATTTGTTGAAGACACTTTCTTATTTCCATTGTATAATTTCAGCTTCTTTGTCAAAAATCAGGTCTTCATAGGTGTGTGGGTTTATGTCAGGATCTTTGATTTGATTCCATTGGTCCACTTGTCTGTTTTTATGCCAATATCTTGCTGTTTTTTATTACTATAGAACTCTGTAGTAGAGTTTGAAGTCAGGGATAAGTGATACCTCTGGAATTTTCTTTATTGTACAGGATTGTTTTAGCATTGTTTTTTGTTTTTTCCATATGAAGTTGAGAATTGTTCTTTTGAGGTCTATGAAGAACTGTATTGTAGTTTTGATGGAGACTGAATTGAACCTGCAGATTGCTTTTGGTAAGAGTGCCATTTTTACTATGTTAATCCTACCTATCCAAGAGCATGGGAGATCTTTCCATCTTCTGATATCTTCTCCAATTTCTTTCCCTCAAAGACTTAAAGTTCTTGTCATACAGGTCTGTCACTTGTTTTGTTAGAGCTACTCCAAGATATTTTATATTATTTGTGACTATTGTAAAGGGTGTTTTTTCCCTGATTTCTTTCTCAGCCCATATATCATTTGTATATAAGAGGGCTACTGATTTTTTTTTAGTTAATCTTGCATCCAGCCACAATACTGAAGATATTTATCAGCTGTAGGAGCTCCCCTGGTAGAAATTTTAGAGTCACTTATGTATACTATCATATCATCTGCAAATAGCTAAAGTTTGGCTTATTCCTTTCCAATTTGTATCTCCTTAATCTTCTTTTATTGTCTTATTGCTCTAGCTAGAACTTTGATATTAAATAGATATGGAGAGTGGATAGCCTTGTCTTGTTCCTGATTTTAGTGGAATCACTTTGAGTTTCTCTCCATTTAATTTGATGTTGGCTGTCGGCTTGTTGTATACTGCTTTTATGGTGTTTAGGTATGCTCCTTGTATCCCTGATCTCTCTACAACTTTAATCATGAAGGGGTGTTGGATGTTTGTTACAGGCTTTTTCAGCATCTAATGAGATGATCATGTGGTCTTCTTTTTCTTTCAGTTTGTTTATATGGTGGATTACATTGACAGATTTTCATATGTTGAACCACCCCTGCATCTCTGGGATGAAGCCTACTTGATCATGATAGATGATTTTTTTATGTGTTCTTAGATTCGGTTTGCCAATATGTTATTGAGTATTTTTGCATCAATGTTCATGAGGGAGATTGGTTTATAATTCTATTTCTTCGTTGAATCTTTGTGTGGTCTGGATATCAGGGTAATTGTAGCCCATAAAAAGAATTTGGCAATATTCCTCCTGTTTCTATTGTGTGAAACAATTTGAGGAGTATTGGTATTAGCTCTTCCTTGAAAGTCTTGTAGAATTCTCTGATGAAACCATCTGGCCCTGGGCTTTTTTGGTTGGGAGACTTTTAATGACTGCTTCTATTTCCTTAGGGGTTATACGTCTATTTAAATTGTCTAATCTGGTCTTGATTTAGTTTTGGTAAGTAGTACCTGTCCAGAAAATTTTCCATTTCTTTAATATTTTCCAATTTTGTACAGTACAGCTCTTTGAAGTATGATCTAATGATTCTCTGGATTGCCTCATTGTCTATTTTTATGTTCCCCCTTTTTTTATTTTATTAATTTGGATATTCTCTCTCTGCCTTTTAGTCAGTTTGGATAAGAAATTGTCTGTCTTGTTGATTTTCTCAAAGAACCAACTCTTTGTTTCATTGATTCTTTGTATTATTCTCTTTGTTTCTATATTATTGATTTCAGCCCTGAGTTTATTTCCTGCCATCTATGCCTCCCAGGTGAATGTGCTTCTTTTTGTTCTAGAACTTTCAGTTGTGCTTTTAAGTCACGAGTGTGAGATTTCTCCAAATTCTTTATGTAGGAACTTGCTGCTATGAACTTTCCTCTTAGTACTACTTTCATAGTTGTCCCATAAGTTTGAATATGTTGTGCATTTATTTTCCTTGAATTCTAGGAAAACTTTCATTTCTTTTTTATATCTTCCCTGACCAAATGGTAATTCAGTTGAGAGTTGTTCCATTTCCATGAGTTTACAGGCTTTCTTGCATTGTTGTTGAACTCTTATTTTATTTAACCCATGGTGATCAGATAAGATACAGTGGGTTATTCCAAATTTTTGTTATCTGTTGAGATTTGCTTTGTTACTGAGTATGTAGTCAGTTTTCCATGAGGTACTGAGAAGATGGTACATTCTTTTGTTTGGGTGAAATGTTCTGTAGATGTCTGTTAAGTCCGTTTGAGTCATAACATCTGTTTAGGTCCCTTATTTCTCTGTTAAGTTTCTGTATGCCAGACCTGTCCATTGGTGAGAGTAGGATGTTGACATCTCCCACTATTAGTGGGTGGGGTTTGATGTTTGATTTAAGCTTTAGTAATATTTCTTTTACAAATGTGGGTACCCTTGTATTTGGGGCATAGATGTTCAGAATTGAGACTTCATATTGATGGATATTTTCCCTGTGATGAATATGAAATGTTCTTCCCCATCGCTTTTAATTAATTTTAGTTTGAAGTCTATTTTGTTAGGTATTAGGATAGCTACACCGGCTTGCTTGTTAGGGCCATTTTATTGGAAAATATTTTCCCAGCCCTTTAATCCAAAGTAATGTCTGCCTTTGAAGCTGAGGTGTGTTTCTTGTAGGCAGCAGAATCCTTTCATATCCATTCTGCTAGCCTCTGTCATTTTATTGGTGAATTGTGTCCATTAAGAGATGTTAATGACCAGTGATTGCTAAAACCTGTAATTTTTTTGTTTTGGTGGTAGTGTGTTTGTGTGTGTGTGCGTGTGTGTGCGTGTGCATGTGCGTGTGCATGTGTTTCCCTTGTTTGGGTTTTGCTGGTGTGAGATTACCTATTGCCTGTATTTTTGTGAGTGCAGCTAACTTCCCTGGGTTGGAGTTTTCCTTCTAGTACTTTCTGTAGAGCTAAAATTGTGGATTGGTAGTATATAAATCTGCTTTTGTCATGGAATATCTTGTTTTCTCCATCTATGTTGATTGAAAGTTTTGCTGGATATAGTAGTCTGTGCTGGCATCCACAGACCCTTAGTGTCTACAAAATGTCTGATCAAAACCTCCTGGCTTTTAGAGTCTCTAATTGACAAGTCAGGTGTAATTCTGATAGGTCTACCTTTATATATTACGTGAGCTTTTTTTCTTGGCAGCTGTTAATATTCTTTTTTTTATTCTATATGTTTAGTGTTTTGATTATTATCTAGTGAAGGGACTCTTTTTTTCTTTTGTTCCAGTCTATTTGGTGTTCTGTAAGCTTCTTGTACCTTTATAGGCAAGTCCTTCTTTAGGTTGGGAAAATTTTCTCCTATGACTTGTTGAATACATTTTCTGTGCCTTTAAGCTGGGATTCTTCTCCTTCTTCTATCCTTATTATTCTTTGGTCTTTTAATGGTGTCCAAGATTTCCTGGATGTTTTGTGTTGGAAATTTTTTTAATTTAACATTTTCTTTGTCCAATGAATCAATTTCCTCTATCATATCTTCCATGCCTGAGATTGTCTCTTCCTTCTTTTGTATTCTCTTGGTGACAATTGTATCTGTAGTTCCTGTTCACTTACCCAGATTTTCCATTTCCAGAATTCCCTCAGTTTGTGTTTTCTTTATTGCTTCTATTACAATTTTCAAGTCTTAACCCATTTCCTTCACCTGTTTAACTGTTTTTTCTTGGCTTTCTTGGCTATCTTTAAGGTATTTATTGATTTCTTCCAATTTTTTGCCTTTTCCTTGTTTTTTTAAGGGAGTTTTTCATTTCTTCTTTAAGGGCCTCTATCATTTTCATAAAGTCATTTTCTCATGCTTCAGCTGTGTTGAAATGTTCAGGTCTTGCTGTTGTAAGATCACTCGGTTCTGATGGTGCCATATTGCCTTTTCTGTTGTTGAATGTATTCTTACACTGGCATTTATGCATCTGGGTTTGGGATGATTATAGGTATGGGTGTTGATTCTTGTGTTGTCTTTTTTGGATGAGTGTTTTGTTTCTTTATTATCTGGTTCCTTTATTGTCTTTTGACCTGAATGGCCAAGGGTTCTGGTGATTGGCAGGTCTTCAGGTCCAGTAAGGTTGTCTCAGCTGAGGTTTGTGGGGGTTTGGGTGCGTAGTTCCAGTGTATCTTCCTGTTCTTCTGTCTGGTGTAGGCTGTACCTGTGCCTATGGAGTCTGTTTTTCCAACTGCTGTGGGTTGTGCCTGTTCCTATCTAGTCTGCTGGAGTTGTAGGGAGAATTGGCCATGGGGAGAATGATAAAGTGGGTGGATTTGGGCAGCAGAGTGGTCTTGGGGGAAGAGAATCCAATGGGTGGCAGTGGTGGTGGTGTACCCTGCAGCTAGGTCTCTCACCTGGTGGCAGGCTGCACCAGAGCAGTGGAGTTCTCAATGTCCAGTTTTTTTTAATTCTTCATATATTTTAGATATTAGCCCTCTATCAGATATGTAGTTAGCAAAAGTATTTTCTCATTCTATAGGTCGATACTTTGTCTGAATTGACAGTGTCCTTCACTATACAGAAGATTTTTAGTTTCATGAAGACCCATTTATTAATTTATGTTCTTAGTGCCTATACTAACAGTGCTATGTTCCAAAATTTCTTTCCTGTACCAATGAGTTCAAAGTGTTCCTCCACTTTCTCTCTTATCAGATTCAATATATACGGCCTTATGTTGAGGTCTTTGATCCATCTGGTGGTCCACAGGAGGGAGGAAAGTTGGGTCTGCCAGGAGGATCTGTGGAGTCCACAGGAAATGAAGGAAGAGAGGAAAGACAGGTCCCTGCAGGTGGTCTGCTACAGAGGAGGGAATGAGACTGAGGAATTGTAATTGGAGGACGGGAGGGAAAGTGAAAATTGCCTACAGATTCCCTGGTTATTGTGGCCAGTGGGTTTCCAGGGAGAGATTGTGGGTGAGACAATGGGATGGGATGAGGAAGGAAAGCTATAGGAGAAGATCTGTTTTGTCTTTTTGGAATGGGGGCAGAGAGAAAAAGAGGGAGCAGTTGGTGGTCTTCTACCAAGATGGGGATGATAAAGATTGGGGAATTGGAATCTGAGGATTGAAAAGAGAGTGAAAATTGCCTACATGATTCTCTGGCTTTCATACCGCCATGTTCCCAGGGAGAAAATGCCTCTGGTGTTGCCTGGTGAGAGACAAAGGAACCGAGTGTGGAAAGACAGCTGGTTCCCTGGCATGGACCAGTGTGACTTCCAGGGAGAACCTGCCTTGGTTATTGGCAGGTGAGAGCTTTTCTTATTTTTTTAAAAATGGGTATTTAGTTCCATAAATTCAATTTATTATGTAGCACTAATTTAGTAATATATAGAAATATTGATATGTGGTAGAGTATCAATTCAACATGCCTGAGGTTCTGCCTCCATGCCCAAGTGCCACACCAGAACAGCAATAAATTCCAATTGTTTCCATGGTATCCCTGACAACCTAAAAACTACTACTGGGACTTCAGAAGCCCAAGTCTTTCCCCTTTCCTTTGTGTTCACTGTGCTCAAGTTGCTTTCTAATAAACTTCCTCATGTGGCTGAGAAGTCCTGGAATGAAAAGTCATTTTATCCTTCCATGAAAAATATTTAGGTGGACAAATGAAAGATTTCATATTGAGTTTAGAGCTGATGACTCCTTTTGAAAGGTCAAGTGCTTCTACATGCTTTGGGAGACAGAATCAGCAAACAAGAAGAAGTTACAGGGAAGCAAGTTTGAACTCAAATTTTAAAAGAAGTTTATGTCTAGTATGATATTTCTTCAAATGATTTGTTTGGTACATTGTATAATATTCCTTCATTTGTATCCCAGCCACTTCATGGCATACATATTATTCTTCCTAATAAGTTGAAAAATATAACTTAGAAAGTTGCTTAGCTATCTAAGACTAATGCTATACTTTAGACACACAAGTCCCTGAGAAACTCAGCTTTTAGACATTTAGATCTCAGAGGGATTTTGGAAGTTTCTAGAAACTTTGAGAGGTGGGGATCTACATGGAAGAAACAGTCTAGTAGGTCAGATTGTTGGGAGATTATGTCATCTGTGGTCACTTCATCTTCTTATTTTCTATACTGTGAGCCACTGTTCTCCCCACACATGCTCATGTCACAATAACGTTTGGCTTAAATAACTGGCATCAGTTGACCATGGTCTGAACCCTCTAAAACCATCATCCAAGTACAATTTATCTTCCTTAAGTTTCATTCTCTCAAGTGACTGAATCGCAGTGAGAAAAAGTAAACATTATGGTAAACTAGTCTACGAAGAATGGGACCTTCTCTGTAACTACACCTCTCCATTGCTGTGGGATGTTTTGTATGCTGTGAATATGTGTTGCCCAGATTGGTTGATAAATAAAACACTGATTGGCCAGTAGCCAGGCAGGAAGTACAGGCAGGTTAAGCAGACAAGGAGAATTCTGGGAAGAGGAGGACTGAGTCAGAAGATACCAGTCAGCCATCCAGGGAGCAGCATGTAATGGCACACAGGTAAAGCCATGGAAAACACAGTGACATATAGATTAACAGGAATGGGCTGATTTTAAGTGTAAGAGCTACTCAGTACTAAGCCTGAGCTAATGGCTGAGCAGTTTTAATTAATATTAAGCCTCTGTGTGTTCATTTGGGTCTGAGCGGCTGTGGGACTGTGGGACTGCAGGAGCCAGGTGGGACCAGGAAAACTTCAGCTACATTCCATGTATGTGGTCCTTCTATCTTAACAACTGGCTTGTGGGAGAAACTTGGAAGAATCTGAAGGAAGAGCTGTAAAGAGCCTAAGATGCTGCAGCCTAGCTTACCATACAATGACAGTGAGAACAGAAGAGACCAGAATGCCAAGAGGAATGTAGACAGTAAGGATGGAACTGAGTCCCAACAGGCACGAGGCCCTACTGAGAACTGGACTGAAGCCTATTCATGTCACATTCAGTCAAGAACTCTATATTTGGTCTGTGTCCAGAAGCTTTATGGGAGGCCGAGCTTGAAAATAGTGGATTAATTAATTTGGTCACACTTAAGATGCTCTGTGTGGCATTGTTCCTGTTAACACCTTTAAGTTAGATTTATGGGGAGAATTTGGAGAATTGGGGGATAGGGATAGAATGTTACTGTTTGAATCTGAATGGTTAGCCATAGGCTCATGTTTTAGATACTTGGCCAGCTCTGGAAACATGGGGAGATGGGGCCCAACTAATAGAAGGTGGTTACTCAGAGTGGGTCATTGAGGGTGTATGATTCCTGTCTGCCTCCTATTACTCTACTATTGCCTTCCTGTGTCTGAAATGTGTAACTAATAAATCAAGTAAGTTTTGATGCCATGATATAAATATGTACCTCTGATGCCAAGGTCCAGGGTTAATTTCAGAATATCTGACTACTTCCACGTAGACTTGATCTCTAGTGTTTGAAAAATCATCCATGAATATTGCTATTGTTTTGTTTACTATATTATTATTATATTATTATTATTTATTATTATGTTTACTATAGTGGCTAGCTTTTTCCTCTGATGCTCAGACAAGCTTTATTGGGATGCACAAATAGAATATCACCACATTTTTTAAGATGATGGGCATTGAAAAAACTCCTTATGGAGTTTACTTTCATTGTTGCAAAAGTTAGCCACTGGGCAAGAAAGTGCCCTCGAATCAACTGCTGACAATATGCTACCCAAAATGGACAAGCAGGATACAAAATAAAGGACTGTTGATCCTTGCCAAGACAAGGTAGGAAAGATCTTTAGAAAATCCTGCTTCACAGATAAGTCTGTCAGATATGCTAAGTCTGTAGTCCAAAGAATGGATGTTCCAACATTGCAGAGAAATCTTGGGTAACTGTCCAGGCAGCTGGCTGTTTCTGTCATAACTCACATTTTTTGGAAGTTGCTTGTATGCATTTTCTGTTTTACTAGGTAATCTTATTTCCTTCTCTGAGGAAGTTGAAGACTAGATAGTTATAGTTTTCTTTGTTGACAAATTCAGAAAAGAAACTCACTAAGAGGTGTAAAGTATATAAGTTTGAAAAATATCAAAAGATAGTTTTCCATTGGTAATACAAGTTAGGATAGAAAGTGAATTAGGTACATTTTGGACTCACCAAAATAGGATAGATAATAAAATATTTTCACTGAATTTGTCAAATGCAAATGGACTAGACATTGTTGATATATTTATTGCCTGTATATATTGTATATAGTTATTGTACTTATGTATATAGTTTTTCTTATATTAGTTATAACATTTTTATTTTAGACAAAAAGGGGGAAATGTGATGATATTTTATTTGTGCATCCAAATAAAACTTATCTGAGAATCAGAGGAAAAAGCCAGCCACTATAGTAAACAGAGGTCAGGCAGTGGTAGCACATGCCTTTAATTCTAGCATTTGGGAGGCAGAGATTCATCCAGATCTCTGTGAGTTCAAGGCCACACTAGGAACAGCACTAGTTAACCATAAAGGTATGGAAGTCTGTATGTATAGACCAGAAGTGACAGAGGTGGACAGAAATAGGAAGTGATGTAGCTGGGCAGAGAGATGAAGTGAGATGGCAGGACACAGTAAGAATATAGGCGTTGGCGTATAGGAAATAGGTCTTTTTGGCTGAGGATTTCTAGTAGTTAGAACGAGGCTGGCTTCTTTTGCCTTCCCTGATCAGTTTTTACCCCAATATCTGGCTCTAGGTTTTTTATTAATAAGACCATTTAGCAATTTGTATTACACATTGAAACTAGAAATGAATTATTCTAATGACTGTAACTACCCAGTCAATTATAATATTAATATATCATTAACAGAACAGCAGCATATGCCATATTTAACATGGGGTCTGTGACATTTATTAAAGTACAATAAGAATGTATTTACACAAAAGTTCCCTCATAGAAAAGTATAAAATATTAATTTATTTACATATGTTGAACTATTCTTATTTATCTTCTTGATGTGTTCTTGAATTAGGGTTGCTGTATTTTATTAAGAATTTTTGTGTTCCCTTCAGCAACATAGCAGGATACAAGATCAACTCAAAAAAATCAGTAGCCCTCCTATATACAATGGACAAAGAAGCGGAGAAGGAAATCAGAGATACATCACCCTTTACTATAGCCACAAATGACATAAAATACCTTGGGGTAACACTAACCAAGCAAGTGAAGGACCTATATGACAAGAACTTTAAGTCCCTGAAAAAAGAAATTGAAGAAGATGTCAGAAAATGGAAAGATCTCCCATGCTCATGGATAGGCAGGACTAACATAGTAAAAATGGCAATCCTACCAAAAGCAATCTACAGATTCAATGCAATCCCCATCAAAATACCAACACAATTCTTCACAGACCTGGAAAAAATAATACTCAACTTCATATGGAAAAACAAAAAACCCAGGATAGCCAAAGGAATCCTGTAAAATAACACAACTTCTGGAGGCATCACGATCCCTGACTTCAAGCTCTACTATAGAGCTACAGTAATAAAAACAGCTTGGTACTGGCATAAAAACCGACATGTGGACCAATGGAATCGAATTGAAGACCCTGACATTAATCCACACACCTATGAACATATAATTTTTGACAAAGAAGCCAAAAGTGCACAATGGAAAAAAGAAAGCATCTTCAACAAATGGTGCTGGCAAAACTGGATATCAACATGTAGAAGGCTGCAAATAGATCCATATCTATCACCGTGCACAAAACTTAAGTCCAAGTGGATCAAGGACCTCAACATAAATCCAGCTACTCTGAACCTGCTAGAAGAGAAAGTAGGAAGTAGTCTTGAACGCATTGGCATAGGAGACTACTTCCTAAATAGAACACCAGTAGCACAGACTCTGAGACAAACAATCAATCAATGGGACCTCTTGAAACTGAGAAGCTTTTGTAGAGCAAAGGATACGGTCAACAAGGCAAAGCGACAGCCTACAGAATGGGAAAAGATCTTCACCAACCCCACATCTGACAGAGGACTGATATCCAGAATATATAAGGAATTCAAGAAATTAGACATCAAAATGCCCAACAGTCCAATTAAGAAATGGGCTATAGAGCTAAACAGAGAATTCTCAACAGAGGAAACTCAAATGGCCGAAAGACATTTAAGGAACTGCTCAACATCCCTAATCATCAGGGAAATGCAAATCAAAACAACTCTGAGATACCACCTTACGCCTGTCAGAATGGCTAAGATCAAAAACACTGAAGACACCTTATGCTGGAGAGGATGTGGAGCTAGGGGAACTCTCCTCCACTGCTGGTGGGAATGCAAGCTTGTACAACCACTTTGGAAATCAATATGGTGCTTTCTTAGAAAATTGGGAATCAATCTCCCCCAAGATCCAGCTATACCACTCTTGGGCATATACCCAAGAAATGCTCAACCACACCATAAGAGCACTTGTTCAGTTATGTTCATATCAGCATTGTTTGTAATAGCCAGAACATGGAAACAACCCAGATGCCCTTCAACTGAAGAATGGATAAACAAAATGTGGTACATATACACAATGGAATACTACTCAGCAGAGAAAAACAATGGCATCATGAGGTTTACAGACAAATGGATGGATCTAGAAAAAATCATCCTGAGTGAGGTAACCCAGACTCAGAAAGACAAACATGGTATGTACTCACTCATAGCAAGATACTAGACATGAAACAAGGATGACTTGTCTGCTACTCACATCACCAGGGAGGCTACCTGGAAAACAGGACCCCAAGAAAGACACAGGGATCACCCAATGACAGAGAAATGGAATGAGATCTGCATGAACAGCCTGGACATGAGTGGGGGTAATGAAAGGCGAGGGTTGAGGGAAAGAGAGCTTGGGGGAGCGGGAGATCCCAGCTGGATCAACAACAGAGAGGGAGAACAAGGAATAGGAGACCATGGTAAATAAAGACCACATGAGAATAGGAAGAAGCAAAGTGCTAGAGAGGCCCACAGAAATCCACAAAGATACCCACACAACAGACTGCTGGCAGTGGTCGAGAGACAGCCCGAACTGACCTACTCTGGTGATGGGATGGCCAAACACCCTAATTGTTGTGCTAGAAACCTCATCCAACTACTGAGGGATCTGGATGCAGAGATCCATGACTAGGCCCCGGGTGGATCTCTGGGAGTCCAATTAGCGAGAATGAGGAGGGTTTATATGAGCGAGAATTGTTGAGACCAAGGTTGGATAAAGCACAGGGACAAATAGCCAAATGAATGGAAACACATGAACTATGAACCAATGGCTGAGGGGTCCCCACTGGATCAGGCCCTCTGAATGGATGAGACAGTTGATTGGCTTGATCTGTTTGGGAGGCATCCAGGCAGTGGGACCAGATCTTGTGCTCATTGCATGAGTTGGCTGTTTGAAACCTGGGGCCTATACAGGATTGTTTGGCTCGGCCTGGGAGGAGGGGACTAGACCTACCTGGACTGAGTCTACCAGGTTGACCTCAGTCTGTGGGGAAGGCTTTGCCCTGGAGGAGATGGGAATGGGGGGGGGGGGGGGGGGGTCGGGGGGAAGGTGAGGGGGACGGGAGCGGGGAGAACAAGGGAATCCGTGGCTGATATGTAGAACTGAATTGTATTGCAAAATAAATTAATAAAAAAAAAAGAAATAAAAAAAAAAAGAATTTTTGTGTTCATATTCATCAGAGAACATGGTTAACATGAAGAGCATATTGAATATGTCCATTACTGGGCATAATTTTCTCTCTTATATGTTGAATATTTGATTTAGGTATCAGGATAATACTGGCTTCATAAAAGAATTTGGAAATGTTTCTTCCTTTTCTATTTTGTAGAATAATTTAAGGTGTGTTGATATTAGGTCTTCTTTGAAGGTCTAGTAGAATTCTGAGCTGAATCCATCTGACTCTGGGCTAAATTTTAGAATGGAAACTTACTTCCTGCATTTATCTCATTTCATTGGATGTATGAGTCTATTTGCATTATTTGCTTTATCTTGATTTAGCTTTTGTAGATCATATCTATCTAGAAACTCATCCAGTATCTTTTAGATTTTTCTGATTTGGTGTGCTCCAAACTTTTAAACTCTCTTTCTTATGAGTCTCTGTATTTCTTCAGTGTCTGTTGTAACGTCTCCCTTTTAGTCACTAACCTTATTAATCGAGGATCATTGCAGAGGGTGTGTGAAGATTGTAAGAGCCAGAGGCAGTAGATGACTGCAAGAAAAACAGTACACTCAGACACAGCAGTACAGCTGCACATATGCAACTCCCATTAGTAATGACAGAGCTGTATAATAAGCTCAGGCCAGACCAAACTCCAGCAAGGAAAGGAACCCTGGAAACCAAGGCCCACCCCTAGCTGAGGAACTACTGACCACTTACAATTGCTGGGAGAGGAGGAATGTAACCCCTGTTGAATTGGTAACACTCCAGAGGAGGGCTACACATCCAAGACTATAAGGGGTACACATATTAAAGTTGATGGGTTAAAAAAAATTGGAGACAAAGTTGTCTGGGTAGGTAAGTAGGGTAGGTCCGGGGGAGTTGAGAAGAGGTGAATATGGTGAAAATACACTACACTAAACTTTCAAAGAACTAATAAACTATTAGCTTATATTAAAATCTGCATTAAGTATACTATTTGTACAGAACTAATTCATGCTTTTATTTTCTAATAATTATAATGTCTCATCAAAATAATAAGTCTGCAAATCAGAATTAATGTCATGCTTAACTGAAAACTTTTAAAGGGAGCAGAATTAGAAGTGATAGATAGATCTTAGGCCACCTTCAATAAAATTCCACTTTCTTTTTTTTTTAAATAATAAAAGCTGATCTAACTTTCATATAGAAATGAAAGAGGTCTCCTACTAATAATGTGTGGGGTTTGATTGTGATTTAAGCTTTAGTAATGTTTCTTTTACATATGTGGGTGCCCTTGTACTTGGGGCATAAATGTTCAGAATTGAACCTTCATCTTGGTGGATCTTTCCTGTGACGAGTATGTAATGTCCTTCTTGATCTCTTTTGATTGATTTTAGTTTGAAGTCTATTTTGTTTGATATTAAGATAGCTATACCATCTTGATTCTTAAGACCATTTTATTGGTAAGACTTTGCCCAGCCTTTTACTCTGAGGTAGTGTCTATCTTTGAAGTTGAGGTGTGTTTCTTGTATGCAGCAGAAAGATGGGTCCTGCTTTTGTATCCACTCTGTTAGCCTGTGTCTTTTTATAGGTTAATTAAGTCCATTGATATTAAGGGGTACTAATGACCAGTGATTGTTAATTCCTGTTATCTTTTGGTGTGGCAGTGTGTGTGTATTTCTCTTCTTTGGGATTTACTGCTGTGGGGTTATCTATTGCCTGTGTTTTTGTGGGTATATCTGATTTTCTTAGGTTGGAGTTTTCCTTCTAGTGCTTTCTGTAGGGCTGGATTTGTGGATAGGTATTGTTTAAATCTGGTTTTGTCTTGGAATGTCTTGTTCACTCTGTCTATGGTGATTGAAAGTTTTGCTGAGTATATTAGTCCATGGTCTCTTAGTGTCTGCATTACATCTGTCCAGGTCCTTCTGGCTTTCAGAGTCTCCATTGAGAAGTCAGGTGTTTTTCTGATGGGTCTAACTTTATAAGTCACTTGGCCTTTTTCCTTTACTGCTCTTAATATTCTTTCTTTATTCTGTATGTTTAGTTGTTTAATTAGTATGTGGCAAGGAGACGTTCTTGGGGGGGACTAGTCTGTTTGGTGTTCTATAAGCTTCTTGTATCTTCATAGGTATTTTCTTCTTTAAGTTTTTGTGGGACAAAGGACATGGTCAATAAGACAAAACGACAGCCTACAGAATAGGAAAAGATCTTCACCAATTCCACATCTGACAGAGGGCTGATCTCCAGAATATATAAAGAACTCAAGAAACTAGACATCAAAACACCTAACAGTCCACTTAAAAAATGGGCTACAGTGCTAAACAGAGAATTCTCAACAGAAGAATCTCAAATGGCCAAAAGATATTTAAGGAATTGTTCAACACCCTTAGTCATTAGGGAAATGCAAATCAAAATGACTCTGAGATACCATCTTACACCGGTCAGAATGGCTAAGATAAAAAACACTGAAGACAGCTTATGTTGGAGAGGATGTGGAGCAAAGGGAACACTCCTCCATTGTTGGTTAGAATGCAAACTGGTACAGCCACTTTGGAAATCAGTACGGCAGTTTCTCAGAAAACTGGGAATCAATCTTCCTCAAGACCCAGCTACACCATTCTTGGGCATATACCCAAGGAATGCTCAATTATACCACAAGGACACATGCTCAACTATGTTCATAGTAGCATTATTTTTAATAGCCAGAACCTGGAAACAACCTAAATGCCCCTCAACTGAATAGTGGATGAAGAAAATGTGGTACATATAAACAGTGGAGTACTCAATGACATCATGAGGTTTGCAGACAAATGGATGGAAATAGAAAATATCATCCTGAGTGAGGTAATCAAGACTCAGAAGGACAAACATGGTATGTACTCACTCATAAGTGGAAACTAGATGTAAAGCAAAGGATAATCAGACTTCAACCCACAGCTCCAGGAAGGCTAGATAGTAAGGAGGACCCTAGGAAAGATGCATGAATTGCCCAGTGATGGAGAAATGGATGAGATCTACATGAGAAAAATGGGGGTGAGGAGGGGTAATGAAGGGTAAGGGATGGGGGAATGAGAGTTTAGGGGAGCAGGAAGTTCGAGCTGGAATGAGAACAGAGTGGGAGAACAAGAAAAGAGATACCATGATAAATGATGGCACCATGGGAATAGGGAGAAACAGAGGGAGGTTCCCAGGAATCCACAAAGATGACTCCACCATAGACTACTGACAATGGTCGAGAGGGTGCCTGAGCTGACCTACTCTGGTGATCAGATGGCTGAATACCCTGTCATGATAGAACCCTCTTCCAGTGGCTGATGGATGTAGATACTGAGATCTATGGCCAGGTCCCAGGCAGAGCTCCAGGAGTCCAATTGATGAGAGAGAGGAGGGATTCTATGAGAAAGAGATACCAAGACCATGATTGGAAAAAGTACAGAGACAACTAGCCAAACTAGTGGAAAGACATGAATTGTGGACCCATAGCTGAGGAGCCCCCATGGTACTGGACTAGGCCCTCTGGATAAGTGAGACAGTTGTTTAGCTTGAATGGTTTAGGGGGCCCCCAGGCAGTGGACTTGGGACATGTCCCTAGTGCATGAGCTGGTTTTTTGGAGCCTAGTGCCTATGGTGAGATACTTTGCACAGGCTTGGTGCAGGGAGGAAGGGCTTGGACCTGCCTCAGCTAAATGTATCAGGCTATGCTGACTCCCCGTGGGAGACCTTGCCTTGGAGGAGGTGGGACTGGGGGGTGGGAAGAGGGAGGATAGGGGAATCTGTGGTTGGTATGTAAAATGAATAGAAAATCTCTCAATAAAAAAAGGAGAAGAAAAAAGAAATGAAAGAGATGTTGACCAGCCAAATCAATCTTAAGAACAAAATCAGAGCAGTCACATTTCTCAATTTCAAACTTATTACAGGGCTGTAACAGTCAAAATATAATTTTCGCAGCAGAAAACTAGAATATAGATTTAAGAAGTAGAACTAAAACTCAAAAAACGAATAAGGGTCTTCACCAATCACTCTCCACCTTATATATTGAGTCAAGATCCCTTACTGAACCCAAGGCTTGCTATTTGGGCCCATCCAGCTATCCAGCATGGTCCTGGGATCTATTCTCTGCCTCCCACAATCTGAGATTACGGGAGTGTTATGTGGCTTTCGTGTGGGTTATAGGGATCTCAACTCTGGTCCTCGAGCTTTCACATCAAGTGCTGCACCTGTCTAGGCATGTCTACAATCTTACACACTTAACTGTTTTATTGATCCACAATCTATACATGAAGTACACTATATTTTATTATAACTTCATTTACTGTGTTATAACTTAACACCTGTACAATGTGTATAATCCAACCAGGGCGGTTAAAGCATCCATATTCTCAAATATTAATCATTCTTATTTGTGGGAACATTGTATGTCTTTCTATGTACACCGACAGATCTCATAGATTTTTGGACTAGTTACCTTACTAAGAAACAAGAGCTGCCTCCTTGTCTTCATGTGCTGGGGTTCCCTCATCGAGCACCCCTGTACCCCCCTTTTCTCTGCCATGCTCAGCCTGTTTCACTCTCTCCTCCTGAGACACAGGTTTTAAGTTTCCGTTAATGAGTGAGGACACATGACACCAGTCTGTGTCTGAATTACACTCTTTAATTTACTGCAATGGTGGATTGTATGTAATGTGAATATTAGCTCAAAATTCAAAAGCAGTTAAGGTGTATTTTTAGATTGCCATTTGTTGGTTTTGAGCATTAAGCCTTTAACAGCTGTGTATCACTGCAGCCCCAAATGACACTTATGGAAGATTTTTTTTCCCAGTTTCCTTAGCCCTTCTCTCTGGAGTTCCCTTTCTAGAATAAACTTCAAAATATCTTCATTCTATTGCAACTAATTTTAATAGTTTGGGGTTGTGGTGATGTTTTGTGACTTTTTTTATTAAGAATTTTTTTTTTATTCATTTTACATACTAATCAAAAGTCCTCTTCCCTCCAACCCACCTCTCCAGCCTCTTGCTCCCAACCCATCACCCATTATTCCCTCAAGAAGGTAAGACTTCCCATGGGGAGGTACATTTAGTAGAGGGAGGTCCAAGCCCCTCCCCCTGCCTCAAGGCTGTGTGAGGTGTCCCATCATAGGTAGTGGGCTCCAAAGAGCCTGCTCATGTGCCAGGGATGGATTCTGATCCTACTGCCAGGGGGCCCCTTAAGCAGATCAAGTTACACAACTGTCTCGCTATGCAGAAAGCCTAGTCCAGTCCCATGCAGGCTCCATAGCTATTGATCTAAATTTCATGAGTTCCCACTAGTTTGGTTTGGTTGTCTCTTTAGGTTTCCCCATCATGATCTTGATGCCCTTGCTCATAGAATCTCTCTTCTCTCTCTTCAACTGGACTCCTGGAGCTTAGCCTGGTGTTTGGCTATGGATCTCTGCATCTGCTTCCATCAGTTACTGGATGAAGGCTCTATTATGACAGGATATTCACTGGTCTGATTACTGGGGCAAGCCAGTTCAGGCACCCTCTCTACTTTTGCTAGTAGTATAAGCTAGGGTCATCCTTGGGGATTCCTGGCAACTTCCCTAGCACTGGGTTTCTCTCTATCCCCATGATGTCTCCCTCTGTCATGATATAACTTTCATTGCTCTCCTACCCCATCCCTGTTCCAACTCAACCATCCTGTTCCCTTATGTTATCATCCCCCATCTCCTACCCTCCATTGCCCATCCCTCATCCCAGTTTACTCATGGAGATCTCATCTATTTCTACTTCCCAGGTTGATCCATGCATCCCTCTTTGGGTCCTCCTTGATAGCCCGCTTCTCTGGAGCTGTGCATTATAGTCTGGTTATCCTTCATTGTACATTTTTATGTTGTTTATTTATGTTGTTTCTTCCACTAGATTTCACTGTTCCTAGCACATTCCTGAGATCCCTCTATTTGTGAGTCCTGTACATTTGAATTTTATTCCCCAAGATGGGTCTTTGATAGTGGCTTCATCTCTTTGATTCTCCTCTACACCCTACCAGGTCATTGTTCTTACTCATAGCTCTTGCTCTGTTAACCTGCAAGCCGTGATTTAAATGTTTCCAATCATAAACCCATGGCTTCTTAGTGAAAGAAGTGTCTGGCATGTAGTGGGCCCTTATCAAACAAATGTGCTAAAGACTTGGGATAAATACTATGAAAGTACCAGGAGCACAGTGACTCTGGAGAGTCTTGAGACAGCAGATATTCCAATCCTGTATTCATAAGCTAAGCCCAGAGCCAAGTTTTAATAATCAATGTCATAGTGTTAAGCAAGATACTGAGGCACAGAAAGCGTTCATTGCCCTCTGTGTCCCATTTCGATCCACTGAATGGTATGTACACAGAGAATCAAGTAGGTCAACACATACCAGGTAGACATAAGAGGCTGTCCCATAGTGACCATTCCATGGAGAAGGTGTAGGAGGCTGTGGTGATTCCACGGAGATGCAGGTGGTAGGCATGGATGTGAGGGGGAACAATGAGCTTGGAAAGAGTGGAAAAGATCTCATGATCTGAGTCAGGGCGAACTGAGAAAAATTATCCTCAAGGTCCTTTCCATGTCCACATAAGAATACCTTGGCAAACTCTCCTGAGGAAGTACAGAACCTCAGATAAACAAGACTCCATTGAGAACTTCTGGCCTGGGATGCAGACTTCACTAATGGCATACCTGATAGAGTCCTGAATTCTTTCCAATAACCCTCTTCAGATGTAAAAGCAGCAACAGCATACATCATTTTGTAATTGTATGAAATATGACTCTTAAACTTTTAACCAGAAACTCAAAAAAGAAAGGCATTCTCTACGTAAAGCTATCAGAGAAACATGAGACCACAGCTCAGTGAAGGGCCAGTTCATGGGGTTGGCTGTTTAAAAACATAAACCCTATGGAAGTCCTTCCACTTATGAATGAGCACCCAAGAGAGATAATCCAAGAGAAACTTTATAGGATTTCTAGTGCCAAGAATTATAGGAAGAACCAGAAAATTCTGCACAAAAAAATATTTTTGAAAAACAAACAATCTTTGATAGGCAGTGGCATCTCAAGAATTGGAGAAATAATAAGCAAATATGTCAAGTCAAGAAGGACTCAAGAGTCCAGGGAACAGAGTGAAGTACAGCAGATCAGCAGGAGGCAGGGAGTGCGTGACTTTCATATTAAGTACATCCAACAGCCAATGTGAAAGTCCAGTTTTGCAAGAAATAGTGAGACTTCTTTTTATTTTGAGACCTGATTAAAGTTTATCTAAAGAATATTATTTGCACTTATCTCTATCACTTATCATTGCATAACATAACTGACTGTATTTTTAACTCACTAATTTCATTTTAAATCACATAAGACTGTTCCAAACGATTGATAAAGTCTAAGTTTACAGAAGGTTGAGCAGACACTGAACTCCTCTATATAAAACAGGCAACCTGAAAAAAGCAACTGTCAATTTTAACTCTGCAGCTCCAAAACTGCTCCGCACCTTACCAGAGAAGGTAATCGATACATGGCTCCTGATTAAACACTGCTCTGAAGTCCCTGCTCACCACAGTGCTGACATTCAATAAATGCACTTAACTCAGAAATGAAACGAAATCTATTTTACACTGTTTCCCCCATTTTTATAAGCTTCTCAAAGCACTGTTAAAGTTTTAGTCTTATGGGCAATCAATATCAAGAATAATAGTAATGGCCAGTACATATAAACCACTTGGTTTATATAAAATACCTGTTTTATCCTTCATTCTAAATTAACAGCATTTGGTGACCTAATGACCAGTGCCTGGTGATCATACTACACCATTGTGTGGAGTTTTGTCGAAATTAGTAGTTTTTATTTTGTTTGAATAAAAGAGTCCCCATCACCTCACCATTTGGAATCCCTATAAGAAATCACTCTGCTTATTTTCCCTAAATGCAATTGTGAGTCCTGACTTGTCAGAAGATTGCAAAGATAGAAAGTCACTGCCTGATGTCACTGGGTAAGGTCAGGAAGGTCACCTCTCACCTGACTGGCTGTATGACACACATGCATGATACTAGTGTAGAACATACCAACATTGTCAACAAGTCACAGATTCATTTGATTCCCTTGTGCCTCGAGAAAATCTACATTTAAAATGTTACAACAGTTTTATGCTAGGAGAGACAATGCTGCATCTCTTCTTGGCTCCCATGTTATTGTTCTACATCTCTGATATGACAGCAATTTCAAAAATAAATCAAATAAAACAATCAGGTGAACAAAACAGTTAAGTAGTTTTCATGTGCAGAGAATTGTACTTGGTGAAGGGGGTGGGGAAAACTCACAGAAGCATCAAAAGGAAAGCTTGGCTTTGTAGGTGTTTACCATTGCTTTCAAAGGAATAGCTATGGGCCTGCCCTGAAATCAGAAAAAGCAAGCCCGATTGATGTGATGGGTCCTACTTCTGTTTACTCTCCTCTTGGGTTAGACCATGGAAAATGGAAAGAGTTCACTTCAGCTTCATACAATTCAAATTTTTAAAAGAAAGGAGAAAGAAAATGGGACTTAGACAAAGAATGACATAGGATGTTTGAGTCTCTGTGCAATGGACACGGGGTATGGAAGGATGATGACATTAGATTCCAAAGGCAATGTGGGAATCAGCCTCAAGGCTTACAAACATGCACACACACAATTAATAAAAATAAATATTTTAAAACACAGAATCAAATGTTGTATTTTCCTATTGTCTCTAACTTTTGGGTTCAGGTCAATTATCATCCCATAGTCTCATCCATATTGAAAGAGGTGATTGAATTAGTAAACACAAAAGCAGTGTCATGGTTAAAATGCTGGCTGTTCCTGGCAAAAATCCCTCTGAAGTCCAACCCTTGGTCATTTCTACCACATACAGGGAAAGTGTTGCTGGCTTAGTTAATTGATATGTGTAAGCAGGAAGCAGATATAGTTATTGAACCAAAGCAGCATTATGAGATCCCCAAATAAACAAATGCAGGAATGCTCTCCATTCTCATCAAAGAAGCTTTTTTTATTTCTGCAGCTGATGGAAATCATTTCAGAAATCTATAACGGTTCAAAATGCAGATAACAACTAACCACAGGGTTCCCAACTCCGACTCCAACATCCGTCAGGTAACCCCTACACCTAAGGGTTAAAGAACATTGCAAAAGTATAGACAGCAAGACTGTAAGAGCCAGAAGACCAGGATTTACCCTTGAAATGGTATCTCCTATCCATGACAGAAAAGCCACACCAATGAAATCTCAACATGGCTGCCTAAACAACACCTGTTGACCAGTCAGTATGGATGGGGTAGGGAGATCTCACAAGGCCCCACCCTGGAGGAAGAGCTACAGTCAATCAATGTCTGCTGAGAGAGGAAGAATCAGTCTTCTCCAAGGATGAGTCCCGATAGGTGATCCGATCCTAAGTAGTGAGCCTTAGACACATGGACACAGGAGTAACACTAAAAGACTCAACAGGTTGTAAATGTGTGTGTTTATGTACCTGTGTCACAATAATGATTATAGAAGAAGAGGACTTGAACTAGAGAGAGAGTGGTCACAGTAGAAGTTGGAGAGAGAAGAGGAGGTAGGAATTATGTAAATGCAGTACTGATACATGAAATTTGAGATTGTCAGAAATACATGCCTCACATTACACTGTGAGGACTCTCCTGAAAATATGTTCTTCATCTTTGTGTGTTTTCAGATAGACAACATACAATTGCATATAAATAGCATGACAATTACTTGCTTGATTTTACTTTGGAGATCAATTTTTCTACTATATATACATACATATATATATATATATGGTGTGTGTGGGGTATGTGTGTGTGTGTGTGTGTGTGTGCATGTGTGTGTGTGTGTGTGTGTGTGTGTGTGTGTGTGTGTGTGTGTGTGTTTCTGTCTGACTCTGCATGCCAGTACTTGTGCCAGTGGAGGCCAGAAATGTACATCACATCCTCACAAGCTGAAGTTACAAATGATTATGAGACGCCTGTTATGAGTGCTAGAAACTGAACTCAGGTCCTCTTCAAGAACAGGAAATACTATTATCCCCGGAGCTATCCCTCCAGCTCTATCACTGATTTTGTTATACTGAATTCTGACAATCACTTTGGAATAGTATCTACTTCTACACAAACAAAGCTAATGCTATCCATAGATATATTACATAGTATAAAAGCTCATCGACTTGTCTATCTATACATTTTACAGTAGAGATGTAAAGGCAGAGAAAGCTATAAGCTCAAGCCCATAAACTCTAGCTACTATTTAGATTAATTTTCAATTGCCGCCATAATAATTACCATAGCTTAAAACACACACCTGTTCTCTCATTGTTCGGTAGGTCAGAAGTGTTGCATCGACCTCTGGGCTCAAATCGAGGTGTTAGCAGGCATGAGCTCCTTACTGGAAAGTCTGGGAATGAGTCCAATTCCAAGTGCATTTAACTGCTATCCTAATTCAGCCCAGTGCAGCTCTGCACTGAGGTTCCTGTTGTGCCTGGCTGGCAGCCAGGAGGCAGTGCCCTCTCTTCCAGGCTGGTTGTGTGTGTTTTCTTCTGCTCTCTGTGAGCTCCTGGGGGCCTCTGTCCTGGTCTTTATTTGGAGCCTGGAGGCTCCATCAGCAAGAGTGTTGTGTCAAATATTTCTCCAGATCAGAATGCCACACTTCTCTGACTGTAGACAGAGAAAGTTCAGTACATAGGTAGCTATGTTGAGACAATGAAAGTAACTGCTCTATTAAGAGCTAGCAAGGTTTCTTACATCTAGAGGCTGCCCTGCCAGTGGTGTGGCCCAGTCCAGGTTCCAACACTTATTTGAATCATGATTGGAGAGGTCATTATTCATCCCACCAAAAACTGCTCAGTTTTCATGTTGTTAGTTTTGCCTAATCTTAAAAATCACTTTAAGGTAATTTACTACTGTAAAGGTTTTTCAACTATTTATTTCAAGTAACTTAGGAATATAAAAACTAATCAAAAATGTGAAGCTAGCATAGGCCTGGGGTTCCACAAATAGGCAGCTTCCCACCTTTGTCCTACTCTTCATCTTATACACTCTCCCAGGAGAAGCCACAAATGGGATGGCTCTAATAGAAAAACAAAGAACGAGATAGTGGTCGCTCTTTAAGAGACCGTGCTTCCACCTTCTCAAGCTCCCCAGTTCTTGCGCACCTTGCTACACCCTAAACAAAAAGATTGGAGAAATTGTAAAAACTTCTTCAGGAACTCCAGAGCCAGCCTTTCCTTACTCTGAGTTTTTCCTAAACTGTACCATTGCCAGATGCCACTCCAAAGAGCAACATCCACTTAATTTCTCTCTCTCTCTCTCTCTCTCTCTCTCTCTCTCTCTCTCTCTCTCTCTCTCTCTCTCTCTCTCTCTCTGACACTACTAAAAAATCAGGTGATAATGTGTCAGTTACATATCAGTCATGAACAATGATTTACAAACCCACAGGAACTCATTCCAATTCATGATATTATCCACCCATGGCTTATAAATTATTTACAAAAGGCATTCTAATTAATTCAACCTGAGTGATCACTAGAAATATCTTGAGCTGGCTTTAGGGGCTCTTTCATATGTTTTATTTATTCTATTGACAATGGCTTAAAGTCGATATTAATGGAGCTTAAAAGAGAGAGAGAAATCTAATAGAAGGCGGCTATCAGAAGGAATAAAATGCACAATAGAAATAAACAGGTAAAGAACTGCTCAAAGAGCGAGGATCGTTTCAGATCTGTGAAATATCTGGTCATCTAAAAGGCTAACATTAGACAGGCAGGCAGGAAATAGGCTGAGTACATTAATTTCAGGACATGTTCCCCTATTTAATTAAGTTCTAATAGGAAAACATTTTTCCCACTAAATGAATTTAATAGATGCCCTGTCTTCAGAAGAGATAGTAAAGCATATATTGTGCAATTACAAAACCTCAAAGCAAAAACTATCAGAGATAATTAAGATTTGAGAATATGCGACGTTTATCATATTTACATCAAATAAACATAGATGTTAATAAGCAAATGTCCTATTATAATGCACTCCTTTGGGGATCTGGGAAAACCATCTTTATGTCGTTAGTATCACGCCTGCATTTCATCTACTGAGCTCCTGTCTTGCCTTGTTGCGTCTACTGAATTTCTTAAACTCATCAAGCTGTATGGCTTGTTTTTATGTGATGAAGCCACTGAGTTCTATTTTTAAATGATACATGATATATTTCAGGAGGTAGCCATCCAGTTTGCTGGTTAATAGTCCAGAAAACAAAGCTGTCCTTTGGAAGAGCACATGGAGTGTTTCACACTCTGCTGACATTGTTAAAAAGAAGTAATGGCCCACAAAACCATGTCATGTCACAGATGCACACAGGCTGTTGGGACTCATGGCAAGTGTTGGCTCTAAACCAAAGATTGACAGAGCTCATCAGGAAGACATCTGGAAATAAATGAGTCACAATTCAATTAAAGAAAGCTTATTGGATTTCACAGGAAGGAGATTTCTGGCCATGAATGACTGAAGTATTGAGCTAAGAAGAAAAACATGCAGAGGGTCCATGTTTTAGGACACATAAATGCATTCAGTACAGGGAAACCCCTGGAAACTGGGCTCTAATGCCACCCATCACCTTAAAACTAGACACCTTCATCTTTTGTCTCAGCCATAATGTGAGTCTAGAGAGAAGGTGGCAGCTGATTATGGAAATGGGAACAAAAACATTGGACTACCAGGCCAGAATCACCTTTGTGCTTGTGACTTAAAGATTCTCCAGTTAAGCATCCCAGAATTCCTTAGGAAAACACAGATTCTAGCCCATCACCTAGACTTAAATCAACCTCTCACCTCACTTTTTCTATAAATCCTAGAGGCATCTGAGTGCTGACATTGAGAATGGGCAGTGCTTTTTTTTTTTTTTTTTTTTTTTTTTTTTTTTTTTTTTTTCAATCTTAAAATTTATTTATTTTTTTTCCCCTTTTCTATTTTAATAAAAAGGAAAAAAAAGAAAAAGGTTATAACTAACAAAAGAAAAATTATATACAAAAGTACAATGACTATATACAATATATACAAGTAATAAATGTCTAAACAATGTCTAGTCCATTTGTATTTGACAAATTCAGAGAAAATAATTTCATTATCTATCCTATTTTGTTAAGTCCAAAATGTATCTAATTCACTTTCTATCCTAATTAATCTTCAACTATAACTAACTAACCTTCAACTATAACTAACTAATCTTCAACTCCCTCAGAGACCCAAGAAGGAAATAATATTAGCTAACAAAAATAAAAACAGAAAGTGCATGCAAGCAACTTCCAAAAAATTTGTGAGTTGACAGAAACAGCCAGCTGCCTGGACAGTCACCTGAGGTTTCTCCACAGTGTTGGGGCATCATCTTCAGCCTATAGGCTTAGCATATCTGACAGACTCATTTGTGAGGTAGGATGTACACAAGGTCGACAGTTCAACCTCACATTGGGTGAGAGCAGTCCATGTACCAGAAACACCTGAATTCCACTAGTGTCATGTCATGACTCAGGATTTTAAATTCTGGAAATTGTTGTTGATTTTTTAATTCAGCTGTCCATTCTTGGCTGTGTATATATGGCTTCATCTTAACATCCCGTTCTTCTCCACATCCCTCTGTCAAATGCCAGTTTACTATTGCGAGGCGTGAGCTTAGTTACTCTTCAAGAATAACTGTTTCAGCTGCTGTTCCATTGCACATCAGAAGCCATCGGCCCACTGCCTATTCAGCTGCCTTCGAAGAAAAGGGCACTGTACCTTTTCCAAATTGCGAAGGCCACTTCAGGGATGGTGCCATATTGTCCTGGCCTCAGAAGATGCCTTTTGATAAAGCCATAACCACACTCGTTTTGGCAAGAATCAGTAGTCCTTTGTTTCATGTCCTGTCTGTCCATTTTGTCAGCAGTTGATTCAAGGATACTTTGTTGTCCAGTGGCTAACTTTTGCCACAATGAAAGTTAACTCCATATGCAGTTTCTTCAATGCCCATATTTTCTCTGAAGTAGATTGGTACTGCCAGGAGCCGACATGTCTCATAATCATAACAAAAAAGAAAAATTTTCTAAGTTATTAAAACATTTTAAATGCCATATTCTGTAGATCTCTGAAGGGTTTGAAGATGACCTGTCTAAAATATATCTGCTCAATTTTTAAAACATATCTAATATGACTACAACTTCTATTGTAATGTCTAACTACTAACTTTCATTTCTTTTTTTTTTTTTTTATTAATTTATTTTGCAATACAATTCAGTTCTACATATCAGCCACGGATTCCCTTGTTCTCCCCCCCTCCCGTCCCCCTCACCTTCCCCTCAACACCCCCCCCCCCCATTCCCATCTCCTCCAGGGCAAAGCCTTCCCCACAGACTGAGGTCAACCTGGTAGACTCAGTCCAGGTAGGTCTAGTCCCCTCCTCCCAGGCCGAGCCAAACAATCCTGCATAGGCCCCAGGTTTCAAACAGCCAACTCATGCAATGAGCACAAGATCTGGTCCCACTGCCTGGGTGCCTCCCAAACAGATCAAGCCAATCAACTGTCTCATCCATTCAGAGGGCCTGATCCAGTGGGGACCCCTCAGCCATTGGTTCATAGTTCATGTGTTTCCATTCATTTGGCCATTTGTCCCTGTGCTTTATCCAACCTTGGTCTCAACAACTCTCGCTCATATAAACCCTCCTCATTCTCGTTAATTGGACTCCCAGAGATCCACCCGGGGCCTAGTCATGGATCTCTGCATCCAGATCCCTCAGTAGTTGGATGGGGTTTCTAGCACAACAATTAGGGTGTTTGGCCATCCCATCACCAGAGTAGGTCAGTTCAGGCTGTCTCTCGACCTCTGCCAGCAGTCTGTTGTGTGGGTATCTTTGTGGATTTCTGTGGGCCTCTCTAGCACTTTGCTTCTTCCTGTTCTCATGTGGTCTTCATTTACCATGGTCTCCTATTCCTTGTTCTCCCTCTCTGTTGTTGATCCAGCTGGGATCTCCCGCTCCCCCAAGCTCTCTTTCCCTCAACCCTCGCCTTTCATTACCCCCACTCATGTCCAGGCTGTTCATGTAGATCTCATTCCATTTCTCTGTCATTGGGTGATCCCTGTGTCTTTCTTGGGGTCCTGTTTTCCAGGTAGCCTCCCTGGTGATGTGAGTAGCAGACAAGTCATCCTTGTTTCATGTCTAGTATCCTGCTATGAGTGAGTACATACCATGTTTGTCTTTCTGAGTCTGGGTTACCTCACTCAGGATGATTTTTTCTAGATCCATCCATTTGTCTGCAAACCTCATGATGCCATTGTTTTTCTCTGCTGAGTAGTATTCCATTGTGTATATGTACCACATTTTGTTTATCCATTCTTCAGTTGAAGGGCATCTGGGTTGTTTCCATGTTCTGGCTATTACAAACAATGCTGATATGAACATAACTGAACAAGTGCTCTTATGGTGTGGTTGAGCATTTCTTGGGTATATGCCCAAGAGTGGTATAGCTGGATCTTGGGGGAGATTGATTCCCAATTTTCTAAGAAAGCGCCATATTGATTTCCAAAGTGGTTGTACAAGCTTGCATTCCCACCAGCAGTGGAGGAGAGTTCCCCTAGCTCCACATCCTCTCCAGCATAAGGTGTCTTCAGTGTTTTTGATCTTAGCCATTCTGACAGGCGTAAGGTGGTATCTCAGAGTTGTTTTGATTTGCATTTCCCTGATGATTAGGGATGTTGAGCAGTTCCTTAAATGTCTTTCAGCCATTTGAGTTTCCTCTGTTGAGAATTCTCTGTTTAGTTCTATAGCCCATTTCTTAATTGGACTGTTGGGCATTTTGATGTCTAATTTCTTGAGTTCCCTATATATTCTGGATATCAGTCCTCTGTCAGATGTGGGGTTGGTGAAGATCTTTTCCCATTCTGTAGGCTGTCGCTTTGCCTTGTTGACCGTATCCTTTGCTCTACAAAAGCTTCTCAGTTTCAAGAGGTCCCATTGATTGATTGTTTGTCTCAGAGTCTGTGCTACTGGTGTTCTATTTAGGAAGTAGTCTCCTATGCCAATGCGTTCAAGACTACTTCCTACTTTCTCTTCTAGCAGGTTCAGAGTAGCTGGATTTATGTTGAGGTCCTTGATCCACTTGGACTTAAGTTTTGTGCACGGTGATAGATATGGATCTATTTGCAGCCTTCTACATGTTGATATCCAGTTTTGCCAGCACCATTTGTTGAAGATGCTTTCTTTTTTCCATTGTGCGCTTTTGGCTTCTTTGTCAAAAATTATATGTTCATAGGTGTGCGGATTAATGTCAGGGTCTTCAATTCGATTCCATTGGTCCACATGTCGGTTTTTATGCCAGTACCAAGCTGTTTTTATTACTGTAGCTCTATAGTAGAGCTTGAAGTCAGGGATCGTGATGCCTCCAGAAGTTGTGTTATTGTACAGGATTCCTTTGGCTATCCTGGGTTTTTTGTTTTTCCATATGAAGTTGAGTATTATTTTTTCCAGGTCTGTGAAGAATTGTGTTGGTATTTTGATGGGGATTGCATTGAATCTGTAGATTGCTTTTGGTAAGATTGCCATTTTTACTATGTTAGTCCTGCCTATCCATGAGCATGGGAGATCTTTCCATTTTCTGACATCTTCTTCAATTTCTTTTTTCAGGGACTTAAAGTTCTTGTCATATAGGTCCTTCACTTGCTTGGTTAGTGTTACCCCAAGGTATTTTATGTCGTTTGTGGCTATAGTAAAGGGTGATGTATCTCTGATTTCCTTCTCCGCTTCTTTGTCCATTGTATATAGGAGGGCTACTGATTTTTTTGAGTTGATCTTGTATCCTGCTATGTTGCTGAAGGTGTTTATAAGCTGTATCAGTTCCTTGGTGGAATCTTTGGGGTCGCTCAAGTATACTATCATGTCATCTGCAAATAGGGAAAGCTTGACTTCTTCCTTTCCAATTTGTATCCCCTTAATCTCCTTATGTTGTCTTATTGCTCTGGCTAGAACTTCAAGTACTATATTGAATAAGTATGGCGAGAGTGGACAGCCTTGCCTCGTTCCTGATTTTAGTGGAATTGCTTTGAGTTTCTCTCCATTTAATTTGATGTTGGCTGTTGGCTTGCTGTAAATTGCCTTTATTATGTTTAGGTATGTTCCCTGTATTCCTGATCGCTCCAATACCTTTATCATGAAGGGGTGTTGGATTTTGTCAAATGCCTTTTCTGCATCCAGTGAGATGATCATATGGTTTTTTTCTTTGAGTTTGTTTATATGGTGTATTACATTGACGGACTTTCGTATGTTGAACCACCCTTGCATCCCTGGAATGAATCCTACTTGATCATGGTGGATAATTGCTTTGATGTGTTCTTGGAGTCTGTTTGCCAGTATTTTATTGAGTATTTTTGCATCAATGTTCATGAGGGAGATCGGTCTGTAGTTCTCTTTCTTTGTTGTATCCTTGTTTGGTTTAGGAATTAGGGTAATTGTAGCCTCGTAGAAGGAGTTTGGTAATGTTCCTTCTGTTTCTATTGTGTGGAACAATTTAGAGAGTATTGGTATTAACTCTTCTTTGAAGATCTGGTAGAATTCTGCGCTGAAACCATCTGGTCCTGGGCTTTTTTTGGTTGGGAGACTTTTAATGACTGTTTCTATTTCGTTAGGGGTTATTGGACTATTTAAATAGTTTATCTGGTCTTGATTTAACTTAGGTATGTGGTACCTATCCAGAAAGTTATCCATTTCTTTTAGGTTTTCCAGTTTTGTCGAATAGAGGTTTTTGAAGTATGACCTGATGATTCTCTGGATTTCCTCAATGTCTGTTGTTATGTCCCCCTTTTCATTTCTGATTTTGTTGATTTGGATGCTCTCTCTCTGTCTTTTGGTTAGTTTGGATAAGGGCTTGTCTATCTTGTTGATTTTCTCAAAGAACCAACTCTTTGTTTCATTAATTTTTTGTATTGTTCTCTTTGTTTCTATTTTATTGATTTCAGCTCTCACTTTGATAATTTCCTGGCGTCTATTTTTCCTGGGAGACTGTGCTTCTTCTTGTTCTAGAGCTTTCAGGTATGCTGTTAAGTCTCTAGTGTGAGATTTCTCCAACTTATTTATGTGGGCATTTAGTGCTATGAATTTCCCTCTTAGTACTGCTTTCATAGTGTCCCATAAATTTGGATATGTGGTGTCTTCATTTTCATTGATCTCTAGGAAGTCTTTAATTTCTTTCTTTATTTCTTCCTTAACCCATTGGTGATTCAGTAGGGTATTATTCAGTTTCCATGAGATTGCAGGTTTTCTGTAGTTTTTGTTGTTGTTGAAATCCAACTTTAGACCATGGTGGTCTGATAGAACACAGGAGGTTATTCCAATTGTTTTGTATCTGTTTAGATTTGTTTTGTGGCCAAGTATGTGGTCAATTTTAGAGAAGGTTCCATGGGGTGCTGAGAAGAAGGTATATTCTTTTTTGTTAGGATGGAATGTTCTGTATATATCGATTAAGTCCATTTGAGTCATGACATCAGTTAAGTCCTTTATTTCTCTGTTAAGTTTCAATTTGGGAGATCTGTCCAGTGGTGAAAGTGGGGTGTTGAGGTCTCCCACTATTAACGTGTGGGGTTTTATATGTGATTTAAGCTTTAGTAATGTTTCTTTTACATATGTGGGTGCCCTTGTGTTTGGGGCATAAATATTCAGAATTGAGACTTCATCTTGGTGGATCTTTCCTGTGATGAGTATGTAATGCCCTTCTTGATCTCTTTTGATTGATTTTAGTTTGAAGTCTATTTTGCTGGATATCAGGATGGCTACACCCGCTTGTTTCTTAAGACCGTTTGATTGGAAAGTCTTTTCCCAGCCTTTTATTTTTAGGTAGTGTCTATCTTCGAATTTGAGATGTGTTTCTTGTATGCAGCAGAAAGATGGGTCCTGCTTTCGTATCCATTCTGTAAGCCTATGTCTTTTTATAGGTGAATTAAGTCCATTGATATTGAGGGAAATTAATGACCAGTGATTGTTCATTCCTGTTATTTTTTGGTGGTGATGTGTGGGTACTTCTATACGTTGGGGTTTACTGCTGTGGCTTTATCTGTTGCCTGTGTTTTCGAGGGTGTATCTGACTTCCTTAGGTTGGAATTTTCCTTCTAGTGCTTTCTGTAGGGCTGGGTTTGTGGATAAGTATTGTTTAAATCTGGCTTTGTCATGGAATGTCTTGTTTACTCCATCTATGGTGATTGAAAGTTTTGCTGGGTATATTAGTCTAGGTTGACATCCATGGTCTCTTAGTGTCTGCATTACATCTGTCCAGGTTCTTCTGGCTTTCAAAGTCTCCATTGAGAAATCGGGTGTTATTCTGATGGGTTTGCCTTTATATGTCACTTGGCCTTTTTCCTTTGCTGCTCTTAATATTCTTTCTTTATTCTGTACGTTTAGTTGTTTAACTATTATGTGGCGAGGGGACTTTTTTTGGGGGTCTAGTCTGTTTGGTGTTCTATAAGCTTCTTGTATCTTCATAGGCATTTCCTTCTTTAAGTTGGGAAAGTTTTCTTCTATGATCTTGTTGAATATATTTTCTGTGCCCTTGAGTTGGTATTCTTCTCCTTCTTCGACCCCTATTATTCTTAGGTTTGGTCTTTTCATGGTGTCCCAAATTTCTTGGACATTTTGGTTCATGACTTTGTTGGTTTTAGTGTTTTCTTTGACTGATGAATGTATTTCTTCTACTGTATCTTCAACGCTAGAGATCCTCTCTTCCATCTCTTGCATTCTGTTGATTATACTTGCATCTGAAGTTCCCAATCGTTTTCTCAGATTTTCTATTTCCAGCATTCCCTCTGTTTGTGTCTTCTTCATTTTTTCTATTTCCCTTTTCAGGTCTTGGACTGTTTCCTTCATTTGTTTCATTGATTTTTCTTGATTTTCTCTCAGTATTTTATTGTTTTCTTCCAGGACTTTATTGATTTCTTCTAATTTGTTTGCCCTTTCCTCTAGTTGTTTACAGCGTTCTTCACATTTTTTTGTCTTTTCCTCTACGCAAGCCTCTAGCTTCTTCATGATGTCATTCATAAGGCTGTTTTCTTCTGCTTCTTCCAATTTCTGATGTTCAGGTCTAGGTGTTGGAGGAGGGCTAGGGCCTGGTGATGCTGTATTGCTATTCATTTTGTTGTATATGTTTCTGCCTTGACGTCTGCCCATCTCCTTGTGGTTCGTTCTTGGCCTTATCCGCACACTTGGTTCAGACAGACCAGTGTTCCAAAAGGGAAGTCAGTGTTCCAAAAGGGAAGTCTGGAGCAAGATGGGAGCTGGGGGCCGGCCTCTAAGTCTCAGGAAGAGGCTTGGGGCTCAGGCGGATGGGCGTGGGGGCAGGGCGTGGAGACTGCAGGGTCTGCCAGGGGTCTTGGAGAAGGGGATCCTTCCCGGTGGGGCTAGCAGGGAACCTGCCCGGTGGCCAGAACCTGGGGCCGAGTTGGGCAGGTCTTCCCTGGAGTGGCTGGTGCCCAGGGATGGGGTCTGGGGCAAGGAAGGGTACTCACGATTGTTCCAAAAGGGACGTCCGGAGCAAGATGGGAGCTGGGGGCCGGCCTCTAAGTCTCAGGAAGAGGCTTGGGGCTCAGGCGGATGGGCATGGGGGCAGGGCGTGGAGACTGCAGGGTCTGCCAGGGGTCTTGGAGAAGGGGATCCTTCCCGGTGCGGCTAGCAGGGAACCTGCCCGGTGGCCAGAACCTGGGGCCGAGTTGGGCAGGTCTTCCCTGGAGTGGCTGGTGCCCAGGGATGGGGTCTGGGGCAAGGAAGGGTACTCACCAGTATTCCAAAAGGGACGTCCGGAGCAAGATGGGAGCTGGGGGCCGGCCTCTGAGTCTCAGGAAGAGGCTTGGGGCTCAGGCGGATGGGCGTGGGGGCAGGGCGTGGAGACTGCAGGGTCTGCCAGGGGTCTTGGAGAAGGGGATCCTTCCCGGTGGGGCTAGCAGGGAACCTGCCCGGTGGCCAGAACCTGGGGCCGAGTTGGGCAGGTCTTCCCTGGAGTGGCTGGTGCCCAGGGATGGGGTCTGGGGCAAGGAAGGGTACTCACGACTGTTCCAAAAGGGACGTCCGGAGCAAGATGGGAGCTGGGGGCCGGCCTCCAGAATGGGCAGTGCTTTTAAAGTGACTTTGGAAACCATGGTCCAAGGATATTTCCCTATCTTATCACTTAAATTACAATAGTGAAGTCAACTGGACAAGATTGCCATCAAGATTAAAAAAGAAAGTGTCTGATGCATATACTGAAGATTTGTCTCCAAAATAAGGCCAATCAGTAGCACTCACAGATGGGAAAAGCCTAATGCTGGGTATTATGGAAACCAATTCTTCCCTCATGCTGACTGGTAAAGTGAAGTACATTCATTTAGTTATGAAATTAATAAACATTTTATCATCTGTTTTATACAGTAGAAGAAAAATTCATCTTTGAGGGACTTTTAACAAAGAGGGAGATCATGAAACATTACTATCCTATATTCCCAAGAATGTCAAAGATAGCAGACACACAGCTAGAGATGTAAATGCATTTGATAGAACATGACCTGAGATCTGGTTGGGAGAGATGCTGGATGCATAAAGGAGGCAAAGGCAAGATTTTCACTGTTAAATTCTACAGCTGATGATGTTTTTCAAGGCTGTATCTGATACCTAAGGATTTTATTTGTAATTATGAGAAGACAATTGCTTTACAAGAGAGATTAAAATTGAAGTTTGGAATGCTGCCATAAAAATAATAATTCTATTCTCTGACTCACATTTTTAAAGAAAGATCAAACTTCAGCTAAAGCCTTTCTTTCTGCCAAAAAGAATAGCTGGGAGCAGAGCTATAGAAATAATTGTGTTGCAGCACAGAGTAATTCTTAAACCTGACAATGAATACAATAAAAATTTAATAATCTCCATAACAGTATTAGTTCTTCCCTGAACTCTTACTGATTTGTATACTAAACCCATGATATGGTAAACATTTCAGGCCCTATAATGTGTAGAGCTGTTAATGACTCACGTAGATTTTTTTTTTCAGAAAAGAATCTTTAAAGCAATTTCTTAGCGGCATTCATAGGAAAGGGATGTTTGTTATTTTGAGTCCTAAAGGAATCCTAACCTCTAATGATGATAAAAAACAAAGCTTGCTTCTCCTCTCTAAATTGTAATATACTTTCCAGGACAACAATTCCTCTTTAAACATGAAAATTAGATCTTCCTACAATTTACTATCACAAAGTTTAAATACATAGTGCTGACGGTTATTTATGGCATGAAGTAAGCTCTCATTATTAACTTAAGAGGGCTCCATGTGCCTAAAGTTGTGACATATTCAATAAAATTGAACAAACAAACAACTATACAAAAATGTAAAACATTTACTGCCCAGAGCTCTTAACAGCCAAACTGTCAAAAGGTCAAATTAGTGAAATAGCTGGTGTGTAGTTTTTTTTTTTTTTTTTAAAAAGGAATATATGCAAATTTATGTTAAAATGACTCAGGGACACAGTATCATTCCAAATATACAGGAAAATGATAACTCTTAGTTTATTAATACCAAAGGCAAATATTAGAGTTGAACTCAGAAGGAAAATAAATAAAAGCTAGAAGCAAAATAGTGAAATCCATGATTTAAAAACCATATGAGAGGATTAGAAATTAAGTCTACATAATCTAATGTCCATGAACTCCAGAATAAAAAGTTGATTTTAAAATTTATTTTAATGTAACTTCTGTGATTGGAAGTCTGGGAAAGGACCCAACTCAAAAACAAATCTTGTGCACTTTAGAGTTTATATAGAGAATTAGTCCAGCAGAATGTATTTTATTTGAAGAATGCAGTGGATACCAAGGAAGAACTTCCATTGTGTCGCTGTTTAGACTAGACAGATTTCAGTCATTCATTCTTTTCATAGCTACTTCTAGGGTTCTCTTTTTCCTTACTCAACTCTTTCAGATTTGGATTCCATGTCTTCCACCATACCACCTACTTAATTTACCTTAACACAATCTATTAAAATCAAATGCTGGGGGCTGGAGGAATGTCTCAGTTGGTAAAAACACTTGCTGCACAATCATTAGAACCTGGGTTTAGTCTCTAGTACCTATGTATAAGCTGTGTGCGGCCACACATGTCCACAATCCCAATGCTAGAGAATAAGAGACAGGGAGATTTGTGAGGCTTTAGCCATCCAGTGTAACCAAATCAGGTTCACTGAGAGACACACATACCCCCATCTCAAAATCAAGGTAGAAAGAAATAAGGACACTTGATGTGTTATGTGCGTACATAGGCAAATACACATGCCCCATACCACCTTACACAAAGAGTTAAGTTCAACCCTTGGCTGACTGTACACCTGTGTCTACAAAGCTGATACACTCACTGCTCAATACACTAACACCAAGGAAGGGAATATATGAAGAAAAGAAGCCAAGGACTGAGACACAGATAATGATCTGTTACTAGATGTTGGGGATGTGTGGATCAATCAGTCAAGTGGACAAATGGAGGATGGCTAGAGAGGCAGAGTCATCACACCCAGCCAGCCAAACCATCATGGACTTGGTTCTGTTGCTCTTGCAATTTTTTCCATACATTTCTTATTCTTCTGGTTCTCAGGCATCATTTCAAAACCTACCCTCCTCCCACTGCTGGTTCTGTCTTCTTGCTCAGTAGATGAAATTCCAAATATTTATCTTGTTCTAATTGTTTGAGTGAAGTTTCTCATCCACATAAAGCATCTGGGATGTTCATGGAAGGAACAGAAGCCATTTGAAGAGAAATTACCACAAAAACTCTTTTCTTCCCCTGTGCCTAACATAGTCTTTGCCTACTTCACCACAAAGCAGCTCCGCTCCTATCATGAGAGTGTGTCTTCCTTGTGCTTGCTAAGTCAGGTTTCTTATTGTTCTAGAACTTCTGACTGCACTTCCTTTACTCTACATCTGCCATGCACTGTCCATTTGCTGCTCTTGCTGCTGTTTTCTCTTCTGAATAGACTTGGATCGAAATGGCATCTGTCCTCATTTATCCCCTTCCTCTCCTCTCTTCGAACCTTGGGCATCCACCAAATAGATTTAATCCTGACATCTGACATTTCTGATCCTGATGAACTTTGTGTTACAAAACATAACATTCATTTCTAAACTCGTGTTTACAGCCTTCCTGTGGCATTTGATCATGGTGCATTCCATTCTCCCTGGAACAATTCCCTTATACAAGACACTCAGAGTTTCACACTTGTCACTAATTCCAGCCTCTCTGGCCTTTTATTTCTCTACATTTCCAAGTCCTCCACACTATCCCAGTGATGGATGCTCTGTATGCCTTACCTTCTGTGTCTTTTCTACCTATTTTCCTTCCCTTGGTAGTTGTGACCATTCCCCTGCATGTAAGTATCACAATTTACCGACTCTCCCAGTTGTATTTTCCATCTGTATGCCTTCTCCAAACTCTAACCTTATTATAAAACAAAGAACAGCCCTGAAAACTTGTACAGGCACAATCTAAACAGTTCATCTCCTTTCCAGGTGTGCCCACTTTGTCCTCTTCTTTCTCACATCCCGTAAGTATACAACCTCACAGCTAACAGGTAAAGAAGAAATAGAGTCATTCTTGAATACACCATCCAATATCTTTTCACTGTTTCAATGTATTTTCTTTGTGCTGCATACACACTATATTTAGAGAATGATTCTTCCTTAGCACTTAAAACACTAATCTCCCAGCCAAGTCTCTCTTACCTACATCACTTGTGAAGTCTTTCAATTCATTGCACTACTTCACCTTCATCAACCCACAGCTCACTGTCAACACATAAGCCACAGTGATGCACTTAAAATCCTTGCTAATGTGCCTTCTGTGCTCTGAAGGGCTCTTGTCTCTTCAGTGGCACCTGTCTCACTTAGAACTAGAGTTAATGTCTTCACAATGACCTCTAAGCCACTACCCATTTACTTAATCCATCCTACACTTTTCGTACTGTTTCAGAAATGCTGGCTCCCTTGATTTTCCTCTGACACTCTCGACCCTCGCCCAGATGGGTGCTTCCAGATGCCTACTACCTTCACCATCAAGATTTTGCTTAAAATTCACACTGTCAAAGCTACCTTCCCTGCCTCCTTTTTAATTATAATGCTGCATGTTATTTAACACCCCTCCTTTCTGAACTCTACGTTCATTTCTCCTTCTCTCATGTGCTTTTCCACATAATGGGTCACTGTGCTTGAAATATTGAATGTTTTCTTTATTTGATCTAATTCTCCCATTCTCTAACTCTAGCACAACAACCTCTCTATGGTAGAGATTTTGCTCACTCAGTTCCCTGGCACATCTTCAACATTCATTACAAAACCTGGCATATAGTTGGTACTTCATAAATATTTCTTGAATAAATGTCCGTAATAAATTGAAACTACAGATACAGAACAATAGATCCTGACATATCTCCATGAAACTTCGGTCTGCTAATTAAAATGTGTAAAACAGGCAGCATAGGTCCTGATTAATAAATACTAATATCCTTCTAAATGACTTCTCCATGTCTTACATTAGTAACAGTAGACCATATAACAGTGGACCTACATATTCAAAACCTGTGTCATTTTTGGAAAACACCTTTGCAGTCTAGCTGTAGAAACAAGCAGTTGAGTTTTCATAAAGCCCACCACACACTGAAAGCTAAAGATCGGTACAAAAGATGTGCTCTAAAAGGAGTCCTTGGGTTGTCAAAAGGCAGGCTTTCTTTGAGGGCTAAAGAACCTCAGCATTGGTCACTGCAACGCTAAAGTGTTTGGATTTGAAATAGAGAAATACAACCAGCTTGATTCATCTCCACAAATAAGTAGTATTAAGTCATCCTAAAACTACAAACCCTTGCTTAGGGATCATCCCAAAGCAACACACCATAACCTGAACAACTGCAGCATATGGAGAAAAACTTGTTCATGTTTTCAGTCACTACTCAAACTTGAGAAACTGGTTGCCCAGCTTGTCGCTAAGAATCACAAGTTAGGCAAAACAATTAAATGATAAATGATAGGAAAGAATCAGCTGTGATGCCACTTCACCCCCAGCTCTCAGTAAAAAAAAGAAAAAAAAATCTTTAAGAATCAAGCCACAGCTCTGCCACTGGGACTGTGTGTTGCTAGGCAATTGCCTCCTACTGTGGCAGCCTTGGGAAGGGGGAGCTCTTCTGCCTTTGGCGGTCTATTAGGTAAAATAACCTGTAAGACAATTCCCAGCTCACACATTTGATATGAGGTGTTTTTGCAAACTGCAGTCCTGGATGAGGAGCAGACATCCCCTGTAGTGTATGGAATATCAATGAAGCAGCTATTGTGAGGCTGAGTATAGATGTTGAGTTGGCCAACAATGCGACCAAATCTACTTAGCTATTGGTTTCCATCCTTCAGTCTCCCTACTGGGCAGCCCTTCAGCATTGGAGTCAAGAGAAGACTCATAAGAAATCCACAGTTAGAAATGATGTCCATAGAAAATCTCTAATTTCATGAAGAAATCGGCTTCTTTGATGGACAGCTTCTATCGGATGCTGCCATCAGCTACCTCACCTTCACCCTCCTCAGTGACAAGGTTTGCCATGAAAAATGCCCTATTCTGTTTCTTCTTGTCAGCTCTTTTATCCCATCATGTTTATTACTGTGCATCTGCCACCTGGTGTCAAAAGAGATACTGGAAGAAAGTCAAGGTTCTGTTTAAGTAAACTCTGTCAAATTAGACAAGGTCACATCAGACTTTCAGTTTGCTAGGGCACATTAATATGCCTAGAAGCATGCCTGGAACCTCTGAAAAGCTCACTTTGTCAGCTCCCTCCTCTTAAAACATATCTCTAACCTGATGGATCCTTCCTATCTCACTGATCCCACAGTCATCCAAGTCCCTGTTGGGCTTCATGAAGACTGCTGCAGGTTACAAAACCTGTAGGTTCCTGCTAATGCTGAGCTTCTCTGCACTGGATACATAATGATCTTTAAAATGTGACTTGGGCCATTTCACTGTCTTGCTCAGCATGCCTGCAAGGCTTCTTGACACTGACATAAAATCCAGACACATCACCACGAACTACAGGACCCACAGTCCATGCCCTTGCTTCTATCTGACATTTTTCTTTCCTTTCTCTTGCATATTTTCTCTGCTGTAACCATCTCAGACTCCTAGCAATGCCAAGGCCATAACCAGTGTTTTATCCACTCTCGGTTCCTCTAGTTTCTGACACAACACAATTAAGATTTGGAAAACGAGAGAATGGTTTTAAGAGAAATTTTTGGAAATAGAAAGATGCAAAAGCATTCCTACTAATAGTCCTTTAAGAGAAGGATGATCAAAAGCACGAAATGGTGCAGAAATGGAGGTTGAATAAAATCAAATTTTAGGGATGGAAAGATGGCTCAATATACAAAGTCAATGTTCTCTTCTCCAGTTGTGAGGTCTGGTTATCAAAGTCCTCAGAAGGATGGGGACAGGTGACAAAGGGAAAAATGAGCCCCAGGGACAGACAAAATGTGTGTGATATACAGACACTAAAATAGAAATCATGGAGCTTAGATTTTAAATTATTTTGAAAATTAGAAGAAGACTATTCTGTCAACTAAAGCAACAATGAGAAATGTTTATTTGAGAGCACACCAATATTTGATGAAATTGTATAAGATAAACATACATTTCTGGTGGAATGGAAAATGTTACAATTCCTTAAGTCCATTCTTGGTATATCGCCTGAGAATATCTGAAAAACGTGATAGTGGGTAGCTGAATGAGAATGTTTGTGGCAACACTCCTTTTATGTATGTGTGTGTGTGTGTGTGTGTGTGTGTGTGTGTGCGCGCGCACAGATATACAGTCTAACTAACCAACTTTCTAGGTTCTCTGTCTCTGCCTGCTTCCCAAGTGTTGGCATTACAGATGGAATGCACACCTGTCCATCACTGTCACGGGTGTTGGGGATCTGAACTCTGGTCCTCGTGCTTAGACAGCAAGTGCTTTACCTACTGAACCATCTCCCCAGCCCCACAACAATCTTCCCTACAGATAAAACTGAGAAACCAACTGTGGTGTGTCCTTGTCTGTAAAACATACATTGCCTTATAACCACAAAGACGTGTATCTCAAAATACAAAACTCAACAAAAGTATCTCATAAGACAATATTCCATTTATAGTATAAAAACTTTAAACTACCCAAATTGTACAATAGCAATACAGAGAGTCATAAAATATAGAGAAAAGCAAAGAAACTCATATGGTAGTTATCTCTGATGGGGAGGGGGACAAATACATAATCAGCTCCAGGTACGAAGTGGATTTCCAAGGAGTCAGCTATCTTTCTGTACTGAAGGTATGAGAGGATAGGATTTGACTTTCCAATCTTCCATCAATTGCATGTCTTTATTTTATATAGTTTCAACCTATGATAGAAATCACAATTGTCAATTAATAAAATGTCCAAGAAATGGAAATAAACTAATGGAACATGTCTCAACATTTAGTAGCCACTAAGATAAAATTATTCTGTTCCAAACTCATTTCTGTGACTCACTGACACAGCACTGGGTACATTGCAGTACTTGACCTAGTTGTGACTTTTATTCAGGCTATGATAAACAAGAACATTTCTAAGCCCTTATTTCTTGCAGCTTTCAAATGAGTGGGCGATAATTGGCATGTCATAATTCAATGTACCCAGTGCTGGGTTATTAAGGGATTGAAGGAAATTAAGTGGACACAGTAAAACCAATCAGGATCTTGCTTCACAGATCCCAGTGGCCTGTAAGGATCTTAGGACACCCTGGTGGAAATATGGCCGAGAAATGGAAATAACTTAAATGATTATGCTAAATAATCACTCAACTCAATGTCAAATTGCAAATACAAGAAAGGAGCACGAGTGGACAATGCACAGTGACTCTGCCAGAGTTTTTGGCTCAACCAGAGACGGACAGGACCAGGTACAATTTCCTTGAGCAGTCAACAGTGTTACAGACCAATGAAGATTATCCAGGGGGAAATCTTCCATTTTTAATCAGTATTCAGATTGTTGTAAATATTATTTTAGTTCTGAGTTTGAAATGTTATTGGAGTGTATATATTTAAAAAAACAGTGGGTATATGGATTAGAAAACTGAAAAAAAGATGTAAATTCTACAATCATGGTGGAGAGGGACTCAAGGTCTTGCATATGCGTGACTAGAAATTTACTATGGGAAGGACCAAGGCCTACCTCAGCAGTAAACAGACAAGTAGAGGACAGCACTTAGCATCAAAGGGAAAGAGATCCTGTGTGCTGAAAAGCAAATGGGAAAGTGTGCGTGGGAAATTATGTCAAGAGATTTTTACTTAGAAAATAATGAGTTAAGTAAGTCAAGAGAGAGGTGAGAGAAGAAGATGACAGAAAATTATCAATTACATTTAGCAAGATGATGTGGTTTTTTTTTCCCCCAAAACATTGAATTAGATATCATATTAGCAGATTTTGAAGACTAAACATGAAAATTGAGGAGACAGAATTAAAAATATTAAGAGAATTTTTAGTATAGATTTGGCAAAATGAGTATGCATAGCTGTACTGATTCCTATACATGTGATTTCCCCCTGCTTAAGTCTTCACAGGAATAGTCCATTGCCATCACAGACCCTGTGCTCCTGCATTTAGGTACATGCACAGCTTACGTAGTGAGTGGAATTTATCATATACCACCATTTTGCTTAACGACTTCCATTAATTTAGGAGGATGTGCTTTATAGAGGCATTCTGATTGGTTTACCATATGGTAGCCTGGTGAAGACTTTCCTGTCCCTGTGTAACACAGCATCACAGATTTAGATCAAGCGCAGGAAATTCAGAGAGAACAGATCACTCCTACCTTGGTGGTAGGAATGTGAAAAGGCACAGCCACTCGGAAAAAGGTTTAATAGTTCTCAATGCTCATTTGTTGTGAAAATTCTGCATGAGATATACCCACTGGAAGAAAATTCTTTAGCTCTAGGATGCAGCAGCATTGACTGGATGGTCTCTCGCAGACACAAACTTGCTCATCGCTGATAAGCCACGCCCAAGTGTTCCAACCCGCTTTGCAGTTCTCCGTGACTCTGAATCTGACCACTTTAGATGCCTCAACAGGGGTTACATAACATAACTTTTCAAGAGAATACAAATGTGTAGATACATCTTCAAGCCCTGGTAGCCCTGTCTATCAAATACTAGATTTCCCATAACATGGGGGAAAAAAAAAAGAAAAAAAAAAAAGAACCTACTACCTTCAGAAAATCGTCTAGCCAGCAGAGGAGAGAGACTGACTCCCTTCAAGCATATAATTGATATGAACGTTATTTACTATTGTTAAGGGAAACAATTCTTTGCAGGAACATTGAGCAAATGGAAAATCAAAATAGAAAACATCTGGTTTGGGGAAGAGCAATTTCTCGTTCGTTCTGAAATGGTTCTAGGACAGCACTGGGGAGACGTCTCTGAAAAATGAAACATATATTCTACTAGCACTCAGTCAGAAAAATCAGCCTTCATCAGGAAGGGAGTGAGTATCTTGGGGGCAAATTCACTGGAGCTTCACAAAGCATGACATAAACAAAACTAATAAGATAAGGAATATTTTGTAATAGAAAAGAAATTTTCCGTCGCTACTTCATTAAACACTTCATCTTAATTTGGGGGGACTGATTGCCAATTTTCCGGGATGTACTAGAAATAGAACGTAAGAAATGAACTTCTCCATTGCTGCATGTCACAAACCCGTCTAAAAATGCTAGAAAGTCAGGCAAACACATTTGTATAATGTATATGTTAAATATATCAACGATGAGAATGTTATTAGTAAGCAGGAATGTTTTAATGTTCTTTGCAATTACTGAGTTTGATATCTTATCCAGACTTCTCAGTATAAATAACCTTAGGTTTTCATGATTTACCTCATATTTCCTTTCAGTTAGCTGAACACAATTTTATAAATGTTAGCAATTTTACCATATTAAAACAAGATCTGGATTCAGCCCTTCCTCTTTCCAGAGCTCAGGACTGTGTTAAATGTAGATGGTCTTCCCTATCCCTTTTTTACTCCAGCCTGCCACTCTACTAACATCTCCTCCCATCACTCTCCACACTCAGGCGCACTTTCTCTGCTCACATGACAAAACCCATTTTCTATGGACATCATCCTCCCTGGAGATAAAGACAGGAGTTGATTCCTTCAATCCGGTAATTTAACTCAAAGCAGTTCTCCACAGCACAGTAACTCAGTGGGAAGGAAATGACCTACTTCGACTGTGGAGTGTAGAAGATACATGGGTGAAAAACATTGCTCACGTGTGAATTTGAAAAGTGCTAGGTCTCTCGTGTTAAGGAAATTTCTACATTCAGTTTTTAAAAAAGAAACACTCACTAATAGAGAGGGGAGTACAAGGTGGTTGAGCAATCCTTGCCCGCAGTGACGGGAAATTGACTCATACAATTCAGGTAATGCCATCTGCTATCAAGAACTAACATTTACATAAATTCAGTAATCAGAATCCCATTGGCCAAGTCATCTGACTTAATCTAGCTGAATATATCATTTGTAAAACACAGGTAATATATGTAAAATATGGGTGATGATCTCAGAAAATATTTACTAATTACTAGATACAAGTTCTTGAATTCTGAGGCCACAATTTTCCTGTTTATGTGATGATTACTGTTGTATAATTTTTCCAGAGTGGGTAAAATTAAGACAGTAGCATATGACTTCTTAAATGCAGATAAAAATATTCCAATTATACATATTGGCTGATATTGATATTTTTATATTATGAAGTTAATGTGATTTTCTACAAGTTATAGCTTTTAATACTACTTTTATATTAAAATATAAAGAATCATGAACAAGGCATGTGTCTGAGATTGATAAAATTATCACACAATGAGCTTCCTGACAAACCTATTACTATTATCTCAATATTCTTCTTAGTAATTCTGTTTCTTTTCTCAAAAGGTAAAACTATACTTTTAACAGTAAATACTGTTTTGTATATTTTAAAATTTATATACATAGAATTATGTATGTTGTGTAGTCATTTTTTAAAGATTTATTTTTATTTCATGTTTATAACTGTTTGCCTATACATGTGTATACATACCACATGCATGCAGGAACCCATAGTGGCTAGAAGAGGGCACTGGATCCCTAGGATCCCTTGAAGTAACATTAAAAACAGTTGTGAGCTGCTCTGTAGCTGTTGGGAACTGAACTCTCGGGTATTCTGTTCCTCAAGTCTGCTGTATTTCCTTTATCCTTTGATGAGCACTGGGATCTTTTATTTCTTGGCCACTGGAAATAGCTATGAAGTAAACATGAGGTACAATGTCAACTCAGCCTATTTTGACATCACTTCTGTTGTATGGGTACCTAGGAACAGGGTTGCTGGGATATGTGGTAGTTTAAGATTCTGGGGGACCTCTATACCAGCTTCTGTGATGATTTTACTAATTTTCATCCCCACAGAGCACACGGTGTACTTTGCTCACCACATCCTTACTCATGGCTGTTAACACCTATCTTTTTGAAAATTGCCATTTTTAACTGGAATAAGCTAGCATCTCATTATTTCTGGTTTATGACTATTGTGAACCTGACTGCCATGGGCATCAGCATTTTTATGTCATTGCGTGAACCTGTATTTTTAGTTTTCTCAAGTATATTCCTAAATATGGGAATTTTTTAGTTGTACAACCATTTTTACCATTGGATGAAGATCATACGAGATGATCAGTGGCATTCAAAAGGAATTTAGGGCAGCAAAGCACTTCTGTTGGATTACATTTTGGTACATATGTCCACTGAATATTTTAAAAACTTCACAGAGTGGGCAGCATCAAACGTAAGCCCTGCAAACTATGATAAATGTGTGATAATGATGTCAACATAGGTTCACCAGCTTTATCAAAAGCACCATCCCACTGGGAGATTTTGATGATGGATGAGGCTACGTATGTCTGCAGATGGCGACTCAAATGGTTTCTACACCTTTTCAGCTCTTTCATCCTGAAGGTGATCTTTAATAAAGACAGAAGAACCCATTAAACAGACAAAACAAACACTGCACAGGCTTACACCATCAGACATGGGCTGGAAATGGATGAATCAAAGTCTTTAAGACTTGGATTCATTAATGTGGACTCTTGCCTATGCATTACCTGATGTTTCACTTCCTTGATGTTCTCTGCCCAGGAGAGGGGGAAGTGATGCACACTGGGCTGCCTCAGAAGCTTCAGCCAACAGTCCTGACTGTACTCTGTGCCACAGCCTTTCATGTGCAATAAAGTTACAATGCACCTGCTTCTCCTAAGGTGGTTCCCTAATGTGCACAAGTCTAACTCACACTCTAATACTCAGTGACAAGCTATGTTACCTCAGTGATAACCTGCCTTCAAGATGTGATAGAGCAATAGTGGTACAAAGTTTGTGGGAGTAACCAACGACGATCTGATTGGAATTATGGTCCATTCCATGAGATAGAGCCCATGCTTGATATTGCTCAGGTGGCCAAGAACTTGATAATAGATAGGCCAGGAACCTAGGGGAAAATTAAGTAACATTGCCCTGCTAAAGGAACATACCAGTAAAATGACTCCTAATGACTTCGTGCTATACTCATGGATCAGTATCTCACTCAACCATCATCCCAGATGATTCCTCCTAAAGAACATGGGAATATAAAGACCCACAATTGGTACAGGGAGTGAGACACCTTGAAACACACAGACCTAAATTCAATGTCTTCATCACACCCTTCTCCTCAGGATTCAGGGTGCTATGCCGAAGAGGAGGTAGAAAGATTTTAAGAGCCAGAGGAGTTGGAAGACACCAGGAAACAGTGACCTCCAGACAAACAAGATTGATGTACATATGAACTCAGAGATTGTGGCAGCATGCACAGGACTTGCACGGATTCGACAGATGGTGTCCCAGCACTGAGATGGGGAAGCAAACACCTCCATCCCTAACCTGGTTGCTGTCTCCAACTGACAAGAGCTCACAAAGGAAAAGTTCATTTACTCCAGTGGGGTCTCACTGGGTATACAAACACTTCAGAATAGGCCCCATGCCCAGCACTAGATGGCCAAAAAACTCAATGGTATTTGGAGGGATGCTGTGTCTCATCATACTTTTTGAACATTTCTAACCTTACTTTTCTTTTGTTTATCTGTTGTGGTTTACTATTTGGAGTTTTTATGGGTTTTGTGAGGGGGGGTTGTTTCTTATGCTTTTTCTTTGTTTTTGTTCTTTGTTTCCCCCTGTTTGCTTTAATTTTGGTTGGTTGGTTTATTTGTTTTCTAGAGAAAGAAGGTATGGCGTTGGATGGGTATGGAGGTAAACACGATTTAGGAGGAGACAAATGAGGTAAAACCATGATCAGAATACACTGTATGAAAAGAAAAAACATTTTCAAATAAAAAATCAAGTGCAGAGACAACCAGTATCAAGCTTTGTGCCAGACACACACACATACAGCTCTACATATATTCATGCACTCCCAAACAGGTGTGAACACACATGCATACACACTACATATACTCACTCACAAACATGCATCCACACAAGTGCTCACACACACATGCACACACCCCACCCCAAAAACTAGAATAGGAACTGACACCGATTAATCTCCAATCACCGTAAATGCCGACAATTCCTACAGTTGTATTTAAGACAAAATCAATTGTGGTGGTATTGTGTTCCCCCAATATATTGTGCACAATAATAAACTTATCTGGGGTCAGAGAACAGAACAGCCACTAGATACAGAGGCCAGAAAATGGTGGCACTCACACCTTTAATCCTAGCATTCCAGAGGCAGAGATCCATTCGGGTCTCTGTGAGTTCAAAGCCACACTGGAAACAGCCAGGCATGGTGACACACGCCTTTAATCCCAGGAAGTGATGGCAGGAAGCAGAAAGGTATATAACATGTGAAAACCATGAACAAGAGGCTGGTTAAGCTTTCAGGCTTTTGAGCAGCAGTTCAGCTGAGATCCATTCGGATGAGGACTCAGAGGCTTCCGGTTTGAGGAAACAGGATCAGCTGAGGAATTGGTGAGGTGAGGTGGCTGTGCCTTGTTCTGTTTCTCTGATCTCCCAGCTTTAACCCCAATACCTGGCTCCAGGTTTGATTTTATTAATAAGAGCCTTTAAGATTCACATTACCATCAATTCCTTTATGAGTCACACAAATTAATGGGGTCCAAGTGGCTCTGAATAAAGTTTATTAATATCTTCTACCTTAAGAAAAATAATTATGATCATCAAAAAACACAGCATTTTAATTATCTGTTAAAAATGGGGAATGTTCCAGATGTGTGCTGCATTCTGCACCTCAAGAGGCCATTGCTGTGACTCTCAAGACAGACTTGCATAGCATGGTTTAAATCATGTCAGGTCACATGTGCCAAGTGGCACCAAAGGATCAGCCAGAACACAGTGCGACTGGCCTCCAGCAGCGCAGGGCTCAAAGGGGGATCCATGGAGTCAGTGTACTAAGACTTTCTTATCTGAGGGAGCAAGGGGAAAGACACTCTCTTGATGGTTTCTTTCTTCTGTATTCTCCTCTATTCTTCTGTATTCTGCTCTTTATTTTTCCTTTACAGATTATATACCCCAACAAGATCTTTCTGGCAATATAAAAATTACAATGTGGTTACATTCTATTTTTCAAGTGAATGATTATAATGAATACAGGTTAAAAAAAAAACTTGTTTTTCATCTCCCTTATGTGATTAAACAGTTTATGTATTACAGGTGAAAAACAAATTGTCTCAAGAATCCACATACATTCATGCCCAAGCAATTTGTTATAGATTAATAGAGTGTAAGCAACAGGGTGTGTTTCTCAGCCAGTTCTTTTACTGGTAGCCTGCATATTGCGGTTTCAAAGGAAGGACCAATCACTTTATTACTTATCTTGAAAGATAATCAAGAAGGAATCTTAAAGGAATCACAAACCTAAACATTTATATATGAAAAATAATCAGTCAGCTCTACTTTAAATCTTTAGGGTGCATACCCACTCATCAACCATTTTTTTTATACTAGGAGCTTGAGGGCAGAAATGGGTACAAGGAATTAATCATCCTCTTTGATCACCAACCAATCCTAGCAAGAAAAGTAGCTTAGCTAATTATAATTGGGCTGCTTTATTTTTGATCCCTGACCTTAACAAGTCCCCCAGCTATGAGTCCTGGTGAACTTTAGATTGTTTTCTAGGGTTTTTCATCTCAGAGCTGTTATCAAAACATCGTAACCTAAAGTCATTCTAAGGCTTTCTTTTATCTATGATGCACACTGAAACTTGCGAATACATCTTTCAACATCAAAATTAAAAGAATTTGAGCCAACCTGGCTCCCGGGACTCAGTTGTTTTCCTTAATCTTTAACCTGAACTGTGATCTACGCAGCTCCTTAAGTGAAAATATGGGCCCTAGCTGTGTGACACTTCTTTGTATTTACTTTTTATCCTCTGCAGCCTCTGCTTTATCAGAGGCCAGGGCAACATTTTATCCTACCTTTCCCGATGTTGATTTTTCCACTAAAATAACCTCTATCATAATTCTTTACTGTATTTATTAAAAACCCTCAACATCAAAATCCTATTTAAACTTAAGGTTTAAATAAATAAGCTTAAACTTCCTTAGCTTCAGTTAACAGTATAGCTTGGGAGGAAATCATCCTCATAAAAATCCACAGGTAAAAATTTCCAGTAGAATGGGATATTTCCAAGAGATGATCATACTGCATTAAGGGCAATGGGAATCTCCCCACACTCACTCACACTATGCCAGATACCAGAGAAAAATGGCAGCAGGCAACTTGCAAAGACACAACAGTAGCAAGACACATTCTGGAGACAAGGCTCTTGGGGCCTTGCCTATCTGAGATTCATCCATCAGGGTTTTGTTTCCTGGTAAGCAGATCCCCTGAAGTCAATTGACATCTGTTGCTCCTCTGACATGGCCACTGGGGGTGTTACATATTCCTTTCTATTGAGCTATCCAGTCTCCCCTGTACTTAGGGTTTACTTAAAGGAGAAACTTAAAATTCTCCTGTCCCTAAATGAAGTTTGCTTAGTAGCTCTAGCCTTTGTAACACAATTTCCACCACACAAAACTCTGTCACCTCCTCTTTCTTTGATGTAATAGAGAAATGAACTGAGGCCCTTTTTATATAATACCAAAATGGCCTTTAATATTGAACCTCAATGCTATAATTATGTAAGAAAAGAGGTAATGAAATTCAGTACTTAACAAGAGAATGTCTTATAAACACAGTGCATTAGAACCCTTTATTTTTTTAAATTTTTACTTATGCTACAAAATTAAATTATGCTTATAAAACACAATGCACAGAACATTACTTCCTTTCTAATTAATTAAATTATGATTTAATGTCTCATTTGCAAGAGCAATTATTTTATGTTGAGTCCATTAACATTTCTGGCTTTGAATATTTTTCTAAGCCTTTGAAACAAATTTTATTACTGTCTTACCTGTCAAACATTGATGAATTTCAAAACTACAAGAATTAGCAGACCACTGTAGAATACTTAAACTGGACTTCAAATCAGAGACAATGATTATATTTCTGTAGATACATGTGTCTCTATTTAGGTTGTCTGTTCAGTAATATTCAAAGTATTGTAAAAACCTTTCAGCACTAAGTTCCTGCAGCTTCTTTCCAACATACCTATGGTATGCTGAACTCTCTCCCCATCTCCCACTCTCCCCTTCTCCTCCTCGGACTTCCCCCCACCTCCCTCTCTCAGACTTGGCAGAGACAAAAGGCCTTGATGTAGCTCGAATCTTAAAGAGTCTTATTAATAAAATCAAACCTGAGCCAGGTATTGGGATGAACTGGAAGAGCAGAGAACAAGAACAAGCCACAGCTACCTCACCTCGCTGGATCCTCAGCTGATCTTGTTTTCTCAGACTGGATGCCTCTGAGTCCTCATCCAGAATGGGTCTCAGCTGAACTGCTACTAGAAGCCTGAAAGCTTAACCAGGCCAAAAGACTCTGGTGGGCACATATGTAAGTGGAACATTGTCAAGGCCACCTTAGACCTTTCAAGAAACAACTTCTACTCTGCAAGAATAGCCAGGTCCTATTTAAGGATGTTTGCTGAAGACTTCCCATCCAGCATCCCAGGAGAAAGACAGAAATTGCCTCTCTCCACTATTTTAACTACTTGGGATCTCTGGGAATCATGATCAGGAAGGCCAGTGATTTGTTGGAATTTCATCCCTACATAGGGAAAGAGAAGAAAGCAGGATAGGGCTGGAGCTTCTCTCCGATTTCCTGGGCCATGCCAGCCTAGTGCCCAGGGCACAGACCACCTGTCTGCAGAATCTCATCCTAGTCACAGGCTGGGGTCACTATGGAAGACCATAACCTCAGTGCAAAATCTGAAGCAAATGCTCTAAAGACCTCAACAATCAGCAAACCAGCAGTGTGTACAGCAGTGAATGAGTACTTTCCTAAAGGGATAGGCTGAATACCATAGCACCGCACTGGAAACATTCCTCCACTGTGTCATGGTATAGTACAGTTCCAGATCAGGATTCAAAGCCCTGCCGTTTCAATGCATGGAGGGCAGGTCTACATAATCAGTCAGTTCTCTATATTGTTTCACTCTTAGACTCCATGAAGCCTTTCCTATGCCCCAAATACGCTGTGCCATCTACCATCTGTGACCATCTGCCTCTGTGGAGGAAAGGAAGGCAACAATGATGGTGCCTATTGCAATTATCTGGCAGTCTGTTTTGATGCTACCAAAAAAAAAAATCAATAAAGGGCATTCATTTTTATTTTCAAGATAAATGACCTGTCATTGGCACCTTTTAAGTCACAGGAGGAGGCACGTCTCTGAGTGGCAGGGCTTATATTCCAATCGTTGTAGCACCTGCCCACCCAGACTTCACAGTTCCCTCACAGATGCCACAGACAGTCAGCTTCTAGACTGAAGAGGCTGGTAGAGTCAGCAGGACATCCTGGGTGCAAGTAAGGAGAGGTCAACATTTTACATGGTACCAAATGCAGCTTTCAGATGAGTAGGAAAGCTGGTTTGGCAGTGAGAAGTTGTAAGTAAGCCAAAGGCACAGCAGGAAAGGCAGGCATGGGCCAGCCTAGGGGCAGGAAAAGCTAGAAAAATTTTGGCAGGTGCTTGTATGAACAATGCTCAATACTCACCAAGTAACTGAATCTCAGTTTGATTTATGTCTCAGGAATTCCTAAGAATTTCTGCTCATCATAGAGAGACACTACAGATCAGTTTTGACTCCACTAAGATCCTGGATTGACCTCACCTCGTAAAAGCATTGGCTTCCCACAGGGCTAGAAACCAAGACAGACCCTACCATGATACTGTGTTTTAACCAGAACCATTTCCTTCCTTGGCAGTACTGCACATTGCCTGGTAAGGAAATTGTTTCGTTTTTACTTAGGAAATTTACATGCAGATTTGTTTCGAAATGAATATGGATTACAGCAAATTTCTACTCTAAAACTTCTGACATGAATTAGATCTAATGATTGGCTGGATAATCATGTGCGAGCATGCCACTGTGGTATTCTTTTGACGGAGCTCACTTGGTTTCCAGGTAGAGTACTGATGTGCTTAGAAGGAAACAAAGGGAGGCTGAGAACATTAGTACTTTCCATTTAGTATGTAATGGCATTAAAGCAAATGACAACATTGTTCATTTCAAGGCTACTCTAATGCAGTCCCCTGACCTTTTAGCTGTAGTGATGTTTGAAAGCCTGCTCAGCATGGATTTACAGAGAACACAGTATTAATACATGGTATATAGGGGCCATCACCAGTAACTTGCTTGGGATTTACCACCTGTTGACTAACCTCTCTTTCTGTAGATAAATTTCTAATGAGTAAAATTAGTAGTGGGTGAGATAATACTTCACAGAGAATACTTTTCTCTAATCAATGATCTTGGCATAAAAGTATTTTTTATATGAAACACAGCCTGAGTATTGTTTCAATGGATAGATTAAAAAGAAAATGTTTTCAGTTTTTGTTTGCCTATTCACAGTTTATAAACAGTGGGTATCTCTGGTAAGGTATTTATCTTGTTTGTAACCCTCTAAAATATTGATACATTGGCAAATTCAGATTATCACAGCTTAGACAAGACATATCTTAGACATGAACTTGTAGATCCACTTAAAAGCAGTTCATTAGAAGGGATATCTATTTTGCCAATGCTCAGGATCGCTAACACCTCCCTAATCACTGAAGTTCACATACAATTGAGGATAAAGATAAGACCAAATGGGATGTGATTAGGCTCAGTCCACATAACTGCTATCATTTGATTAAGTGTTATCTAAAATGGCTTAGAAGGCATGCAACTGAAAATATATCAAATGCACAGGATTCAGAAATCTTGTTTTATTCCGAGCCTGGAGACTGTGTTTGAGCAGGCTTTAATTTTACAATTTATCATTTTCTCTACTTTAGAGTCTAAGTTAAATATAAGTATAATCTTAATAGTTATAGAAATCTTAGCAGATAGCCTACCACACCAGAGCCCAAAACAGACTCAAAAACACACAGTATAGATTGGCTCATGGTCCGAGGAACATGGGTCTCCAAGGATTTGTCTCAAACTTAATTATGATTTAAGATTTACATTCATAATTTTCCCAAACTTTCAATGCTACTCAAACTCATAAACCTGAATCTTAAATTTGGAGGTATCATTAAAACAACATCAGGAAGAAATGCCGTTGTTAATAGCTTACCATTTATCCTTGGAACTTGTGTTGTTCCATGAAATATATCACTAAGAAAAGACAGTTTGAGCCTGATTTTTTTTTTTTTTTTTTTTTTTTTTTTTTGGTTTTTCGAGACAGGGTTTCTCTGTGTAGCTTTGCGCCTTTCCTGGAACTCACTTGGTAGTCCAGGCTGGCCTCGAACTCACAGAGATCCGCCTGGCTCTGCCTCCCGAGTGCTGGGATTAAAGGCGTGCGCCACCACCGCCGGGCGAGCCTGATTTTGTCTCTAACTGCACTTGTGACTTCAAGTCGAGATAGTCTACATTTTTACAAAGGATCCCGTGTTAGGTAGCCTAGGAGTCAAGTGGGAAATAACAGGAACATACTGCAGAGGGAGAGAGTTCTTTGGCTTTGTCAATAATTACCACACAATATATATTTGTCAACAGTCATTGAGTTATGCACATAAAAGGGGCCTGGTATTACATATAAACTTGACCATAGTAATGTAGTGTATTTTTAAACACACAAATTACCAATCTGTCAAACTAATATCAAAAAGTCTATAAATGTTGAAACGATATTGCACATACCCTGTTGCTACTGATGTGTTTTGTTCTTTTTGTTGTTGTTGTTGTTGATTGCATTAGGAAACCGGAATTTTCCCACACAGTGGTATATATTTTTCAATTTGGTGTTCTTTTCTGCCTCAGGGCATATCTAAAGAATTACAGTGTACACTGAAGTTTGTAACCATGTAGATTTAAAATTCACTCTCAGTTAACCTTTACCCAGGTTTCTGTCATGGAATTTTGTTGTGAATACCATGAGCTACTGCTACGGGTAGGCATCATGTCCTAGGTTTAATTTTTTATCTAAGTAAAATTTTCAAAAACATGTAATAATATCTCACATATCAAAATCAACTGACTAACTCTAAACCCATATAATCCACCTTAAGAACATTAATTTTATATGACAGATGGTGTTTTCTGTAAAAAATCATTGGTCTTCTGGGTTACAAAGAAACATACTTACAGCCCCAACGAAGATTTATAGTTAACTCTCTTTTGTCATCAAGCCTATGATCGAGTGAAGATAGGAAAAATATTATGGAATGACCTAAAACTTTAATTTTCTGGTGTCCTATGATCACCCAAGAAGGAAATCTTCATTGAAGAATTACCTGGATCGTATTGGCTGTGGATGGGGGTTGTCTTGATTGGTAAGGCAGCACTATTTCCCAGACAAGTGACCCAGGCTATGTAAGAAGGCTAGCTCATCATGAGCCTGCAAGTGAGCTGCCATTTCTGCTTCAGGCTTCTTCTCGAGTTCCACATCCCTCTGCGATGGACTATGACGTGAAAGTGCAAGCCAATCAAACCTTTTCCTTCTCCATCCTGCTTTAGGTCAAAGTGTTTATTGCAGCACCAGAAACCAAAATATGATGGTCTCAGAAATCTATAAAGCATTTGCATTCACTCGAAGATTAATTTCATTGTATCTTAATTGAATTCTACCTCTAACTGATACATTATCCAACTATTATTGAATCAAGGTCAAAAGACTCTTTGATGAATATTCTATTGGAATGTTTGAATAACTAACATAGAAAACAAGCAGTAAAGTGTACATTTCAGTAGGTTTTGCCAAATGTGATTAACACCATGAAGTCATGAAAATGCTCATCACCATCAAAGGTTTTTTCACATGGCTTTTTGTCTATTCATAACTCAGTGTTTTGTCTCAGAATCCTTTTAAAGTGGTCACCACAGAGCAGTGTTGGTGGGATGGCAAACTGGTGTGGCCCCCTCTGAAATCAATGTGGATAATCCCCAAAGGCTAAAAATAGATCTAAGTTATGGCCCAGCTGTATCACTACTTGGCATAAGCCCAGAGGACTTGACGTCCTACTCTACAAATATTTGCTCAGCCATGTTCATTGCCTCCCTACCCACAATTACTAGAAAATGGAAACAACCTCACTGCCTTCAGCAAATGAATGGATATTGAAAAGGTTGTACATATACAGCACAGAATACTGTTTAGCCAAAAAGAAAAATGAAATCTGCAGGTTAATGGATGGAACTGGAAAATATTGCACTAAGTAAGTTATCCTAGACCCAGGAAACAAACACTGATGTTTTCACTCACTTGTGGATCCTATCTCTGAATCTTTATATGTCATCTGGAGCAAGAATAGGAGCTGGGAAAATAAAGGGGGACCATGGAGGAAACAAGTAGACAGTGGGATAGTAGGACACAGGTGCTATGAAGTGGGAAATGGGAAAATTGGGGTGTTTTAAATGTGGAGAGAGCAGGGAGGGGAAAATAGAAGAGGAGGAAGGAGGGATCTCCAACAATAAGGGTGTTTGGAAAAGCCATAGGGAAACAGATTAGTCTATGGTTACTTAAAAGTACTTAATGTATGTAACATGTGTATCTATATATAATGTGTTTATATGTAACAAGATTAATTTTAAAAGAGGTCGTGAACGTGAGTGGGCATGGGAAGAGTTGGAGTTGGGAAAGGGAGGGATAAAGCTGATGTAAATGTGGTACTCATGTATGAAATTCCCAAAAACTAAAGTAAAAACAGAAGGTTCTTTTCTTCTTTCCTACATGAAACATATTTCTAGTTTTAAAAAGTAAATGTAACACACCCTCATCTTCCACTACCACTAAACTCTTTAGGCTTTTATGGTTATTCAGCTGTTTTAAGAGTCTAATCAAAACTACTTGGAAGGGGGTGGAGTCTTTTCTGAATTGCAGTTCTTAAACTATAGAGGACCTCAAAACAACATGAAGGTTTGTCTGAAGCCAAATTTCTAGAGTCAGCCCTCAGAGATTCTAATTCCAGAGATCTGCAAGAGAGACTTCTCTTCGGGCCTGAAGGTCTAGCCCAGGGCCTGCTTCACACATGCCAAGCTAATTTTAAACCATTGAGCACACACCAGCCCAAGAACCATGGTTTTTAATGACTTCCCCAGTGATGTCCTTGGCTTTTTGAGAACCCATGTTCTATATTTCCCCCATTTTAACAAACCTTTCAACACAATATGGGAAAAGTTACAGCAGTCACAAAGGCAGCCTGGGTGTTGACTGAAAGATACTATATTAAGTGAGGAAAAAATTTGATATTTCAACTCAAGTATTTAATTTGATTACAAATTTTATCTAGATTTACTGGGTTTGTTATTAGATTTAATTCTTTCCTCTGTCAAAACTGTATAGTAAGTTAAAGAAGTTAAAATATAAATGCCTTATAATTTGTTTCTTTCTAATGTACTTTTGTGCTGTTCTTTTAAATTTGGGGGGCATTATAAAGGTAAACTACACCTGTATTACTGCTGTGACAATGAGTCCCTCAGAAGAGATTTGTTTTTAAGTAAAAAGCACAGGACACATGTACACCTCCCTATGACTGGTCAGAAAGGCCCTAGGAGTCTCCCAAACAGCACAGCCTACTGCCACTGCCCTTGGAATCCTGAAGATACCACACACTTTGGCTGCAAGACACAGAGACATCAATATCAAACCAACTGAGAAAACCTTTTCCCTGATGTCCCGTTTCTATAGTGTCAAAGGTACAATTCTGACTGCTATGCTGGGGGAGGGGTGTGTGGAAGGAGTAGATATCAATGGTCTTACGCGGTATTATACTCTGCATGCTGCAATACCTACCTGCTACACAAGAAGTACCCACTGTTGCAACAGTGGCATGCCTTGATTTGAAGCCCACTTTACAGGACAAGAGTCTCATGCCTGGTAATGTAAACCTGGTCCTGGGTAGATCTGAAGCCCTTGGGTAGACCCTGCTGTTATTTTGCTAAGGCCCACCTCGTCCTAAGGAGCTGTTCACCAAGGTCTGTTGCTGGTAGAGGGAGAATTACACTTTTTGCAGGACAGTTTCCCATGTTAGGTTTCCAGTATCCATGGACATATGGATAGTACGGACAGGTCATACTGCCAAATTGCCTTCTAAATATTTAGGTTTATAGCCATAGAACAGCACTGCTCTCGACCTTGGTTAGAGAAGCTTCCTTTTGCAGTGGGCAGCAGTCAATGGAGAGATGCATGACTGGTCACAGTGCTGAGGAGCACCCCAGTGCTCAGTCCTAAAGGGAAAGCTATATCAAGCCTACCACCATGATGGCTCAGAGCTTCATGGAAGAGATGGAAATAGAGACAGAAGATGGAAGGGGAGCTGTGAAATGCTGTCTTCTGGAAGCAACATAGTCATTATAGTCATAGTCATCAACTCATAGCAGCTGTTGTTACCTGAACAAGATAAATAAACCCATCCAAAATCTCAGCACAGATGCGATAGACAATACAATCTCTAGGCCTTACCTCTTACTGAGGAGCTATTCACCATAGACTATTTCTTTGGGAAAAAGAATTATTCTTTCTAGAAGATAGTTTCCCACAGTAGGGTTACCCATGCTCTACTGCATGCCCCCACACCCATGCACATATGGGTAGCACTAATGGATTTACTGGGTTATAAAAGGAATGTCTGAAGCTGGGAGAAGAAATGTGTTGGGCAACAGATGAGAGGATCTGGAGAGCAAAAGGGGGACAGACATGATTATATTTCATTGTATAATGTATAAAATTAACAAAAATATTAAAAATTAAAAAGTAAGAGAAGGAAGAACAAAGGAAAAAGTTTTCTTACAACAAATTTTTAGAATATATAGATATAGATAATGGACCTACAAAATTTCAAATGCATTTTAATTTAAATTATGTTAAATAGCCAAGCTGTGGTGTCACATGTCTTTAATCCCAGCACTCAAGAGGCAGAGGCAGGCAGATCTCTGAGTTTGAGGACAGCCAGGGCTATGCAGAGAAACCCTATCTCAAAAAAACAAAAAAATAAATAAAATAAAAATAAATAAGTTACTTTAAATAAACAAATAATTTTACACAGAATTATTCTTATCATTTTAACAATACTTAATCTTTACCTCTTTCCTGCTAAGAAAAATATCACATAATTCTATTCTTCAAATTTTACTTAGGAGGATGGTGTTTTCATTTCTGATAAATAGGGTGTTTACTGTATTTCTAATAGGCTCTTTTGCATATTTATTGAGTATTTTACATTGTCTTAGTTACGGTTTCTATTGCTGTGACGAAAGACCAGGACCAAAGAGCAAGTTGGAGAGGAAAGGGCTCATTTGGCTTAAAGTTCCATATCACTGTTCACCATCAAACAAAAGCCAGGACAGGAACTCAAGCAGGGCAGGAACCTGGAGGCAGGAGCTGAGGCAGAGGCCATGGAGAGGTGCTGCTTACTGGCTTGCTTCCCCTGGCTTGCTCAGCATGTTTACTTATAGAACCCAAGACCACCAGTCCAGAGATGGCACCACACACCCTTGGCTGGGCCCTCTGCCACTGATGACTAATAGATAAAATGCCTTACAACTGGATCTCCTGGAGACATTTCCTCAATGGAGACTCAGTAAAACTGACTCTTCCTTTCTTATTCATCCCTAAGATCTTAAATAACTTTAAGAGTCCCATGGTCTTTACAAACTCAAACACATTAAAATTTCAGTCCCTTTTAAATAGCCAATCTCTTTTAAAATCCAAAGTCATTTAAAATTGAAAGTCTCTCAACTATGGGCTCCAGTAAAATACTTTCTTACATCGAGAGGGAAAAACTGGGACATAGTCACAATCAAATTAAAGCAAAAGCAAATTCCACCCATCTAATGGCTGTGATCCACTCACCATCTTGGGGACTCCTCCAAAGGGCTGGGGTCACTTCTCCAGCTCTGCCCTCTGCAGCACACACAGATCATCTTCTAGACTCCAGCTGACTCCACTGATCCACTGTTGCTGTTCTTGGTGGTCATCTCATGGTACTGGCACCTTCAAAATGCTGGGTCTTCTGCTGCAACTGGACTGCACTTTCACCAATAGCTCATGGTGCCAAGCCACAGCTTCTCTGCATGACCCCTTTAGTCCTGGGCCTTCAACTGCCACTGAGGCTGTACCTTCACCAATGGCCTCTCATAACGCCAATCCTTAGCTGTCCTCCATAACCCCTTCGTGCCTTCAAAGCCAGTAGTACCTGGGTGACTCTTAAACATTACCAAGTTAGGCTGGTAGCATGAGGTACAACTTTGGCTGCCTCTGGAACACATCTTCTCTGTGCTCTCAGGAAATTGCCCAGATTTCACCTCATGGTGCTGGTCTCTTCGTAATCACCACTAATTCCTTAGCTCCCGCTGACCAGCATCAAGTATCCCAGCAATGCAAAATTTCACTTTAGTAGTTCTGGTATCTTGCTGATCCCAGCTGATTCTTCAGCCCCAGCTAACCAGAACCACAGAGTCTTAATTCAAAATAACAAATGGGTCCTGATTGAGTCTTTAAAGGTCCCTCTTGAATTGCACAAGCCAGGTCTCCGTCCTTTGCACTGCTCTCAACACTGTGATCTTCCAGACTCTCACAGAACATCCCACTGACATCTCAACACCCCACGGCTTTTCAAGCCCAAAGTTCTAAAGTCCTTCCACAGTCCTCTCCAAAACAAGGTCAGATCTGTCACAGCAATACCCCCACTACACTGGTACCAACTTATCTTAGTTAGGGTTTCTATTGTTGTGACAAAATACCATGACCAAAGAGTAAGTTGTGGAGGAAAGAGATTATTTGGCTTACACTTCCACATTGTTGTTCATCATGGAAGGAAATCAGGACAGGTACTTGCTCAAACAGGGAAGGATCCTGGAGGCAAGAGCTGGTGCCGGGGCCATCGAAGGATGCTGCTTATCGGTTTGCTTCCCCTGGCTTGCTCAGCCTGCTTTCTTATAGAACCCAGGACCACCAGCCCAGGGATGGCACCACCCACCATGGACTGGGCCCTCCCCCATTCATCACTAATTGAGGAAATGTCTTACAGCTGAATCTCATGAAGGCATTTCCTCAACTCAGGCTCCTTCGTCCCTGATGACTCTATCTTATGTCAACTTGATACACTAAACCAGCCAGTACATACATAGTACATATTTTATCAAAGAATATTTAAGAACCATGGTTGTTATTATCATTATTGTCATCATCATCATCATCATCGTCGTCGTCGTCATTATCATTATTGTCCTTAACTTGTTTATTAAGATGTTGGGACATTCTTCCTTTTTTATTTGTTCTCCTCACTAACTTCAAGCATGCTGGGGAGGGAAAAGGAGATACATTGAAATAAGGAATCACATTTCAGTATCTGGTGATGATATGGAATCTGTCTACTAAACTCTCTGATTCCCTACAGGGTTACAAAGTGAGCTACCTCTACAACTTAATAAAGACAATATAATGTATTCTGCTTTCTTTGACATTTTTGTTATTTCATTGCTGGGATATTGAAACCAGAGTCTTACATGTACTAGGAAGCAGTCACTCACTGAGCCATGTCCCTAGTCCTTTATTTTATGAGACAAGGTCTCCATATGTATACCAGACTGGCCTCAAACTGGTTATCATCCTGCCTCAACTTCTAGGGTGCTGGGATGGAAGACATATACTGTTAATGTGTGCCTAATTTCATTTCTAGACAAACATTCATATTTGACCAAGATAAAATGTGCCCATTTTTCCCTGCACATGTTTTCATTGTCCACATCTGTAATTCAACCACAGCTGTAAAATATTTCAGTACCCCAAAAAGCCAGATACCTTTTCAGTTCTCCATTGGCCAGTTAAGGAACCCTCCTGGCTACAGTCCTTTTCCCTCCTGGATGGCTCCTCTCTGGAGCAGCCCAGACCTGTCATTACATCCCCTTTTGAGGAATCCACTGCATCTCTCCTGCACTGACCTTTGGTGGCTACCTTTACATTGTCTTCCATTCCTAATTCCTTCTTCCATTTCATATATTCCTGAAAACCTGCTCAAACACAGCTATTTTATCTCAACGAAAGTACAAGCTCACTAGACCCATGATATGTGTACATATTTGTGAGTTGCAAGGTGAAGTTTTGATTCCCATTAAGTGTCATGTCCTGAAAACAAGATTAAAGGATCAAAACTTTTATAAGAAAGCTAACTAATTCAGGTAGAATTTTACTTCTAAGGTTTTCTTTTCATTGTAGTTATGCATCTATGGGGAGGGTTGTACATGTGCTAGTGTAGAAGCCCACAGAGGACAGAGGGAGATTTAAATCCCCTGGAGCTGGAGTTATGGATGTTTATAAGCAACCTGTGGGTGCTGGAGACCAAGCTGGGTCCTCTGCAAGAGCATGAAGTGCTCTAACCACTGCTAACCACTGAAGCATCTCTATAGCTCCTCAAGCAGACTTTTAGACCCAGAAAGATACAGATTGTTCAGGCTAAAACTGGTAAAGCTAGAATAATGGGATACTCAAAGTCTGACTGAGGCCACATTCATAGCAAATTAAAGTTCAGGCAATGAGTGCTGGCATCAAAGTGTCTAACGTCACTTTCGGGGCATTTCACCATACAAAAAGCAATACTGTAATCACTCTAGCTGGCAGATCAGGCAGACAGTCTTCAGTCAATCAGCAAACTAAAGCACAATTTAGAGAAACAGTTTTATTCTAGAGCTCCAAGGGTTTATAAACCTCTCAGCATGATGTGCAGAGTGTAAGAAACATTTGTGAATAGGTGAAATGCACTTGACAGCTTGCGTGTCTTTATACTCATGATCGTAAATATTTGGAGAATATATAAAATTCAACAAAATATTCCCTTGAGGTAGAGAAGATAATGCCCATTATATCACACAGAAGCTGACAAAACAAAGTCTCCAGCCAGTCCCATACACTTACCTATGATGAGTTCCTGAGACACAAAAACTGCTTTCTGGCTTTTACTAGTCCTCCTTGTTTTGGTGGAAAAAATCTTGTCCTAACTAATAAATTACCCTTTGGCTTAGAGTCCTAGTATTTTATTTTTATCTCTGTCAATGAATAGCTCCTCACCATCATCTTCCATTAAACTTTTAATTTCTGCACTGAAATTTTAAATTATGACAAAACTTTAATTTTTGATTTTCCCACTCATGGCATCTTTTCCTTACTTTTTGACAACAACCCTTCTTATCTTCCTGAGGATTTTAACTCACCCTCAAAATATTTACTTCCCCCAGCCGTGCAGGAGAATTCTGGGAGCCTCTCTTACTCTGGACTCCACTCCCCCAGTGTGTCTGCATTAGTTACTTCTCTCTCATGGCTGTGACTGAGTAACTGATAAGAGAACATTTAAAAGGAGAAAGACTTCATTCTGGCTGACATTTCAAGGGACTGTTCCATCATGGTGGGGAAAGCATAGAGCAGGAAGGAGGCTGCTGCTCACACTGCATCTGCATTCAGACAGCATGGAGAGGGAACAGGAAGTGGGGATGAGCCTTAAAATCTGAGGTCCACCTCCAAGTGACACCTCCTCCAGCAAAGCTCCACCTCTTTAGGCTCTAAACTTTCCGAGAGCCACCAGGAGCCTACCAGGAACACTTCACATTTGGGTCACAGCTGTGTTATCTGTGTTGTAGCTAAAGAGAAAAGAAGTGATTGTGTTTAAGGATTAGTGGTAGTTTTAAGTGAATGTATTTATTTTATAAGGCATCATTCCAGAAAGCCCATCTGAAAATTCTTTACTATATCTCACCAGCCACAGCCAACCCTCAGGACCTAAATACCAAGGACTTTAGTGGAAATTGGCACCCAATCCTTCCGTGTAGAGTTTAGGAATAGACTTGAAAAGTCTTCATCTGCAGCAACAGAAAGGGAGCATCTCGCATAGCAAATGCCTTCTGCATGACAATTTCCATTGAATGAAACCAACGAAGCTCTTGGAGATTTATCATCTGCCTCTGGGTGGAGCCCTGTTAGTTACCAGACTCACTAGAAGATGAGCAGGCGTGGGCAGAGCTGTTTTGTCGGACCCATTATTAATATCAGCAAATGTCCAAGGCTGATCCGTAAATCAGAAAAGGTATTCTAATCTCCAAAACAGAACACATAAATTTGGTTGTCGCAATTTCAGGACCTGACCCAGTGTCCCGCATTACTTTCCAGCATGGCGGCATCCTTCCTTGTCTTGCATGGTTTCAGGTGAAATGTTGCTGATGCTGGTGGTGCAGTTGGCAGGCACTAGAAGGCATGGTTCCCTGGGTCGCTCTCTAGGTGGAGCCTGGGATTTTTGAGATTTCACATTTATCGGGTGTTTCCAGTACCCAAGTTCTGATCATTGTTTTGTTGTTTGTCGTCTCTAAAAATCAGCTGCCTGTTCCTTGCTTGCTCTGACTTCAAGTGTTCACACTGTAATTTAGCCTAGGAAGCTTGCTAGTATAATTCTGTGCGTGATCTCTTTTCCTGCTCTCTGCCATTCTCAATCTTCCTGTTCCAAATCTTATTCCTGTCTTAATCATTTTTATAGCTTTCAATGTAATAGTGAAATTGAGAGTTTAACCCACTTTTCTCTCTCATGAAGACTTGCACTAATGCAATCTCCCATTTCTCTAAACCTGGAGGATATTTCAGAGCGAGAATAAATCAGTTCATAAACATAGATAAATCCAGCAATGTATCCCAAAAGGCTCCAGTGTCTTATATTAGTGAAGTTTATTCCTCAGAATCAATTAGCCTTAAAATGCTTTTCACCAAACAAAGACTAAACAGGAGTAAAAGGCTGTGTTGAAGTGTAAAGCTCACTTTATTACTATCTGAGGCAATTCTTTCCAGTTGTCTACCATGTCATAGCAACTCAGTTTAATTAAATTCCACAAGTAGTTTTCATGGTCCTCAGCAAGCACTAGCTAACACTTCAGAAACCTTGCCAAGCCCTGAACATAAAGTATGAATGGATCACACTCTGCAAATATTCTAGAACAGCTGACAGACACACACACATATACCCCCCACATACAGATACATATACATATACTCCACCCCAAACACACACAAACACCCCTACACCCCTACCCTCTACACATATACTCATGCACACACACACACACACACACACACACACACACACACACACACACACTCACACACCCCACATACATACAACCCGTTCCTCAAACACATACACACACACACATATATGCACACACACCCCTCCGTACACAGACACATATACATATATGCACATATACATATATGCACATATACATATATGCACATATACAAATACACATACAAATTATACACACACACACACACGCATACACACAAACACACATACACACAGGCAATTCTATATAGGGAGAAATAACTTACAGTAGGAAAATGAAGCCTCTTGAGAAAACATGACCTGTTTTGACACAGATCTGAGACACATGAGAAAGTGACTTTGAAAACAAGAAACTAGAGACCCAACCCTGAAGGACGGGTATGCTTTATTGTCCCTCATCTTTGTCCTGCATTTCCCTTCTTTGTTACATACATTTCAGCTCAAGCCAAAGGTTTCATTCCACTAGGCATACAAACATTATTTTTTGCTTTAGATTTTTTTTTATTTTATTTTATGTGTGCGAGTGTTTTGCCTGTATGTATTCATGCCTATGATGAGTGTGCCTGATGCCCTTGGAGGGGAGACAAGGGCATTAGATTCCCTGGAACTGGAGTTAGAATTGAGAGTCACCATATGGGTGCTGGGAATTTAAAATGGGTCCTCGTCAAGAGCAAGTGCTCTTAACCACTGAGCTGTCTCTCCAGCCCCGAGACATACAAACTCTTATCACCTAATGCAACTTATTTTCTCTATATATAACAGCAGCCAGTTTTAATGTGTTAGGTATCCCATACAATTGGGCATATTACATCCTATTTTTGGATCTGGGGACACTATGTATGACTATATTCAGAGATGTTGAGGAGGAGTGGGGATTCTGGATGATCATTTCAATTATCTAAGCAATATTTTCTCTGTGCAAAATTTCCATTTCATAGACTAAATTCAATAAAAATGTCTCTGAATCAAGGAACAATTTACTTGACATTTTCAGTTATTCTAATCCTAATAGTTTGGGTTACCATTATCCATTACATGGGGGCACAAAGATTCTAGGGTTTTCTCACTGTGATAGCTACATCACTGTATTCCCATGATAAATGGCATAAACATAAGAAAACTCCAAGTAGAGGGATGAATGTAGGCTCTGCATTCATATGTATATACATCCATATACATGGACGACCCAAATTCAACACCTTGCTTGCCTTCTGAATCTTTGCTGTTAAATTATATGGGAAACAGAACTGTATAATGATTTACAGGTTGTATTTTTTAAATTTTGAATAATCTAGTATATCTAAGCCCCTGGATGGTATATATAATCAACTTGATTGGGTTGGGAGACACCTCTAAGTTGTATGAACTCACTCTGGGCATATACATGAGCATATTTAAAAAACAAAAAATGATTCAATGTAATGAATGGCAAAACTCTGACTAGACCAGGTGCTGGTGCAACTATGGAAGCTGGAGTCTAATTCGGAAAGGTGGATCTTGAAGTCCTGACTCTGCCTTCCAGTCAGCATGAGGTCAGCACCTGGGTCCTACTGTGTCTCCTTACCACAGTGTTCTGCCCACAGTGGTGAGGTCATGTGGCCAAGGACTGAACCAGTATGAATCCTTACAAATTAGGGTTATTTCCTTGGGTGTCAGTCATAGCAGTGACAATCTAAACAGACATTACTCAGCATCCCTGTCCACTTTTATTCCTCTACAACTATTATTTTGTCACTTTGTCCTATATTAAAGAATATAATTTCATTTTCCATTTAATATAGATAGAATGTGTTGCCATATTTCCATGCCCAGAGGGATAAAACACAAAGGAATATAAAGTATTGGGGATCATTGGGGTCTATAGAGATGGCTCAGTAGTTAAGAGCACCAGCTTCTCTTCAAGAAAAACCAGGTTTAGTTCCCAGTGCCCATATGACCTCTCACAACCACAACAGGCTATAACTCCAGTTCCAAGGGAACCAATACCCTCACTGGTCTCCAGATACCATATGTACATGTTCCCATAAATACATATAGACAGACAAACCTGATAAATAAATAGAAAAGAGTGCTAGGTCTGTTTGGGAACCAGAACAGAGTAAATGGCCAGTCCTCTGGCAAGAGTCTTCGTCCTTCCCCATTCTTTCCTTACATAGTGCCAGAGCCTAATCAAGTCCCAATATAGCTTCATCATCCATCACTGTGCCCCTCAACTTCAGGGAAACAGTTATTTGGAGTATGAAGACAAAGACTGGGGAGAGGTGAAAATACCTTTGTAGAAACATTTTTGACACAACTTCAAATTCAGTAATGAGTTATTATCAGATAAGGAAGATGATGTTCTCAGATACCACTGTATCCCTAAACCTGCTCACAGTAGGAAGACAATGTCTACAGATAACATGGTCTGGCTGTATCCTGAATTCTACTCAAAGTAGGAAGATGACACCCTCAGACCTGATGACATACATGTATCTTGCATTATATTCAGATGAGAAAGAAGATGCCCTTGGGCACGAAGACCTGACTGAATCATCTTTGCTACTCACAATAGGAAGATGATGCCCTGAGACACCATGACCTGGCTGTATTCTTGTTAGCAAAATCCACAAGAGTCTGTTTAAGGGGTATCAGGGATTTATTAAGATAGGAAATGGGAAAATACACTCACAAATACCGGATATGATAAATCCAGTTGCAGAGTCCTAGGAAAGCTGGGGACTGAGAACACACTGCTTCACACTGCTATAGAAGTCTCTCCTCCTCAGGCCAAAGTTGTGAGCTAAACGGCTGACCCTCTCAGCAGTGTGGTCTCTGATGTTTTAGAGCAGGCCACCTTCACACAAAAGCTTTGTGTTCTTTGTACTTACAAGACATTGTTTCCCCAAAATTGTTTCAAAGACCAGGTAATAAATTAATTTGTCCTATTTTGATTAAAACCATAAACATCAATCATCTTTTTTTTAATTTTTATTTTGCAATACAATTCAGTTCTACATATCAGCCAAGGATTCCCTTGTTCTCCCCCCCTCCCGCCCCCCTCACCTTCCCCCCAGCCAACCCCCCATTCCCACCTCCTCCAGGGCAAAGCCTCCCCTGCGGACTGAGATCAACCTGGTAGACTCAGTCCAGGTAGGTCCAGTCCCCTCCTCCCAGGCCAAGCCAAGTGATCCTGCATAGGCCCCAGGTTTCAAACAGCCAACTCATGCAATGAGCACAGGACCCGGTCCCACTGCCTGGATGCCTCCCAAACAGATCAAACCAATCAACTGTCTCACCCATTCAGAGGGCCTGATCCAGTTGGGGACCCCTCAGCCATTGGTTCATAGTTCATGTGTTTCCATTCATTTGGCTATTTGTCCCTGTGCTTTATCCAACCTTGGTCTCAACAATTCTCACTCATATAAACCCTCCACCTTACGCCTGTCAGAATGGCTAAGATCAAAAACACTGAAGACACCTTATGCTGGAGAGGATGTGGAGCTAGGGGTACTCTCCTCCACTGCTGGTGGGAATGCAAGCTTGTACAACCACTTTGGAAATCAATATGGCACTTTCTTAGAAAATTGGGAATCCATCTCCCCCAAGATCCAGCTATACCACTCTTGGGCATATACCCAAGGAATGCTCAACCACACCACAAGAGCACTTGTTCAGCTATGTTCATATCAGCATTGTTTGTAATAGCCAGAACATGGAAACAACCCAGATGCCCTTCAACTGAAGAATGGATAAACAAAATGTGGTACATATACACAATGGAATGCTACTCAGCAGAGAAAAACAATGACATCATGAGGTTTGCAGGCAAATGGATGGATCTAGAAAAAATCATCCTGAGTGAAGTAACCCAGACTCAGAAAGACAAACATGGTATGTACTCACTCATAGGAGGATACTAGATGTGGAACAAGGATGACTGGACTGCTACTCACATCACCAGGGAGGCTACCTGGAAAACAGGACCCCAAGAAAGACACGGGGATCGCCCAATGACAGAGAAATGGAATGAGATCTACATGAACAGCCTGGACATGAGTGGGGGTAGTGAAGGGCAAGGGTCGAGGGAAAGAGAGCTTGGGGGAGCGGGAGATCCCAGCTGGATCAACAACAGAGAGGGAGAACAAGGAATAGGAGACCATGGTAAATGAAGACCACATGAGAATAGGAAGAAGCAAAGTTCTAGAGAGGCCCACAGAAATACACAAAGATACCCACACAACAGACTGCTGGCAGTGGTCGAGATACAGCCCGAACTGACCTATTCTGGTGATGGGATGGCCAAACACCCTAATTGTCGTGCTAGAAACCCCATCCAACTACTGAGGGATCTGGATGCAGAGATCCATGGCTAGGCCCCAGGTGGATCTCTGGGAGTCCAATTAGCGAGAATGAACATCAATCATCTTTAAAAAAACAATATTATCAGCAAGAAGAACCATAGAAATGGCCTAACTGCTGGAGAACTCCAAAGCAAATGAGATATGCATTACTTCATCCTGCTATTAGCTGTAAAACAAAGGATGACTATGCTACAATCCAGAGACCCAGGGAGACTAGGCAACAAGGAAGAGTCAAGGGGGACACCAGGATCTCCCTGAAAAGGAGAAATAGAAAAGATTTCATGAGTGGACTGAGGGCAGGTGGGGATGGGAACATAATCAAACAGGTTACGTATGTATGTAGAGAGGGGGGCAGAGGGGGTGGAGTACTGAAAGAGACTACTGGAAAATAGGGGGCATTTCGGGTTCAGGTAAAAACTTGGTACAAGGGAATCTCCCAGGAATCTACATGGATGACCCAGCTAAGACTGTTAGCAATAGCGGACATGTAGCCTGAACTGGTCGTCTCCGGTGACCAGACTGGTGCCTAGCCCAATTGTCATCAGAGAGGCTTCATCCAGGAACTGACAGAAACAGATGCAGACCCACAACCAAACATTAGGTGGAGTTCAGGGAATCTTGAAGAAGGGGAGAAAGGATTGTAGAAGCCAGAGGGGTCAAGGACACCACAAGAAAACTCACATAATCAACTAACCCTTGGCTCATAGGGGCTCACAGAGACTGAACCAACAACCATGGAGTCTGCATGGGACTGACCTAGGTACTCTACATATATGTTACAGTTGTGTAGCTTAGTCCTCTTGTAGGACTTCTAATAGTGGGGACAGGGACTATCCCCAACTCTACTGGCTTTTGGGACCCTACTCCCCACACTGGGTGGCCTTTGCCAGCCTTCATACATGGGGAGGTACTTAACCTTACTGCAACTTGATATGACATGTTTTATTGATACTCACAGGAGAACTGTCTTTTCCTAAACAGAAACAAAGAAGGAGTGGATTAGGGAGAGGGAACAGAAGAGGGGTTCAGGGGGAAAGGGAGTGGAAGGAGGAAGGGAGGAAAAACTGCAGCTGGGATGTAAACATATATATATATATATATATATATATATATATATATATATATATATATATATATATATATATATATATATATACTTATTTCATCCTGCAACCCCCATGGGTTGCTCTCCGTTAATAGGAGGTCTGTTATTTCCTCTCCTTCCCTGAGAAATAGAGAATAACAAAAAGAAACTGTCTAGTGAGTAAATTCTAATTTTTCCTTCAATGTCTTTTTTTCCTCCTGAAGTGCTCAGACTCTGGGAAAGCTGTGCCAATGTTTACATTGCTAATCACAAAGATTAAGAATTTTTGTTTCTGAAGAGACTGTTTTGTCCTTGGCTTCCACATGGGTACATGGGCTTTATCTCTAGATTACAGTATCTGTAGATGGGTGAGTGCAAATGCTATATGGAGGAAGACTGACTATTGCTGGGGACAGACCTTAATTCTTAATATCTGGAACTGAGCAACTCTTGAAGAGCTATCCTTTGACCCTTCTTGAGGGGCAGAGCAAAAATGTTAAAAATCGTTTCACTCGGGAGGCAGAGCCAGGCGGATCTCTGTGAGTTCGAGGCCAGCCTGGGCTACCAAGTGAGTTCCAGGAGAGGCGCAAAGCTACACAGAGAAACCCTGTCTCGAAAAACCAAAAAAAAAAAAAAAAAAAAAAAAAAAAAAAAAAAATCGTTTTCCACATACAAGATGTTACTGCAAAACCCCAAACTATGAATATGTTTACAAGCAATGGAATGGAAAAGTTACTGCTGTAAGAAATCACTCTTGGCTTTAGATTACTAATGATGTCAAACTTGGAGGTTTCTCCTGAATAAGATACTTCTCAGTCCTCAGTTCTGAGAAAGGGTAATGATTTGTCAGATGAAAGTGAGCTACAGAGATGATGTTTTAAAGTTTCACTTCATTTGATAAGGAGTTCCTTAGGGAAAGACCCTTTGCCAGATTACACAGTGTCTCCCTGTCGGGCCAAACAGGAAACTGACATTACTTTGAGGTTGTGGTGTCAGCCGCTCTGAAGTGTGCTAGATACTCTCCACTTTAGCAATGATATTCTCTTTCGAATTTCTTCTTTACTTACAAATTTATTCTCTGACACGGTCAGCATTTACATTGGGCTCACTCTATTTTCTCATCATGGCTAGGTTTCTGCCAGTTTCTCCTTTGATGTTTTCATCCCTTGCAATCCACATTACATTGTGTTTCAAACGCTCCTGTTGACCTCCATGCTGCAGCCTTAATGTATGAACCAGACTTCTATGACTATGACAAATGCCAAAATATCTAGCAGATCACAAGAGACTACTCACTGTGGCTCAGGGCTTAAGGAGTCTCAGTCTATGGTTAGTTGGCCCACTGCTTTTGGCCCAGGGTGAAGCCACAGGTCCCAGAGGAAGCATGTGATAGGGGAAGTGTTTGACTGGGGAAGTATGTGGTAGGGGAGTGTGTAGCTCAGGAAGTGTGTGACAGATGAAGTATCTTGTTAGAGCTGAAAACCAAAGACCCCCTAAGCAACATTGCTAAGCTCCTCTGCCTATTTAGTTCTTCTGCAAGTATAACCACACATCTGCCACCTCACCCATACAGTACATCCTACTATAGCCTGTATAGAGTAATACAGAGGACTTTTGCCAAGCCATCTCCTCTTCCTTATGAAAATAAAAGCCAAAACAAGAGAAGAAAATGAAGGCCAGCTTTTAGCTAAGCTAAAAGAGCATACTTTTATATCTATCAGAATTAAATTTATTTAATGGATTAAAAATCTGGAAAAGGTTGATATTGACGAATTAGACAAGATAGGAAGACTCATCTAAGTCATGTTATTTATAAAAATAGAAAACATGCGCTTAGAATATAAAGACAAAGATGAATAAAATAATGTAAGATTGGGTTTGAAAAGGAAGGAAGACATTCTGCAAGTACATCTTCCAAAAACACACAGGAGTAAAGCAAGCCTACCTATGCCAATATCAACACATTTAAAGAAATCTAAGATGCACTCAACTAATAAAACAGTGAATTCTTTTTTAATCCTGTAGCTAACAGCATCATGGTCATTTCCTCTTCAGATAAGGAACAGTTAGAGTCTCGTTCTCACCTTCTATTTAATAATGCACTTGAGATCTCAGCAGTGCAAAGACATGACAGACTGCTGTCCTCAATTTGGAAAGCTCTTTGAAGCAAGAACCTGCACTACAAAGTGAATTGCAAGAGGTCGCCCTACGTAAGGTCAAACTCTCACTCAATATTTCCATATGAAGAATCAACAATTTCAAAGTGAATCACCAAAATACACGTGACAATAGAAATCACATAAACATTAAATATACCACTTACAATGAAAACAAACAAACAAATTTGTGCAGGATATGTGAACTGAAAAGGACTTCAAAACATGCAGATGAGGGGTCAGGGAAGATGGTTCAGAGGTTAAAACTCCTAGCATGCAGACTTCAATTTCCGATTCCCGGATTCCACAAAATGTAGATGAATATGTAAGTCTGCCTATAATTCCAGCCTTTGAAGACAGAGTTAGGAAATTCCCAGAATAAACTGGCTAAAGGGATTAGTCACACTGGTGAGCTCTGGGTTCAACTGAGAGACCCTGCCTTTAGAAATAAGGTGATGAGCAATTGAGGGTGATTCTCAGCATCAACCTTAGGCTCAGAGTTGCTGTACCCAGTAGTCATCACATGCTAACTCATACTTTTTATAAAGTGCTATTCAAAATCCTGGCAGTCTCTATTTCTATGACTTGACAATATATAATCATTATGTGAAAAATCTAATGACGTAGAGAACAATTTTTAAAATGAATAAAATTGGGGAAAATAAACCACTGTCTTATGCAGTCCTGGTTACCAATATAGTACAACATAGTCCTGAGGATAATGTATAGATTTGTGGGTTTCATGTATAATCCACAGAAATCAGTGTGACTGTTGTTGACTGATTTTTAACAAAGGTGTCAAAGTCATTTACTACAGAAACAATCCCGAGACAACTGGGTGCCATTCTAGGAAAAGAAGTGATCCTCAGCTCGACCAACACTTGATGATACAAGCAAATAGTTTAAGGAATTCCTGTTGTTCTTTGGAACTTAGATGTCCTTTGTTACAGGCTCGGTTACCAGTGGTATCACTACCAAGCAGTTACAGGAACGTTAAAAGGTAAAGTCAGCTTGGACATTATCTTGTTAACTCCTGGGAAATGTGCTTTTGTGAGCAGAAGTTCACAGGGGAAAAAAAAAAGCTACACCTGTGTTAAAGATTCTAAGTCTTTTCCATAGTATTTTACAGATTCTTTAAAATCTGATGACCTGAAAATCACACACACACACACACACACACACACACACACACACACACACACACACACACACACACCCCACACACAGACAATTATGCACATCAGGCCTAGAAGCCACAATATTAAATCAGTCTCACTGATTTAAAAATCAAGATGTTGGTCGGGTTGGGTTGGGTTGTATGCTGTCTGGAAACTTGGTGTGAGGTTCTATTTCCTCAGTTTCCCCGGCTTGGAGAGGCTGCCTTGCTTCCTGCGCAATGGCTTCTTTGGCCCTCTTTGAGTCTCACCACCTTTTCACAACACTGACTCTCCTGGCCTCTCCTTTCTCTTTTAGGATCCTGTGACTATTGCAGCCCACCATGGAATCACAGACTAACAGGACAGCGGGTCACTTTATGACAGCTTCAAGTTCCTAAGCTTTGGCTGCTGCTGGGAAGTGGCTTCTACGGAAAGGTCGTTGTACTGCAGCCCACTGTTCACTACATTTATCACATGTTACCAGGGCACTTTTAGCCCTGTTATTAGGTGTCGATGACTGAGCAAGCCAATTCATGCCTCTGAGCTGCTTCTCATTTCAAAAAATAAAAAAAATGGAAAAAGAAAAATTTCTCTGGTTTTTCACACAGGATTACACTGAGGTTAAATTTGGAAGTTCCCAGACACCATAGAACCAGACAAGATTTTTTTGCAAGTTGGCTGCATTTACTAATCAAAAAAAGAAAGAAGAAACCCTTGAAATATCATGCAGATCTCATTGGCCTGTGAGGTTCTGATGCCTGGAGGTGTCTTTGTCTTTGATGATGGATTATCTAGGAATTCCCTCGAATGAAATGAGTACAGATTTACTCTCATCCCAGGCTTGGGACCTGAACTTCTCCCATCACAGTAGGTGGCCAAGATCTCAGGTACCTTCTTAGAAACCGACTCAGAGCAGCTTCAACCAATTTATTACCAGTAATTATAAGTTGCTGTGAGAACTCCACTGCGATATCCCAGCAGCAAACCTTAGCATCAGTCACATGCCTTAAAAGATTGTGTAATTAAAACTTTCCCATTGAAACAGATCTTTATTTATACATCAAACAGTAGAAAGAACATATTCTATTATTTATCAAACAGTAGAATTGCAAATAAATGTAAGAAATGTTTTAAGTAATATTTTTAGCTCTTACCTGGACAATCCTCTGATGCTGGCCACAGTTCACTAGTAGAGAACATTACAGGATGGTTTTTAGTGTGGTGAGGATCTGTTAGATGAGGTGGGCAGAGATCAGAAAGTATCTGAGAACTGTAATGATGTTCTTATCCTGCTATATTCGAGGCATCTGTAAGTCATCTTAACTTAAGCTACTTGTCGTTTTGTTGCCTTATAATATATAGAAATAAAGAAAGTGTTTATGATTTAATGTACTGAAGTCTTTTTGGAGAATCAAATGAAAACTATCTCTCTCATTTATTGCCTAACAAAACACAGTGTAAGCCGGGCGGTGGTGGCGCATGCCTTTAATCCCAGCACTCGGGAGGCAGAGCCAGGCGGATCTCTGTGAGTTCGAGGCCAGCCTGGTCTACAGCGCAAGATCCAGGAAAGGCGCAAATCTACACAGAGAAACCCTGTCTCGAAAAACCAAAAAAAAAAAAAAAAAAAAAAAAAAAAAAAAAAAAAACCACAGTGTATACTTCAAAAACTGTACTTGTATAGTATATACTGTTTTCAAGAAAATAATTACTTAACCCATGAAAGGAAAAATATTCAAATAACTGTCTCCTCTGGATAAATCCTGTCACCATTACCTTTTTATTTTGTCCATCCTTATGTCTAAGCATATGAAATCGCCTCTTAATTTTGCCATTTTTTTTTTAATCACATGGAGCAATGGACTAGGAAGTAAGTCACAAGTGACAGATACTGTGAAGGTGAACACTCACTCGTGGTCATTGCCACGAGTATGTCTCTCTTACCCATAGCTACCATCCTGAAGAAGCACAATCAAGGGATAGATGCCATAAAATCAACTGCTTCCTAAACAGTAATGAGACAACAACAACAACACCAAATCCAAAAAGAGCCTGTATCAGATAGAGCAATGTTTAATGACCGGCAATGGTGGCAAGACACAGACCCAGATCACTTTTTGCACCATGAAATTGTCACAGGGTGGGAGTGGGGTGAGGAGAGGGATTTCATTATGGTTAAAGGAAAGGCTGGACCCAAAGACAGAATTAACAGAGCTACAAGCTCTGGATAGTTAAAATGATCCAAGAATCACCATCCCTCCTAGTTTCATTTCTGTGGCTGTGAGAAAATATCCCGACAAAAAGCAGCTCAGTGGAGAAAGGGTTTGTTTTACTTTACAGTTCCCGGTTATAACCCACCATTGCAAGAAAGTCACAATGGCAGGACCTTGAAGCAGCTGGTCACATCCATCCACAGGAACAGAGAGTGAGCGCATGCATGCTCCTTGCTCAGCTCACTCTCTCGACTTTTACACAGACCAGAGCCCAAAACTGGGGAGCAGGGATGACCACTTTCAGGCTGAGTCTTCCCACATTCTAAAGACCTCTTCTCAATAAGGAAAATCCATGAAATCTCATGTATTTCTACCTTGAAATTGGAAGGGAAGGATGGGGTATGCCTGGGAAGAAAAATACACTATATGAAACATGATTTTTGTACTACTCAGAAAGTGGTACTTGAATGACAATATTTAAATAGGCACAGGAAACTCACTAGTTTCTCTTCTGAACAATCAATGCATTCATTGAGTTTAGAAGCAGCAGCTTCATCAGTAGGTACACTCATGAGTTCTCTTAAAAAGCCTAAGCCAAGGTCTCCAACTGTTAGCGGTAGACAAGACCTGATTCTTGGAGAATTGCTATGGCTAGGCTTTAAAAATATGAACATTTGTTTTTAACCTCTAGTGAATATCTAAGGTGCAATGCTTGTGCTCTTAAGGGAAAAGAAAGAAATCAGCTGTTCAAATCACCTTTTGATATCAGTGTGATTTTATCCAACAAGTAGAGTTCTTAGAAAGGCATCCGATCTGGTCAGAGGGTCACAAAAGTGCAATCTGGTACTATCTCTGGTTGCTTGTTATCGTGTGATGATGCAACTATCTAAGAAGAAACACAGTGATGAAGAAATGGAGATGAGCTGGGAATTACAGCGGATGTAAGACTGAGATGCCATTCAGATGTCCTCAACATGCCAGGACCATCGGAACAAGACTGCTCATGGTGAGGAGCCCAGGCATCTTTAGGATGGTTATCCTTTGTCATTTTAAGTAAAAATGGTCTCAATTTAGACAAGAGTTACATGAACACTCAAACTACATCTAATAATTAAAAGACTTATTACTTATTTCAAAAAATTACTTTGCCTCATAAGATTATTTTGTTTTGCCTTAGAAAATACAGAAATGTTAAATATAAGGTCAATTTGTTTTATTTATATAGGATAAAATTTAATTTCAATCATAAGATTACTTTGCTTACCTTAGAAAATACAGAAATGTTAAATACAAGATCAATTTGCTTTACTTCATATAGGATAAAATTTAATTTCAGTTAAATGTTCTATGCTCTTTACTCCAGCTCAAACTGCTTGTGAATTTACTGCTGTTTGTTTTTGTTTTTTGTTTGTTTGGTTGGTTTTACATTGTAAAATGTTACCTCAAACTCACTACACTAGTGGCGACTTGGCTGAAGTAGGTGAAGGTTCATAGCTCCTCATGAACAGTCTCTGATATTTAACATCTCAGACACAACTCTGAGGAAGATGATTCAATGGTCCTCAAATCTGTCACTTGTTCTGTTTATGACATCCAACTCACCTAGCAATGTTTTGCTAATACATTCTCATTTTAAAGACCATGATTATTAACTGGTTATTGTCTGCAGTAATAAATATGTTTCAATTATTTTATCATTTTTGGTATTGAGGATACATGTAGTACATAGCTTAGAACAAAGGACGCCTTTGCACGTGTTTTGCTGTGGTAAAGCAAGATCCATAAACCTGGTCCGTATGGAACATCGGGGCAAAGACTAAATGCAAACAGAGGCAATGCTTTGTTCTGCTTCTATTAACATAAAATACCTGCAGACTGACCTCATCCCACAACCAGCATCAAAAAAAAAAGCTTCTAGTAGCTTCCAGACTTTAAATTTCAGTGGTGTTTTATTGTTCCATCAAGGATGTGGAGTCCATTCCATCTTGTGCTCTAATCTATTCTCTTGCTAACTTTATCTCCTAAATAGCCCCATAAACCAAGGGAGGCCCAGAAATTTTATAGTTTAAGTTCAAGCACAGAAATATTGAGTGAATGGAACATTCCTTTTCAGACCCACAATGCAAACAACAGAGATGCATCAGGACAAGAAGAAAAATAACTAAGCACTGTGTTTGCTTCTGGATGCTGCTGTAACAAATTGGTGTAAAGTAATTAGATTAAACACACAGAGGGAGGGAGAGATAGAGAACTTTACTACCTTACAGACCTAAAAGTCAGAGTCTAAAATGAACAAAACAGGTCTGGGGGAACATTCATTATTGTACCTTTTCTAAGGTTGAGAGTTGTTGTTCTCTATGACTGTGACCCCATCCTGTATCTTCAGACCTACCCAGCAGTATCCCCTCTCTCTCTGTTTTTCTTTCTTCCTCCTCCTGGACCCCCTACTTCCCTCTTTTCTTTTTGACTTCCCTTTCCATTCTGAGATCTCCACATTCTTGCAAATTCTCTAAATCTATTGTTCCTTTCTGTTGTGTGGGAAATACAACACACAAACACAACACACACACACACACACACACACACACACACACACACACACACACACATCTACTTACCCCAGAAATGGAGTGCATGCCAAATCAAACTATGAATACCACCTGTGATGGATAGTTTTATGTCAACTTGACACAAGCTAAAGTAATCTGAAAGGAGGGGACTTCAATTAATAAAATGCCTCCATAAGATCAGGTTGTAGGTAAGCCTGTAGGGCATCTTCTTAATTAATAATTGATGTGGGAGGGTCCAGTTCATTGTGGGTGGTTCAATCTCTGGGATGGTGGTCCTGAGTTCTATAAGAAAGCAGGCTGAGTAAGCCATGAGGAGTAAGCCGTAGTTCTTTGCTCCTTCATGGCCTCTGCATCACCTTCTGCCTTCTGGTTCCTTCCCTGCTTCAGTTCCTGTCCTGGCTTCCTTTGATGTTGAACTATGATGTGGAAGTATAAGCAAACCAACCCTTTCCTCCCCAACTTGCTTTTTGGTCCTGGTGTTTCAAGACAGCTGTAAAAACCCTAACTAAGACACCACCAACTTGGTGAACCAAAGATTTTTAATGGGGTTAACTACAGATTTACTACCTTACAGACCTAAAAGTCAGAGTCTAAAATGAACAAATGTGGGTGAAGAGTTATTTATAGAATCAGAAATGACTCAAAGACAGTTGTACCATCAAAACCTACCCTGACATTGGTGACAGTCTGTGGAAGATGGAAACCTGGCAAACAGTGCATGGCCTGCAGGTAGCACAAGAGACTGGAGCGTCCTTTCCAAGTGGCTTAGGTAGTCTGAGCATTTTCCAGGTCTTTGTTTCTTCTGAACAGTTCTACTGATATCCCCTTCTTTAAGGCTGCTTGGCTTGTCTCTGCTTCTTACAGGTATCTGAGAGTCACATTCAGTAGTCTTTTCTACTCATATACTATTGGGGAGTAAATCCAGTCAGTTTCAGGGACTTCCTGAAGCTTTTTTGAGTTGATCACTTTCTGTCTTAAGGAGCTTCCCTGCAGGATAGAGTGTTCTAGTTTCAAAAGAATTGGCTACACATCACCAGCACATCTCTTCTTCCCAAGGCCTGTAGTATAATCACACCAATAAGTCTCTTTTGCTCCAAAAAGAAACATGATCAGATTCTGGAGATTAGGGCATGGGCATACTTGAGTGGCCGTTTGTTACTCAGTCCACTGGATCACATAAGGCTAGGTATGTTTCACTGAAAATCAACACCAGTGTAAACAGAGGAATTTCTCTAGCTTGAATACTATGCTTTCCATTAAGTAAAGACAAGCTTTCCTATAACTTTTGGAAGGTATGGATTTGAACTCATTATAGGGAATTACTTGTGATTGGAAACTACTTTAGCCAACAAAGCCCCCTCTCCCACAGATGATGAATGTCCTAACACAGTATTGAACATATATTGAAAGAATACTGAAACATGGACTAGCACTTTAACTTGAAACTTCTACCAAAAAAAAAGCTATTTTAAGAAACACATCAATCAAAATCAGTCTTGATCTGACAGCCTTTTGCCATGCACATTTCATCTTTGAATCTTTTTTAATAGTAATAACCAATAGATAGTCTTTGGTTATAACAAGGCCGTCAACATTTTGCCAATACTTAAGATTAATTTCTTTTATTTTTCTAACAGAAATATTATTTCAAGAGAAAAAAATTGTTTTAAATGCTTTAATTGAATGACAAATCTAATTAGAAGGACTTTTGTCTTTGAACTTTAAAAAGTAGGTCAGAAAAAATATGCCTTGATTAGGTTCTTATTAAATATGACCTACATGAAATCAAATCAGTGATCGTATGTACTATATAGTATTTTCGTTGACTTAAGTTTTTCAAAAGTAATATGTAATTTAATGTGTCACTTAATATTTTAACTTGCATGCCGTGTTAAAATCAAACTAAATTGATAATTAAAGACTTCTCATTATATGCAAGTGGGTTTTCTGAGCTCCCTCACTTATTAAGTGGCATCTCATGATGAGTAGAAATGGGGAATGGTGACTGGGGAGACAAATGAAGGAAATGTCAAATTCTCTCTGTAATTCACCCTCTCCTCTGGAGAGACATCTGCAAATTCCATGCCTTCTAAAGTCTGGCAATAACTCCTAAGGTAAATGCCATTTGCATTACAAGCAGTGTATTCTGGGAGGCAAACTTGAAACCACCCACAGGTAACCAAGCCTCATTCATGATCCCTTAGAACACTTGACCTCGATATATGTCTAAGTTAGGGTTTTATTACTGTAAAGAGACACCATGACCATGGCAAATCTTATAAAGGAAGGCATTTAATTGGTGCTGACTTATAGTTCAGAGGTTTAGTCCATTTTCATCATGGTGGGAAGCATTGCAGCATACAGGCAGACATGGTGCTAGAGAGGTAGCCTAGAGTTCTACATCAAGATCAGCAGACAGCAGGAAGAGAGAGAAAGAGAGAGAGAGAGAGACCAGGATTGGCTTGAACATCTAAGACCTCAAAGCCCACCCCCCAGTGTCACACTTCCACCAACAAGGCCAAAACTTCCATTAACGCTGCTTCCTATGAGTCTATGGAGGCCATTTTCATTTAAACTACCACCGTGCACAAGTATGGATGTTCCTCTTTCTATACATTGGATAATGAATTCAGGAACTATAAAACCATTATAGAGAAAAGGTATCCTTGTTCTCATGACCTAGACAAAACACTAAACTTTTCAAAAACTATTAAAGGAGCCATATCTTCATTTTCTTTGAAGGAAGATAAATCCTCATCTGGGGCTTCATACCACTTGGAAGACAGTGGTATGAAGACTGTGGAATCCCTTCCTCCATGTTCCTATTCAAATACACATTAATACTAAAATTACCCTTCTGTGCCTGGCTTCTTGAGTTCCTTAATATAATCCTGGCAAATGAGCACCTGGCAAAGGCATTCTCTGCCACCATGGGCTGTTCCTTCACACTGTTCACAGTTTATCTGGCACAGCAGAAGTTTCAAGGAGATGCAATATTATCATTGCTTGCTATTATTCTCGAGATATTAGAACCCTTTTTAAATTTAGTATTCTTTGAAATGCCCATCCATTTATACAGTGTATTTCAGCCATAACTACCTACCATACCTCCCTCCAAATCCCTCTGATGTTCCCATTCTGTCTCCCTCTCAGCTTCACAGCAGTTTTAGATTGTTATCTCCCTCTTTTATTCTACAATTTCATAGTACTTACAGCCATTTAAATAAAAAAAAAATGAAAAGCCAGGTTAAGACTCCTTTCCCTCCCAGACTGAATCTCGGAATTGCCTCCATCAGGCTATTGACCACATAACTTCAAAATATTGGAAACCAACAAGCCCTGGTGCTTTTTCATTGAACTTTGTGTCCACTTCCCAAATCACCATGTCTCTCTCAGAAATCATTGCCTACACCCAGCCTCCAGCTTGGCTGTATACATTTTATTCCAGAGCCTTGTTTGTTCGTATCTCCCACACTTGCCTTTGTTTTCCACGGCTGTGTGACTGGCAGGGGCCTCCACTGCTGTGTGTGTGTGCCTTTACACACCACTGTTAAATAGTCTGCACTTGAGAAACTGATTTTGTATTTTCTAGTTGGATTGCTGCTCTCCATTTTCTGCCAAATCTTCCTGGATGGTTTGGGTTTTTTTTCTTTTGTTTTTGTTTGTTTGTTTGTTTGTTTTTGCCAGCAACATTAAAAATCTCCACAAGCCCATGAATAATCTAGTGGCCTTATTTACAGCATGCACTTGTATAAGTCCATGGCCTTGGTCATACAAGCCCAAATGACAATGTGTTATGCTTTGGGGTTTTTTTGTGTGTGCATGTTTATTAAAGAACTTTATAGATCCATGAATAAATTGAATTAAATTTAATCAAAGATATAAACATTGTGGGCAGCCACCTGCTTTGATTTCATCAGTCACAGCTTCATTGTGTCCTTTTACAATTTCTCAGGGTGAGTATTCCATGCTTATATGTGAATGTAAAATGAAGACCTGAGTCCAAAATCTGAAAAGGTGGGTGCTAACCTCACAGATGGGAACATTTGGAAAGCAACAGGTAAGGAGTATAAATCCATCCCCTTTCCACATTCATCTTCTACAGAAATCTTTGCAGGGTTGCTACTAGGCATTCTGTGTTTTATGCTATATATGCATACATACATACATGCACATATCATGCATACACATATACATTCCTATATAGATACAGTGCTTGTGACTTGAGGCTATGCCTGCGGATACCAGCACTACGAGTACATCAGAAGCAAAGAAATAGTCAATAAAACCAAGGCCAGAAAGATTAGTTTGCTGGAAGGCCAAACAAGTAAAGGCTACTTTTTTTCCCTTGAGATAAAAATCGTGTGTCCATATTGAGATATACTCACCTGCAGAATTTAAAATAGTGATTTAAGAAATAAATGACATTGTGATGAGTTTTTGATCTTTTCTATTTTTCAAGATCATTCCATGGCTGTTCCAGCTAGGAATAATACCACTCGGGAGGGATATAGACCACCACGCAGTTGAGAATATAACATTGCCTTTGTATGTGCCTTAAGGGGGGCATGTAGGAGATTAAAGTGAGAAGTATCAGTGATCAAAGGCACAAGACGTGAGTGAAAACTGCATGAAACAAGGTATTCTGGGTAAAGAATCAAAGACGTTCTCTCCAAATTATAAATCTGGCTACATCAGCCTCTTCACCTTTCATTTTCTTTTTCATTCACTCCAATTTCCATATTCCCCTCTCTCTTTGGAACCTGTTCAGTCTCCCTCAGTCCTTTGCATGGTGGGCAGTTCCTCCCGTCATGTGGTGTCCGCTTAGACTCAGGCTCATCATCTGAGAATCCCTCCCCCAAGCAGCAGAGAGAGGAAGTCATTCCCAGAAGTGATTCCACTTAAAATTCTGACTTTTTTATTTATCCTTATTCTGAATGCTTAGTAGTATCCGAAGTTATGTATTTGTTTATTTCCTTATTTGTTGTCTGTCTCTCTCCAATAAAATGCAAGCACTTGAAACCGGGGGTGTATCTCCTCCACCATGCTCACTGGGACATCACAGGGGGAAGTGACTTCCCATGCACCATTCAGTAGCTCCAACAGGACCAATCACTGTGACCTTCCCCTGGTAGACTCTGCACCAAATTAAAATAATCTGAGAAGAGCAGGGAGACTCACTGTCTCTCCCTAGTGGGCAAGCACAGAGTACGACTGCCCAGGATACTGATTTCGTCTTGCACAGCCAATGAAAACTGAAAGTGGTGTCGGGGACAGGCTCAACCGCCTGTAAAAATGAAGAGTCCCGTGTTATTGAGCTTTGACACACCAGCTCTGATGATGTCACAGACACTGCTTCATTCCAGAGGCCAGTTATGGAGGTGGGGCCAAATTAAGGGAAGAACTCATATGAACTCATCGGCAGCCATTTTTTTTTTTTTTTTTTTTTTTTTTTTTTGTATTTTGAATGACAATTTTAATTGGATGACAGTAATTTAGGCCCATGTATAATAAGGAACTATTGATTTTGCTGTCTTTTGTTTGCTTGTTTTTTTTTTTTGCTTTTTTTTTTTGTTTTTTTTTTAAATTTATTTTAATTTATTTTGCAATACAATTCAGTTCTACATATCGGTCACGGATTCCCTTGTTCTCCCCCCTCCCGTCCCCCTCACCTTCCCCCCAACGCCCCCCCCCCCATTCCCATCTCCTCCAGGGCAAAGCCTTCCCCACAGACTGAGGTCAACCTGGTAGACTCAGTCCAGGTAGGTCTAGTCCCCTCCTCCCAGGCCAAGCCAAACAATCCTGCATAGGCCCCAGGTTTCAAACAGCCAACTCATGCAATGAGCACAAGATCTGGTCCCACTGCCTGGATGCCTCCCAAACAGATCAAGCCAATCAACTGTCTCACCCATTCGGAGGGCCTGATCCAGTGTGGACCCCTCAGCCATTGGTTCATAGTTCATGTGTTTCCATTCATTTGGCTATTTGTCCCTGTGCTTTATCCAACCTTGGTCTCAACAATTCTCACTCATATAAACCCTCCTCATTCTCGTTGATTGGACTCCCAGAGATCCACCCAGGGCCTAGTCATGGATCTCTGCATCCAGATCCCTCAGTAGTTGGATGAGGTGCAGGATACTAGACATGAAACAAGGATGAATTGTCAGCTACTCACATCACCAGGGAGGCTACCCGGAAAACAGGACCCCAAGAAAGACACAGGGATCGCCCAATGACAGAGAAATGGAATGAGATCTACATGAACAGCCTGGACATGAGTGGGGGTAATGAAAGGCGAGGGTCGAGGGAAAGAGAGCTTGGGGGAGCGGGAGATCCCAGCTGGATCAACAACAGAGAGGGAGAACAAGGAATAGGAGACCATGGTAAATGAAGACCACATGAGAACAGGAAGAAGCAAAGTGCTAGAGAGGCCCACAGAAATCCACAAAGATACCCACACAACAGACTGCCGGCAATGGTCGAGAGACAGCCTGAACTGACCTACTCTGGTGATGGGATGGCCAAACACCCTAATTGTTGTGCTCGGCAGCCATTTTGGACAATTCCATGTAAGAAGAAGAGGTGCATCATTTTATCTATTTATTATTAAAGTTCTTAAAGTAAACAAAAATGGATAGCTTTCTCTTACTACATCAGTTCAGCCTCGTTCACTTCTCCACACAGTTCATTTACTCATGCAACATTTGTATAATTCTGAGAGCTTTTTAAGGTGGATAAAATGTTCCCTCATATTTCAATTTAACCAAAGAGTGAAACTGTGGAAGGTACAGGTAAACATCATGGATTTGGGAGCTTCAAGTTTGTACTTTTTGTCCAAAGTCTACTATCAAAGCAATATCCTACTAAGAAGTTAGCAAAGTATATACATTTTTTTAAAAAAAAATCACTCAATGTACATTTTATTTTTTATAAAATGTTATAGCTCAGTCAACTAAAACATTATTTTTGTAATACTTGCAAATATATTAATAAAATATTTTTTTTTGCTTAGCCACCTGTACAGGCTTTTTCTTTTAGGCCATCAAACAGCTCCCAAATCATGACATGGAGACTCCTTATTAGCTATGAATGCTTGGCATAGCTTAGGCTCATTTCTGGCTAGCTCTTTTAACTTAAATTAACCTGTTTATCTTTGTCTACCTTTTGCCTCGGGGCTTTTTACTTTTCATTCCCTCTGTATAATCTTACTTTCACTGCTTCTGTCTGCTGGCGGCTACCTGGCTGATCCCAGGCATCTCCCTCATTCTCTCTTCTCTTCTCCTTCCTCTCTCATTCTTCCCTTCTTCGGAGCCTGAATTTCTCATCCTATTTATTCTCTCTCTCTCTTCCAGCCCTGCCTATACTTTTCCTGCCTAACTATTGGCCATTCAGCTTTTTTTTTTTTTTTTTTTTTTTTTTTTTTTGGTTTTTCGAGACAGGGTTTCTCTGTGTAGTTTTGCGCCTTTCCTGGGACTCACTTGGTAGCCCAGGCTGGCCTCGAACTCACAGAGATCCGCCTGGCTCTGCCTCCCGAGTGCTGGGATTAAAGGCGTGCGCCACCACCGCCTGGCCTCAGCTTTTTATTAGACCAATCAGGTGCCCTAGACGGGCAAGGTGAAACAAATGCAACACATCTTTACATAATTAAACAGATACAGCACAAACAAATGTAACACACCCTTACATCATTAAACAAATGCAGCATAAAGAAGTCTAACACATCATTGCCTAGCTAAAATAATACAACACCCACCTTACACTTTCTTTGAAGTTCTTGAGAATCTTGGGTTTTTACAAAAGTGTTTTCATTTTTTTTTGCTTGAACATTCATCTTTCTTATTTCCATTTCTCTTGCCGAAATGTACTAATAGTATTACTTCTCACAATAATAATAAGCCACCTGCTCTGGGCTCACACCTGTCTTTATAGTCATGTATTCCATGACACCTGTGCACAAATATCCTATAATCAATGTGTGTGTGGATTTGGAAGACAGCTATAATATAACTGGAATCACTGTGTGAGATCATGGCAAGTGTGGTAATTTGAATGTAATTGGCCCCCATAAGCTCATAGGGAGTGACACTATTGGGAGGAGTGGCTTTGTTGGAATAGGTATGGAGTTGTTGGAGGAATTGTATCACTGTGGAGGTGGGCTTTGAGGTCTCATATATGCTCAAGCAATGCCCAGTGTCTCAATCTGCTTCCTGTTGCCTGTGTATTAACATGTAGCAGCACCTTCTCCAATATTATGCCTGCCTGCATGCTACTATGCTCCCTACCATGTGATAATGGACTAAACCTCTGAACTGTAAGCAAGCCCCAATTAAATGTTTTCCTTTATAAGAGTTGCAGTGGTCATGGTGTCTCTTCACAGCAACTGAAACTCTAACTAAACAGTAGTGGCCAGGTGACTCCTGATAATGCTAACTTAGTTTAAACAGCATTCTAGGAAAGCCTCCTTGGTTTTGTCAACAATATAATACCTGGAGATACTCCATGTGCTTATGTCTAGAAAATAATCTGCTTTAGAAAAGCTCCATGAGACTTCACAAAACATGTTGTTTGACTTTCATCAAAAGATAAAAACACCCCTTACGGTTCATTGTGTCCAGCACATCATTTATTATGACGAACCAAGACAAGAAGAATTGCTGTGAATTGTTTGCCTTTTAAGCATGATGGTACCTTTTCCTGCTATTAGAAATGTCACAGTCATTAATTTTATTTAAAATACCCTGTCTGAAGCTTTCAAATTCCTTGCATATAAATTGAGTATAAGCTTCCTATAGCCACACTTCCCTTATGGCCCAGAATCACTGTATCTTCCCACACTCTTTGGGTTATCCCACCTCTTCATTATGCATTTGACAAAAGAGAACACTTGATTCATGATTTTCCATGATGGGAAAATAATGACACAGTGAAGAGACTGTGTGTCTTCATTTCAGTCAGCATTAAGTGAACGGAAAGAGCCTTCCAGTTATACAAAGATCCTTCTCATCTGAATATGGAGCATATACAAGTATCTCTAGCATCTACACGTTGACTGTGTTATGTCTTTCTATTTTCCCACTTAATGACGCCAAAGTTTGTGCCAGGGAAACTCTACTACTGTGCAGTCATAGAACAGTATATGAGCGATGAATGGCGGCCCATTTTAGAACTCTAATGGACAACATTGAGATGAAGCCGAAAACAAAATAAGTTTGTGATTACCCTGTCCAGGATAATAAAAATATGAACCCATTTTAGGATAGTGCATGTTGGCATTCATATTTCAAAATGTGATATGGCAAGCAAATATTAAATTTTAAGTAAGGCACATTCTACATTTTGAAAGACTGTGGACAAAACTTTAAAATTCCTGCTAAGGGTTACTCGGGAGGACTCCTGGGAGAGCTCGGCTGTCAGGGATGAAAAGCCTAGCTTAGTTTACCAGGGAATTGTTGGCATATGAGTCTGTCTGGTATAAATGTTCACTTCAGCTGATGAAGTGTGGGTAGCATCTGGATGTCCCCTAAAAGTAACTTTCAAAATCTTCTAACCCAATGTCTAAGATAACTTTCTAGAATATAGCAATGGGGCATAATAAAAACTGACTGTGTTCATGTTATAAGGCTCAGCTAACTGCACTTTATGGCCTCACTTCCCAGTTAACCAAGTTATGAGATCATCTTACACTAACACCATTCATTAGGGAGAACAGCACAAAAGAAATTTTTTAAAAAGGTTTTAAATTTGTAGGAAAATGTTCTTTGTAGGCTTCATATCCATTAAAGATTAGGAGAGTTTTTAATCATTGTGTTAAAACAAGAAAAAAAGAAAGAAAGTGGGGGGGCGGATGGAGGGGGGAAAGAGGGAGAGAAAGAGAGAAGAAAAAGAAAGGAAAGAAGGAAGGAAGGAAGGAAGGATTGAGAATGGAAGGATAGAAATTGTCTAGCAAAGAAGCAAAGAGTCCATAACAGGGACTGATGAGCGCTGAAATTTCAAGTGTCCTGGAACCCAATCCACTAACCATATCTAGAAGGGTTTTTAACTTAGTGACTGGAACTGTCATGATTCCTAGTGATAAAAGTATAAAAATTAATAATTGAGAATTAATTAGCCTGGGAAATTTTGTAAACTGACTTATTTGCTATCTGTTTGGTGATATTCAACACTGATTTCTTCATTTTGTTGGGAAGAGAAACATTTACAGACCACTGAGAGAGGGACAGATGGGCATCAGCCAGGAAACTGAGTAGATTTAGTTCCAAAAGAATCTTGGGAGATAGGTGACGGGTATCTAAAAGTGTTTGAGTGTGTGACATGCCCAGAGAGATTATTTCAGATTTAGTTTTAGTGTTAGAGCTAGGAAGTTGGAAACTTTTAAGAGAAGGTTTGGCATTATCATTTACCCTGTTCGTAACTTATAAAAACATATAAACTTTCACATATCAGATGGAACATCTGAATACACACATCCACTCAATAGGAGAACTGGCTGGACTGAACAACCTTTCCCATCACTGCCACAATTAATCAGAAAACCCATTTGTTTCAGATAAGCTATACAAGAGATTTTTCCTTTGAGTTGAGGGTTGTACCAACTGATGCTCCAGCTTCACCTAGAGCAACTTCCCAAATCCCAGGAATAGCATTCTCATTATGAAAAACTGTATGAGCATGTGTCAATAAATACGGAGATAATGAGCAATGTGAGTGAAGAGGGGAAGACGCAATTAAGTAAATGTGACCTTTAATAAAACCAACTTGCCTTGTGTGAGTCATCTGCCAGGGGTTCTTGTTACATTCTGTGGAACAAAGAAACAACCCTTCTTTTAAATATGATTCAGTAGAGAACATAAAACAAAAAGAACCAGAGAGAGTACATCAGTAGCCACAGGGGAAATTGAGAGAAAGAAAAGAGAGATGCACAGGATTAATTAAATTACTAATGCAACTGCCTTGAGGGGGGAAACTAAGCACTGCAAAAGAACAAACAGTCATTCATCAATAATTTCATTTAATTAATCATTCCAGAAGTTTAAGAGATTGGCCCTCTGGAGCCAGACGGAACTATATTTATAGACGGGGACCATCACTTCTAATTTGGTGCCTGTTTCCAATAGCAATAACATTCTAAGCCCAGGTTTTCTAGACAGTAAAAATAAATCATAATAATAAATCGTTGCATTGCTATCAAGATTGTTTTAGGCAATTAGTATCCGAGTTACAGAACAAAGCCAAGCACAGAGAAGAATAGCTGAAAAATGCCACCGCAGCAGCGTCGGGAGTATGTCATCATCATATCTAGTTAGCCATACAAAAGGTGACATAAGAGTCAGGTCTTAAAGAAGAGCTAAGTATTAGCTGTGACAGGAGAAGAAGCAGACGTTCCAAGCAGCCAGCCTGTCTCCGGGGGAACTATTTACATGCAGTTTGAGGCAAGATAAAATTTAGTTGTTAATCAGAGGACTAACTCCATCAAAGCTAAATGAATGAAATTCCACTTTCCCATTGATCAGATTTTTTTTTTAAGAAAAGGTTTGGCATCATCATTTACCCTGTTCCTAAAATCCTGCATTTATTCAGCCCCCAAATTGTGTTGGGTGAGCTTGAAACTGTTGTGAGAATTTTATCACTTGACCACCACCACTGCTGCCATGAGCATGTCACAGAAATATGTATCTTCACCTATGTACCATTGTTATTGAAACATTCTAGACTAAGAAATCTAAGGCTTGCACATTGCAAGTGGGGGTTATTTCAGTTTGGCAAGACAGGCAGCCTTACCCTAAGCTGAGCTAACTGGACAGTGCTTCCTGTCTTAGGGCCAGGCATCTCTTTGGTTCGAGCATCTGCTTTAGATATTTGGTGATTCACAGCTCTTTCTCTGTCATTCTGAGTTACATTCACATTCTTTTTAAAGCTCCTGTTGCCAATTATATGGCATGGTGTGATCTACCTCAAATAATCACTGCTTCGAATCCTAATGATACAGAGACAGGGGTGCTGTCTTGCAGTGAGTACTTACCTTATTTGGCTACATGTATATATGCGGGAATCTGTGGACCTTTAGAATCATGCTACTAAAGAATTCAAAATTGTGATGAGAAATGGTCAGCTGGCAAAGGAGAAGAAATGTCGTGGTTATAATTTTCATATAGAAATAATCTCGACTGGCAGAGAAGAAGCACACATTAAAACAAGATATAACCCATATAACTTAATGTTTTGTAATGGTCAAGTAATGTTTTATAATAAGAAAAACGAGTGGTAAGATGGTGCTGCAGATGAAAGCGTTCAAGCCTGGTGATATGAATTTGAACCCTGCAACTCATGTAAAGCTAGAAGGAGAGAACCAACTCCATAGAGTTTTCCTCTGATCTGCACAGGTGTGGAATGGCATGCACAGCACCCCCCAAATATTACAATAAGATAAGGGTAAATACAGAAGTAAGTGTACAAATAAACCGTTGTGGTTTGTCAAAGTTTTTAATGTAATGATTGGCCCTGCGGCCAAGAATGATGTCCACACAAATCAGCCAGCATTTCTTTCCATCACACACTGAGACACTATTGATTGCGACATCTTCACAAGTTGTCTGACTCAATTTGGTACTGTGGGATGCTTTGTGTCAACGCCTTATTCACAAGACACTGGCTAATTTTCTCCGTGAACTCCACGTCCTTGACGCTTCTGAAGTTCTAAATGGCAAAGGAACTTGTGAGACAGATGAGAAGGAGCTCTCCAATGCCTTGACAGACTTGGAATGAGTTTCAGAGGGGGCCATGAAGCATTGTCAACCATGACCCCTTTTGTATATTGACATAAGAATTGATTTTTCTCAGACAACTGCACCGAGAAGCCAAGAAAATTAGGAAGGCAGGAAGTGAGAATCTCTTTTGTGTATACAAAACCACTTCTTAGGGAAAATGAAAATGAAATCCTTGTTCAGAAAATTTAAACAATAAAAGTAATATTTATAAAGTTCTATGGTCTGGTTGCTTCAGACCTAGCCTTATTCTCCATGGAACCCTCTGTAGCATAGTCTGTACTTTGCAAAGTAAAATAAGGGTTCAATTGATTTCTGTTTGCCTCTTAATATATTTTTCTCAATTAGCGCACAAATGTGTATACTCATAACATACAGTATGCTACCCCAATTCATGCACATTTCATGAAATGGCCAAAGTAGGGTGAGTACTCCACCCACAACCTCAAAGATTTATCATATCTTTTGGGTATGAATATTCTAAATTCTTACTTACAGTTACTTTGAAATACAAGCAAAATGTGATCTTGTTAGCTATAGTCACTCTAATGGTGACATCCTTGTGTATTGGAACTATAATAAAAATAAATTCCTAAGTGATAACATTATGCATCATATCAGCATTGAGAGTAGTGAAAACATATAAATATTATCATTCACCTTCTGCATTTATCCTGTACTCTAGAAACAAACAGTCCATAGGTTGTACCACTTGAGGACCACACTCTCAACATCACTGCTCTTGATAATTTTGTTGAGTGTCTCTTGCACAAATAAACAATAATTTATACAGTGATTTTTTTAATATATTTGCTTTAAATTAAGAGGCCAAGGAACTTTGGCAGGCAGAAAGAATACTATTTTATGTTACATAAAGCTAATTCTTAGAAATAAATTGGAAATGAGACATGTGTTCATAAAATTTAAATAGCTAACATGTGAAGCAAAAAAAATAGTCACAGAGTGTATAACTATAAACATACAAACCATTTGGCCTAATGCTAATTTTCAATACTAAGTTTTAAATAAATACATCACTATTTCTTAGACATCACAGACAGAGGTGTCCACCCACCCTCCTCATATGAAATATCACATATAACTTACAGTCTCTCAAAAACCTTATCTTTAAAAGAGTCAGTTAGTGAATGCTGTGTATATTATATGTCTTGAGTGTAAACACAAAAGTAGAGAGACAAAATACGCCCTGGGAGAAGATTAATATCACACAGCTTTTCAAACCGAACAGAAAAACACATGAGCCCATTACCACAGCAGGAAGAAACAGCTAAAATTTTAAAATGGTACAGAGTCGCTATGGCTAACCAAGATACTGGTTCAGTGTCTCTTTGCTGATCATTATCGTGGTATAATGTTACTGTGGCTAATCATCCTGTGGTACACCGTTACTATTTCTATTCATTATCATAGTACAGTGTTATGATGACTAATCATCACCATCATACAGTGTCCTACGGCTAATCATTATCATAGGACAGTGTTACTGCAGCTCATCATTAGCATATTGCAGTGCTACTGCAGCTAATCTTTAGCTTATTACAGTGTTAGTATGGATAATCACTATGGAGAAAAGTATTACTATGAAAAATTGTTAAGGTAAAAAAGTACACAAAGGCTGATCATTACAGTGATAGAGTATTTATATAGATAGCTATTACTGGAGCTAATCATCAACATAGTACAGTGTTAATTTGGCTAATCATTTCCATAGTTAACTATAAATAATTGTCACCATGGCACAGTGCTACAATGAGTAATAATTATTGTGGTACAGTATAAAATATAAATAATTATTACCATGGTACAATATTAATACGGTTAATCATTGCCATAAAAATATTAATGGTTAATCATGGTACATAGCTAATCTTTACTATATACAGTGCCACTATTTTTTTTTTTTTTTTTTTGGTTTTTCGAGACAGGGTTTCTCTGTGTAGCTTTGCGCCTTTCCTGGAACTCACTTGGTAGTCCAGGCTGGCCTCGAACTCACAGAGATCCGCCTGGCTCTGCCTCCCGAGTGCTGGGATTAAAGGCGTGCACCACCACCGCCCGGCTATACAGTGCCACTATTACTAATCATTCCCATGGTACAATATCACTATGTAAATTATTACTGTGGTACAATATTACTATAGCTGATCATTATTACTGTATAGTGTTATTATAGCTAATCATTATCATAGTACATTATTACTATGGCTAATGATTACTATAGTATAATATAACTATGGCCGATCATTTCTGTGGTTTAATGTTACTATAGCTAATAATACTGTAGTACTCTTACTATGGTTATCATTGCCATAATAGGTGCTATTATGACTAATCATCATTGTGGTACAATAGCACTATTGCTAGTCATTACTATAGTACGGTGGCTAATCATTACTATGTTACAGAGTTACTATGGTTAATCATTACCATAGTAAAATATTACTGTAACTAACCATTACTGTGGTACAATAACACAATAGCTAATCTTTACTGCAGTACAGTGTCAATATGACTAATCATTACCACAATACAGTATTGCTGTGTTTAATCAATATCACAGAAGAGTGTTTCAGTGACTGCTTGCCATGTTACAGTGTTACTATGACTAATCAATATTATGGTGTAATACTACAATGACACAGTATTACTATGGTTAATCATTACTACAGTACAGTGTCACCATTGCTAATCATTGCTATGGTACATCAGTTCTATGGCAAGCATTACTATGGTATAGCACCACTATGAATAATTATTACTATAGTACAGTATCACTATAACAATCATTACAACTGCAGAATTTTATTCTAGTGATCATTATAATGGTACAGTGTCATTATGGCTAATAAATACCATAGTAAATGTCACTGTGGTTAATCCCTACTATAGGGCTGTGTCACTATAGTTCATAATTACTATAGTACAGTGTTACTAAAGTAATCATTACTGTGGTACAATATTACTATGGCAATCATTACTTTGGAAGAGTATTATTTGGTATAACAATCACTGTGGTATGGTATTACTGTTAGTAATTATTACTGTGGTTTTTGTATCACAATAGAAAACTCCATACAGGTGTAATTTATTACTGCAGCTTTATATATGCTTATATTCCTCCAAGAGGCCTATAGCACCATATATTGTCTCTCTATGAATAAACTGCAATAAAGTTTAGCTTACTTATATTTGTTTGGGGCATGCTTTATTGTAGTAAATGATAGACCATTACATGTCTGGATTTTAAATATTCAGCATATAATTTTTTTTATCTTCCTAGCTCATACAACCTGCTAAGTTATTTCAGTCTTTAAAAAATTTCCCCAAGAACACTCCTCCACTGCTGATGGGAATGCAATCCTGTACAGACACTCTGGATATCAGTATGGAGGTATCTCAGAAAATTGAGAATCAACCTACCTCAAGACCCAGCAATACCACTCTTGGGCATATACCCAAAAGATGCTTAACCACATCACAAGAACATAGGCTCAACTATGTTCATAGTAGCATTGTTTGTAGCCAGAACCTGGAAACAACCTAGATGCCCCTCAAACAAAAAATGGGTAAAGAAAAATATGGTATATTTGCATAATGGAGTATTACACAGCAGTGAAAAACAATGCCATCATGAAATTTGTTGGCAAATGGAAAGAACTAGAAAAAATCATCCTGAGTGGGATAACCCAGACCTAGAAAGACAAACATGATATGTACTCAGTCATAAGTGAATATAGATGCAAAGCAAAGGATAACCAGGCTACAATCTGCAATCCCAGAGAGGCTAGGTAAAGAGCAGGACCTTAAGAGGGACATGCATGGACTGCCCCAGGAAGGGGAAAGGGTTAAGATCTCCTGGGTAAACTGGAAGCGGGAAGTAGATGGGAGGGGATGTGAGATGGGAACATGAGGGTTCAACAAGGCTGAGTTGGAGGAGAGACAGAGAAAGAAAGCAGTGAAAGAGATGTCTTGACAGAGTGAACCATTAAGGGGTTAGGGAGAAATCTAGAACTATGTAAATCCCCAGGAACTCACAAGGATGTCCCCAGCTAAGACTCATAACAATGGTGGACAGGGTGCTTGAACTAGCCTTCCACTGTACTTAGATTGGTGTCTACCCTAACGGTCCTCATAGAACCTACATTCGGTAACTGATGGAAGCAGATGCAGAGACCCACGGCTAAGCACTTGGCCAAGCTCCTGGAGTTCAATTGAAGAGATTAGGGATTATAGGAGCAGAAAGGCAGAGGAGGTGTGTGTGTGTGTCAGGATCATGATGGGAAAAACCACAGAAATAGTTTATCCAAGCTATTGGGAGCTCGTGGACTCTGGACTGACAGCTGGGGAGCCTGCATAGGCCTGCACTGGGCCCTCTGAATGTAGGTGACAGTTGTGTGGTTTGATGTGCTTGTGGGTCTCCTGGCAATGAGACCAAGACTTATCCCAGATAGAAGAACTGGCTTTTTAGAGCCCATTCCCTATGGTGCCATGCCTTACTCAGCCGTGATGCAGCAGGGAGGGGCTTGGTCCTGCCCCAACATGGTATGCCAGCCTATGATGACTACCCAAGGGAGGCCTTACTCTCTATGAGGAGGGAATGGAGGTAGGATGGGAGAGAGGTGGTGGGGAGTGGGAGAAGGGGAGGGAGGGAGAACAGGGGTTGGTATGTAAAATGACAAAAAAAATTTAATAAAAAAAAAGAGCTACAAAAATAATCCCCTAAAATCCACTTCCTAAGTAAACCTGAATTATTTAAATGATGTTTAACTGTACAAACCTGAGTAGAAATTCAAGTACAGTTTTATTTGTGCAAATTGAGATACAAATAAAAAAAAATGAAAATTCAGAAAATACCTTATAAGGGAAAAAATACTTCTAAAACGCCCGTCCTACTCAGCATCATGCTTTGATACACAAGACAGTGTAGACGCTGGTGTGCCTGGGATCTGTGGCCGAGCCACTGACCAGCATGCCAAGACAGGGTCACAATACATGTCCCTCGTCCAGAAAATGTGTCTGTTTAAAAGGTGCAGTGTGCTTTCTACTGAGTGTCATTTCATACCATTGCAAAGCAGAACCATAGTAAGTAGAGGACTGTCTCTGTGCATACATAACACACTTCCGCACATGCACCTAGTTTGCCTAACAGCTGGAGAGCAAGCTGCTTCTAAAGAGAATGCCTCAGACCTAGTTGCATCTAACATCGGATCTCCAGATGAGGATGAGGCTGGAGCTGGGTCAGTCATATCTGTGCAGCCATGAGCAAAAGGCTTGACCAGGCTACCTACAAGCAAATCAACTAAAACAACTGTTATTCTCCTTTAATGAGGTGAAGGACAGGAAAAATGAGAAGCATTTTGTTCACATATTCTGAAATGAACAAAATTAACCCAGCGATTTCCCAGTATGGACAGGAAAGGAAGCAAAATGAATATCGTTTCGATCACATCTCAGAGGTTTGGTCTCATAACCTGACACCAATTCCAGTCATTGTATATTTTAATTCTGAGTAACAATTTATACTGCAATTGCATGGGTATAGTTCCTCAAGGTAGCATAGCTAACATTTAGGAGTGTTGTTTTACTAAGTAATGTGAACTCCACATATCACTAGTCCTAACCATTTGCAGTGTGACTTTGGACTACCTGCCAGATCAGCCAAATCCTGTTGTTATAAAGTGAAAACTCTTTCATACTAATTGTGGTTGGTTGCTGGATAATTCTGATAAGCAAGTGAATTATAAACGGTATGATTCATTGTGCCAAATTCCCAACAACATATCCAGTGGTGGGGATTGGAAGGAAAGCTGGCCAAGAGGGCCATTAGGCCTTTGCAAATAATTATCAGCTCTCCTTTGGAATCCATTCATATCTGGGCACTGTCTCTCTTTGCATTTTTGAAGAGCAGTTACTATGCTAGAACAGTTGCTAGGCAAGCCTGGACCTAATTGCAGTTTTCTCTTAACTCCCTATTACAAGGACTGTGTTCATTTTAGTTCCTAGAGATTTTCTTTTGTTAGAATCAAAAGGTAATAGCCTCATTTACAAGCACAGCAGCCTAGTGTGATCTGCAGGGTTCTGTGGGAGGACAGTCCCTAGAAAACAGCCTATGAGATGCTCCTTAGGTATCCCAGTAACCTCAAGCTGAATCTTGCCATGTACTATGACATATTGAAAACTAGTTTCTTGTTTGTGTGCCACCATGGTGCATAAACCCGAGATTAGTTGCAGACACAGAAAGCAGCTCTGAAAATGGTGTGATTACTGTTGTTTTATAGACCCAGAAAAATACTTAGGACTACGTTGGTTGAAAATTAGTGTGAGAACAAATGCTCACTAAAATCGACATAGAGACATTCACCCATGTCACCCAACGTGCAAACTCACACTGGAGACAAAGTGCCACTGAAATGAATAAACAAAAAATAAGTAGTCTTTCATTTGAAAAGCTTATATTACGTTTCTTTGCCCCATTCTCTGTGATCAGATAAACACCACTGCCATTTAATATCTACGGATTTCCAATGATAATGTCCACTAGAAAGATTCATCACCTCAACAAATACTGACATTACTAAGAATGTTGCTGAGATCATCTTGAACTGAGAGATCTGAGATAGGTAAAAGCACAGAGGAGATCAAACTGAACACAGTTTTGTGGAAAGGCAGTTTAAAGTCAGTTGTCGAAACTCTTGGAGTTTTAAGCCTGGACCATAAGCACATTATTTCTTCTTTTTTTAAGCTAGGAATGCCATGTCAGCCTTATTCCCAAGGGCATTTCATATGTCTTACTAAATCACAGGAAACTATAAATAAAGAGGGTGGAACATGGATTTTATAAAAATATGATCCTGGTCATATATAAAGAGACATCAGTGTAGGTTTAGATTCACCGTCTTGCTCTCTTAGTCTGTGTGTGGAAACAATGTTTAATCCTAAAAATGGTGGTGTTATCTTCACAGGACAAAAAAAAAATAGTTCTCCATCTATTCTACCAATCTTATTCTGACACTTTAAAACTCTGCCCCTGTAATATTGAGTTCCTTCAATAATCTTGGAATAAAACTTTACCATCTTCCTGGTTCCTTTATTAATCTGCTAAATAAAATATTGACTCATTTGGGTTAGGAGTCACATTTTTTAGTAGGGTAAGGCCAGCTGAATCAGGTCACTCAGCACAGTGCGGAGACGCCGGGCTCACTTTGAAAAACACATTTGTATTTTGGAAACTCAACGGCTTTATATAGAGTCAGACATAATGCAGAAGAGGTGACAGGTTGCTATGAAAATGATGTCTTTGAATTCCCCTCCTGTCATGCCCTAACTGTGTGATCCAGGGAAGGAAAACTAATGCAGTGCCTCTCTAGGGCACTAAGAGTTGCTTTCCCCATCTCTGAAATAGACACAGTTCTCTTGTTAGGAATTTCCTATATTTCTAACAATGTTAACAAGCTACAGAGAGCCTCTGAATCTTGTATTTCAGGGTTTATATCAAGTGTTTTCTCAGGGAGCCTGCTTACTCATTTCCCAGTTTATTTTAATACAAATGTCCCAAGCAGCCAACAGGAAACATACTAAAGCAAGACATACTTCATTCTCTTTGTTAGCTCCTGCCCATTAATGGGCAAAACACCTCTCCCCCAGATTTCAAAGGAAGCTCTGGGGAAATATCTGAGTACCACACAGGGACTGTTGCTATGACCTTGAGTAAATTTTTAAGTCACCAAAGAAAGTCTCAATAGAGAAATAATAACTGAGCAGCAGGGAACAGGGTAGACAAGGTTCTGACCTGGATGCCAGTGTTTGTTTACAGGTAAACAGATCACTCCAGAGTCTTCTAACCTCCTAGGATCCAGTTGCCTCTACTCCACAGAACTACTAGGCAGAGACTACTAAGCTGGCATCCTGTGGACAGACTGAAAGTATCTCAACCTCTGTCTGTGTATTTATTTTCAGTAGTTGCTCTAGTGAGCCCTAGTGAGCAGAGTTCCTTTTTATACTCTTTGTCACTGGAATATTATAGCCACATTTTCAATGGCTCATTTTATTCATTCATTTAACAGGTGTTAAGCCAGCCTTCACATACTGTAGTATATATTATTTCATAAGACTTTAATAGTTGTCCTTGATACTTGGCCTGACTGACAGTTTGACTTATTCTAAAGCAATGCCACCCAGACCCTAGTGACTGTGGAGGCAATGAGTGTCATCTTCTAATCCTCACATTTTACCACGATGTAATTGTCACCAATGATATCAGGACACCTTGAGAAAGGGAATAGTGTTATTTTTAAGATGGTCTGCCATTATTATCACTATTACTACCTCACAGCAGACCAGCTTCCATGTGAACACATTCATCTTCTAAAGGAACAAAATCTTCAGACAAGTTCATTGTTATACAGCTTTCCGTGTGAACTGAAAGAAAACTTGACTTCATTCACTTTCAATTAGAATGATTTGCTAGAGGGCAGGGATGGCTCAATCGGCAAAGCACTTACCATGCAAGAAATGTGAAGATCTCAGTTTGATCCCCAGAACCCATATAAAAAACAAGGCAGAGCAGCATGCATTTGTAATCCCAGTGCTGGAGAGGTAGAGACAAGAGCATCCCTGGGGCTCATTGGCCAGAGCCAGTCTAATCAAATTGGTGAGATCCAAGTTCAATCGTACCTCAAAAAATAAAGTGGAAAGCAATTGAGGAAGGCATTGGACTTGCACCTTTGGCCTCCACAGGTACCCATGCATGTGTGCATGCACACACAGAGGCAGAGAGAGAGAGAGAGAGAGAAATACATGTGCACACACACAGAGACATACATATACACACAAACATTCACACACAGAGATACAGACACATTATACACAAACACACACAGAGACACAGACACACACAGGCACCAAGACACACATGCACACAGACACATAGACACACACACACACACACAAAATTACCACATCATAAGCCAAATCTACTATGCTACCCTGAGTTCCCTCCACAGCAAAGAAAGCTGGATTATAAAGTTCCTAAGGAATACTTATCTGTTCCTCATTATTCTCAGCATGTTTTTTTATTTTATAATTTAATTTTACATATCAGCCACAGATTCCCCTGTCCTCCCTCCTCCCACCCATCCCCTGCCCTCCCCCCTGCCCACTCCCCATTCTCATCTCCTCCAGGGCAAAGACTCCCCTGGGGATTCAGCTCAGCCTGGTAGATTCAGTCAAGGCAGGTCCAGTCCCCTCTTCCCTTCACCAGGCTTTTTTTTTTTTTTTTTTTTTTTTTTTTTTTTTTTTTTTTTTTTTTTGCAGGACTGTGGCATCTTAATAAATTCTACTGACCAGGCAGAATGCAATGCCCCATTTTGCATCTCAGACCCTCCCAGCTCTGTCATCAAACATTGCCTTAGTTAGAACAACATAGCCAATTTACAACAAAGACTCAGTTTAGTTTGTGTTCAAAAAGGCCAGGCTTTAGGGAAAGAGGGAGGCAGCAGAAGAGAGAGAGTCAGGTGTTCCTGAAAACCACTTAAACTTGATTCTCCACCAGAGAGAACTGTATTACTTTAGTCTCCTAAGACAGGTTTTCAAAATGCCTGGAGTTTGCTCTTCTATGTCCTGCTGTCTATGCTTTCATGTTTACTTACAAAATAATTCCTAAGTAAGGGATATATTTTCTTTCAGGAGAACATCTCTTCCAGACAGCACATGAAAGAAGGGAATTATTAACTAATTCTGCCATTGGAACAGATTGACAATGTAGCATAAGACATCGGTTTCTTATGGAAGGCAAAAAAAAAAAAAAAAAAAAAAGAAACCAGTTGGTCTCCTTGGCAAAGATAAACACATCATCAATTAATTTAAATGCCCCACAGCCCTCTCTAAATTTCTTTAAAACATATTCAGGAAGTAATGACTAGAGAGAGCAACAGAGCAAAAAAAAGAGACACTTTCCTGAATTTTTTTTTTTACCAGTCAGCTTAATCTTCCAATAGCACGAAATTATGAAGAGTATCAAAAATAGCCCTTAAACTTCCTGAATCTGCAGGAATGAATTGGCCACATGTAGCGAGTCTTTCTCTGTCCCCGCCAGCCAGCTCCAAATCACAACATGGAGACTTGTTATTCATTATGAAAGCTTGGCTTATAGCTTAGGTTTGTTCCTAACTAGCTCTTATAACTTCAATTAACCCATTTCTATTCATCTATGTGCTGCCACATGGCTCATGGCTTTTACCTCTCGTCCTGCATGTCTTGCTTCCTCTGCATCCAGCTGGTGACTCCTCCTTCTTCTTCCCAGGATGCTCTCTGTTCCCAAAATCCTGTCTAGCTATATGACCAAGGAATAAATGTATTTTAAGGTATTTTAGCTATAGTATTGATGTTGGGTGCTGGGGTTTAGTGGGTACCTCAGAAGGGTTACCAGGTTCTGTGGCTGGAACAAGGAATTAGACAGATACATGTAGATAGAAGTATTAGCAGGTGTGGTTTATTGGGGAAAAGGCACACTTGTAAGAGAAGAGATTATCTGGAGCAAAGTGAGGCAGCTCACTAGTTCGAGAGAGAGCTCAGTGGATAAGAGGGTTCAATGCTCCTCCAGAGGACCTGAGTTCAGTTCCCAATACCCACATCAGCAACTCACAACTGCCTATAACTCAAGTTCCAGGGGGATTCACTTCCCTACTCTGGCCTCTGAGGGCACCTTTTTGTGCTCTCTCTCTCTCTCTCTCTCTCTCTCTCTCTCTCTCTCTCTCACACACACACACACACACACACACACACACACACACACACACACACACACATACACACACACACACACTTGAAAATAAGAAAGTCCTTAAGAAAGAAATGTTAAGCACTTCAATTGATAATGCTATACAAAGGATAGAGCTTTGACATCTCTCAGGATGGGTTTTTGAGTCATATACATCTCATGGGCTTAACCATAGTCCATGTGTTACATTTCACCACAATTGTGGAATTGCGTGTCTCATTGTGTCTAAACTCCCCACCCCACAGAGTTTTGCATTCTATCCCCACTTTTAATACCATAAACTAGACTTAGTTGCATAACATAGTTTTCCATTCTGAATTTTCTATTGCACCCCATAACATTATTGCTTCTCTTCTGAAACAATGGAGTAGTTTTAATCAGTCAGATATATACGTCTACAATATTTGTTCACCTTTCCCCCATAACTCTGTTAAAGTGATGTTGAAAGTTGGAGTATGTATATTTCATGAAAAAGCCTTGTGGTGATTTGAATAAGAATGGCCCCCATAGGCTCATATATTTGAATGTTTAATCAACATGGAGTGGCCCTATTTGAGAAGGGTGAGGAGGTATGACCTTGTTGGAGTTGATATGGCCTTGTTAGAGGAAGTGTGACACTAATGGTAGGCCTTGAGGTTTCAAAAACCCAGGCTGGGCTCGCTCGCTCTCTCTCTCTCTCTCTCTCTCTCTCTCTCTCTCTCTCTCTCTCTCTCTCTCTCTCTCTCTCTCTGCTTGTGGATCAGGATGTAACTCTCACTTACTTCTCCAGTAACAAACCTGTCTTCCACCATGCTCCCCACGATGATGATAAAGGACTAAGCCTCTGTAATTGTAAGCAAGCCCTCAATTAAAAGCTTTCTTTTGAAAAAAAAATTGCATTGGTCAAGATATCTCTTCACAGCAATAGAACAGTGACTAAGACCAACCTTAAAATCAAAAAGCTGAAATTAAACAAGTAGTTTATTTTCACTTTGCCTGACCAAATACACCATGTTAGACATAATAAAGCTAAAAACTTATGCATTAGAGTATGAGTGTATATGACTGTATTCTCTCCCCCCTTGATAAAGCATGAATATTAATGGATACAGAAAATATCCTATATATTACATGGTCCTCTGATTTATACACTTAAAGATATCATAGGAAGAAAAAATAGCAAAAATTAAAGTTATTATCTTTTCTCCATTATATTAAACAATCATTTTTCTGACTCTATGCACAACAGAGAAGATATTTGATGATGATTACTCTCACAGTGGGCTGATGACTGTTTGTAAAGGCAATTAAATTCACTTCTTCAGAATTAGCCCATTGCCTTTGCTAGGTGTCCATCTGTTAGTCTCAATAAATGAGACTGGGAAACATTTAGAAAATCCAATCACAATAATTATCATAATTATACAACACCTCCATTATTCTGCCCCACACCAGCATGCACAAATTAAGTGATTCTGTTCAATTTAACAAAATCAGAAATGCTTGTGCGTGCTCCTTGCAATATATGGGTTTAGTGGCTGAGGATGATTTAAAGATAAAGGGAGTTATATGTCTTCATCCCAAGGACTATCCTCATCACCTGAATCCCAAGAAGAGAGAAAAGACAGGTAGAGCAAAAATATGCCTTGAGGGTTATCTGTACAAACTCCTGTCCTTTGGATGCACAAAATAGAAGATCGCAGCACTCAGGAAGATAGACTCAGCACTCAGCAGTGAAATGTAGAGCAATTTCTGAGAAGGTGGGATGGAGCCATCTGGGACAGAGACAATGGTGCCAGCAAAAGCAGAGATGTGAGAAGCCAAATTGTACTCAGCCTACAGTCCCAAACCAGCAGCAATAGAAAGGCTGAAAATGGATGCAAAATATCAGGGACCTATATCAGCTAAGCATAATAAGGAATTCTACTCAAGGGCTGGGGACGTGGTCCAGTGGGAAAATACTTGTCGTGCAAGCATGAATACCTGAGCTAGATCCTCAAAACCCATGTAAGAAAAGCCAGGCATAGTGGTATAAGCATGTGATCTCAGTACTGGGGATACAGAGACAGGTAGATCCCTGGAGTTCACTGGCCACGCATTATATTCAAATCCAAAAGGACTGGGCCAGTGAAGACCCTGTCTCAAAAACAGGTGGATAGCAACTGAAGAAAACATCTGATGTCAACCTCTGGTCATCATGTACATTTGTGTACATTTGCACACACACACTTATACAAAAAGAAAATAATGAAATAATAATTCTACTTAGAAAATAAGGATGTCTTAAACAGGCTGGATAGATGGCTTGGAGTTTAAGTATGCCTTCTGCTCATGAGAGGCAGAACCAAAAAACCATGTCCTGTACTACCGACATTCCAACTTAACATGGGAGGACAAGGGAAACTTCCTCATCATGTTTTTTCCCCAAACCTTAAGAATTCCTAAAAGGGCCTTAACCCTACTGAGGTTTCCTAAGAGGCCTGTCCCTCTTATCCAGAAATGGTTACTTAAGAGGCCTACCCTACCCTCTTAGTCACTAACAAGTTTCCTCAAAATTCCTCCTTAGTCCCCAAGAGGGATCCACAAGAGGTGTATTCCTCTCAAGCAGAGCTGAATTCAGCATACAGACTTACATCTTAGAATTGTCTTAAGGACTTGATCCATTTTGGTGTCTGGGAACACAGCAGTTATTCTAAACCCCTCTAGGCTCAGTAGGAAGCACAGGGCCCTGGAACATTTTCAGGGGGCACCTCCCCTTCATTCTCCCACTGGGTGGGGAAGTTTGGAGGGAGACTGAATCCTGTGGGGAAGGAGGGTAATCTCACTGCAGCCTCCAAGAATAAAATAATCACATGTCAAAGATACAGACAGCCACACTGATTAAGCCAGTTAAAAGTGCACAGCCCTTTATTTTTGGTGGGTAACCAAGAGTAGTCCATGCCTTAGAGTCTCTTGGTGCCAAAGGTCAGAGTACAGTGTTTTTAAAAGGCAAAAGCTACAATTGCATCAATGTTAGATGAGGGGCAGAGTAACCTTGCAACCTTTGTTCATGGCAAAACATAATAGTTATTTCAGACACAGCATGACAATTAATTTTATTTGTACCTTTTTCAGTTATTTTAGCTTATGTTTAGTTTATATAAACATCAAATTATTTTGGTTAATACATCTAGCCCATGGTCATGGTCATAGAAATCTCAAATGTGTTGCCAAGGCACATGTGGCTAATGGGGGAGGGGGTAGAAGGCTGGAAGCTAAGCAGACACACAATGGAGTGAGGACAAGTGGGTATTAGCTTAGTCACTTCAATTGAACTTACTGCACAAAACAAGTCATTGAATATTCTTTCTCTGCCCCTTTGAAAGACATTGCTGATCCCCCACACCCCATGTCAATGGATTCCCCATACACAGATGTAATCAATTGCAGATCGGCAGTATCTGAAAACGTAATTGTATCAATTTTGTGAATGCACATTAGATCATCATTCCCTGCAAAGATAGTAATCCTGTTTATACAAGACTCATACTATGTTGTGTTATAAACAATAAACATGTGCTTCAAAGGACATGGAGGCATGCATGGATTTATATGCAAATACATGCTATGTTGTATTAGAAACTCTTATATACCCTGACTGGTGGGGCTTCTCACACTACTCTTTCCCATGAAATGCTATGGGATGCATGGTCACCTTAAAAGCCTCTTGCTAGGTTGAGACTCAGGGAATATCTATTTCTCATGGATCTATGAGAAATTTACTTGAAATAAAATCATTACGAAAGATGGTCCCTCCACTTCATGGTGTTTGGGAAACTAAAAATTTAACTTTGATTTAAATTATTCATTTATCTCCAATCATGAGAAAATGAAAAATTTTTATTGTACTTTGAGTAACAGCAGTTAACAAACACAGTTGGCCTAGGATCACCTACATCCTATTCTCAAACTTCTCCCTTTCTTTGGAACATCAGTACTAAAGCCCTTCTCTGTCCTTACTGCAATAGATTTTTTTGGGTTTTGTTTTGGTTTTTTGCTTTTTTTTTTTCAATCCCAGCATCCAATATGGTTTGGTCTTGGAAAACTGACCATGGTGAGGAGAGAATAAAGTAAAGACCGATATATGCACAGAAAAGCTGGCATCTGCTAGGCCATGCTCACTCTGAGGGAGCAGCACCTATTATTATGCAATAAGGAACTTCAGTGCATTTATTATACATAGCACAAGGATGGGGAGATAGCTAGTCTCCATAGGAGGTTGCTGCAGCTGACGGTTTTTGTATACTCTGTCAATGTTCACACATGGATCAGAGGAAGGCTTTGCCAATTTCCTGAGGCTAACCCAGGTGAGACTTTGCCAGTTCTCATCTGTCTGAGGCATTGGGGTCCTTTGTCAATGATATACATTTACTCAGGACTTCATGCGCTCCCCAGAAGTAATTAACATTGCCAGTGTAATTTTTCTCTGACAGTTTTAATAGCCAATATAACAATAAATGTAAACAAACTAGGATTTGCTAAAAACTCATTGTCTGTGAGCTCTCAAGTCCTTTATTACCATGATCCTTCATCTTTACAATGACCTGCAGAACAGAACAGGAATGAGTACACTATCCTAACTGATGCTCCTACCACATGGTTCCTTTGGCTAATTTATGATAGAGTCAGAATCTGAGATGCTTATCTGAAAGTCATTAAATTAAGTGGCAACCATGTTTTTGAGAGTTTGAATTTAAACTGTTAAGCAAGAGGACATCATTAGAAATTTCTGAAAAGGCAAATAGCCATGAGGAAAGTGTTACTATAGAAAACCAATATGCAAAGACAGAAATCACTGGATGAAATTGGGCATTCCAAGGTTGCCTCTACATTTGTGCAGGGGGAAAGGAGACAGCAGGGCCACATACATGGTACTGTCTCAAGCTAATGATATACACAGCAAAGGGATTAACACCTAAAATAGATTGAGATGTTATAATAGGAGTGTAGTTGGCAGGGATTTTTCTGAATACTATCTCATGAAATCTTTAGAAAGGTCTTCTGGGGGTAAACATATCATTGTCTTCTGTCTGAATTGCCCTAGATCACGGACTGTCTCTGTTTACTTTTATCTTACTACATTGATGCATTACATAAAGTAAGGGGCTATTATGAGCCCTTTACAAATGAGAAAGTAGAGCCCGTGTGTATCTCATACAGCCATACAGCGAGAAAGTGAGATACAGTGCTCAAATAACACCCTTGTGAGTCAAGAGTCTTGGTGATTGGTCAGCAATTATGTTGATCTTATATGTTCATAAGTTCTTTAGATCCTTTCAAATACCATAAAAAGAAAGTAATTGCTAGAGAGATGGTTTACCAATTAAGTGTAATCTCTACACTTGTAGAGGACCTGAATTCAATTTCCATCATCCATGTCAGCCAGCTCACAAACGCCTGTAACTCCAGTTGCAGGAGTTCCAATGTTCTCATTTAGCTTCCATGCATACATACATGCATAAACAAACATAGACACACACACACACACACACACACACACACACACACACACACATACACACACAATGAAAAGGCAATAAATCTTTTAAAATAAATTTAAAATGAATCTAAAAGATATATATACCATTTAGCTCATATTCAAATCCAAGCTTGATTACAATGATTGTAAAAGTATACTTAAAATGATAGAAAAACAAACTACCTATCATATATGCCTTATACGATTCTATAATATTTGAACATCAATAAGTATTTGATCACAATGAAAAGAATGAATATTCTTTGAATTGCTTCTAGAATTGAAATTTGTAGGCAGAGTTTCTCTGTGTCCCCGCACCCCTCCCAAAGATCCACACTGAGACTTATTATTAATTATAATTGCTCGGCGGTAGCTTAGACTTGTTACTAACTAGTTCTTACAACTTAAATTAACCCTTATTTCTTATCTACCCTCTGCCACATGGAGGTGCCTTTTTCAGCATGGTATGTTTATCTCCTACTTCCTCTGCATCCCTCAGGCCACTCTCCTGACTCCCTCTTCTTCCCAGCAGTCTCCTCTGCCCCAAAAATCCTGCCTAGCTATCAGTCAATCAGCTTTTTATTAACAATGAGAGCAATACACATTGACAGCGTACAAAGATTGCTCCACAGCAATGAAAAAAAATGAACATTCTTGGAATTGCTTCCAGAATTGAAATATTGTCATTTCCCATGGAGCCATATGCCGTGTGTCACCCAAGAGCTCACAGGAACTTTGTACTGATGAGTTCACTGGGGCAAACATTTCCAAAATAGAATAAATAATTAGCAATCACATGGTGCTGTCTTTTTCTTTTTCTTTTCTTTTTTTTTTTTTGTTTTGTTTTTCAAGACAGTATTTTTCTATGAAACAGTCTGGGCTATCCTGGAACTCACTCTGTAGACCAGGCTGACCTCGAACTCACAGAGATCTGCCTTCTTCTGCTTCCCGAGTGCTGGGATTAAAGGCCTGCGCCACCACCACCTGACATCTTTTCATTTTCTTTGTGGTAAAATATAGAAAGCATTTATCGTCTATTTCAGTTGCAGACTTCTATGACATTAAGGACACTCCCATTCCTGTGCAGCAGATGGATACCATCTCAATGAAGCAAATCTGTCTCCAAACTTATTTTCCTACTGCTAAATTTATACATATGTGTGTACTTCCTGAGCTAAAGCTACATGTGTTGTTTCCTCAGCTAAATCTACATGTGTGTATTCCTCCTGCAGCTAAATCTACATATGTGTACTTCCTAACCTTAAGCGGTGAACTTCCTGAGCTAAAGCTACAGGTATACAATTCCTGTGCTTTCTTTTTCACATTTTCTGTAAGTTGTAACAGTGCTGTAGGCAGAAATAAATTGAGAATCTTTTTCAAGCTCCAAGTTTGTACTGAAACTATAAATTTATTAATTCATAAATAATATATTTCCCTTTGAATATAATATATCATATTATATAATATATATTGTGTATTATATAATATTAATATATAATATATAAAGTATGTATATGTGTATATATATATTTTATATATATATATATATGAATGAATGAATTTCCTGTTGCTACATCTTACCATTTGAGAATAATTCAAATGTGTACCAAAGGACACAGCCAAGTAGTACACTTGCATGTCATGAAGTATTCAGACACAGGTGAGATTTATTTATTATAAAAAAAAAGTTACTTCATCATCAAAATAAAGACCCTGCTTACTACCACAACCAATGGAGTTTGAAGACACATCCTAAAGTGAACCACTAAACTGAAAAGAAAAGCTGTTCTCCCAGGCTGCAGCAAACATTTACAAAGCAAGAGAGCCCTGTGTGCTTAGAGGACATTTAATGATTAAAAGTGATATCCCAAGTTAAAATAGCCAGGGGACATATTTAATGAAAGGAAGCAAAAGAAAAAACTTTGAGAGAAATAAATTATAAAATAATCAATATGAAAATCTGTACTCTGGGCAAATTTCCTTGTGGACAAGTCTTGGCAATAAAGGCAATGAGCAAATCCAAATCTATCAGTTCCCACCAACCTGCTTAGTAGGCCACAAGAATGGCCCACCAGACAAACACTACAAATGTGTTTTTCTTGAAGTGACTCATAAAAAAATTAAGTATAGCAAAGACATAAAAGAAGCTTATTTCTGAACAATTTTATATCATTTATATTCATTTATATCATGTATTTTTATATCATTTCTATTTATATGTTAGTACTTATATATTATATAGAAAAGGCGAGAGACCACACATAACTCTTGGGAGATCAGTTTCAGAGCTGTTTACAATACTTCCTTCAGAATATTCTGTGCTTTAGTAGTTCCCTATTGATCCCAGGATTGGATGACCAGATCTTATAATCAAAATCAGTAGTATGTGCCCACTATATTATAAAACATGGAGCAAGGACAACTGTTCGCTAAGATCTCATAAAGACTCTAAGCATCTTTTCATGGTCCCAAAGAGCTATGGCTTGGGGTAGTGGGCACAGGAGATGAAACAGATGGAAGAGATGGGTAATTTGCTAAACTTGGAGAGAATGGACAGACCAAAACCCTTTGTAATCCTGACAAAAGGAAGTATGTAGCTTTCTTCCTAGCCATCGAGTGGCAAGCATTGGCTGTTAGGCAGACAGGTGAACACAGGGTATGTACAAAGGTTATATGAGAAAAGTAATTAAAATAGTCTCACCTTTAGTTTCCTGATTTTTATGGAGAAAAATACTTACATGTACTTGGTTTATTCAGAGAAGTAAGAGGAATCATAAAAATGCTCAGTATGTAGTGAAGCTCTCAGAAATATTACCTGCCATTTACACTATTCCTACTGCCTGCAAGACCTTTCTTCCTTCTAGAGCAGCCAAACTTACTTCTTGTCAGCAGGTCTCCGGGGATAGCGACTCTAGTTTTAACATCTATATATAGAGATAAGTACTCAAGCATTACACTGTGGAGAAAAAGTAGAGCCAGAGGACTTTAGATTAACAAAAGAATTGCAAAATTATAACAATTACCAAGATTTAAGAAAATAACCTGGTATCGGGGAGTGTAGCTCAGTAGGTAGAGTGGTTGCACGGCACAAATGAACCCTTCCCCTAGGAGCCTATAAACCAGAGGAGGGGTGCATGCCTCTAAATGGAACACTTAGTACGTGGAGGCAAGAGAGTTCCATGAGACCCTGTCTCCAAACTAACAAAAAAGCTCAGCACTTTAGGACAGTAATTTCAAGTGAAGTACAAAATTTTTAAAGAGATTTCACCATTTTTTTCCCATTGCATCTTTTTCTACCCCAAGATTCAATCAAGGATCCTGTGCTGCATTTGCTTGTCATGTCGCCTCAATCACTAATCTTTGACACCCCAGCCTTCTCTGACCTCCCATGTCAATGCCTTTCATTACATGCACACATTTCTCATTTGAGTTTTATTTAATTACTTCTCATCATTTCTTATGAAATCGTGTGATAGTGTGAAGGATAGCCCTCTTCTCATAGACTCTTATCGAGAGGCACACACACTGATTCACATTATTGCATACCCACTGATTCACATTATTGCACACACACTGATTCACATTATTGCATGCACACAGGTTTACATTATTGGAGATGCTGACCTCAATCATTTAGTAAAGGTGGCACTGGCCAGGGCTCTCTTTTTTCTCTTTTAATTACTAAACATTTCAGGGAAGAAAATATGAGCCTCTGCCTATAGTCTGTTTCTTCTTGACTTCCACACCCCCTTTTATCTCTTTGTAGATCATGCCTGTGGCAATATGGAGTACTGAGTGTTCTTATACTTACTGATTACTTATATGTAGAACAGTTTGAGTTTTGGTTTTGGTTTTCAGGACAGAGTTTATCTATATAACAGCTCCAGCTGTCCTGGAACTCTCTTTGTAGACCAGGCTGGTCTCAAACTCACAGAGATCCACCTGCCTCTCCCTTTTGAGTTCTGGAATTAAAGGCTTGCACCACCACACCTGGCTGAACAGTTTGATTTTTATTGAAGGATTTTATATCTTAATTTCTCCAACAATACAGTCATTGACATTACTATGATCATGTGTATATTAATTTTATTTTTTGATTTATTGTACTCTACTTACTTTTTTGCAGAAGTTCCCCTCAGCTTTGACCACTGGGGACTCCATTTAGGTTAGCTTTTGTACCTTTTAGATGTGTCTACATGTTTTAAGCACTTCCTTACATTTTGGAATTATAAGATGCTCCAAGAACATGCCTGTATTTTCTCTACCTCAGCCATGGAAGAGTCCTCTGAACATTCCTAGCTCCTTTATGGTGTAACAAAATTAGAAGCTAAGATCCGGGATCTAACATGTGCATTGTTACAAGTGAGTCATTACTGCTAGCCTGTCTCAGAAGACAGAGCCTAGAAGTGTAGGTGTGCATCCAAGTTGGTGCATAGATGCATGCACATTTTTATTTTCACACTGTTTATATGTAACTATTCATTTACTACGTGTGATTTCTTCAAAGAATTTATATTGATCTAAGTCCACTCTGGTTCTCTTCCTGTAACTTCTTTCTCTAGCAGTGAAAATGTCCTTGCCGTCATCTGGATTTGCTTATTTGTTCAATCCCTGCATTGAAATGAATTAACCTATAGTTTTGAGGAAAAAATAAACCTGCAAACTATAGTTCATCGATTATAAACATTTTTTTTGTCTTTAGCCCTGAGGTGTCCAGTCAAAACATTGCTTTCCAAAGCCACTCCAGTTTCTTCCTGTTTGTTTAAATGAGACTATTCGGGTAATTTATAGTGAAATTGGGTCCATTTGTCACAGTCTGACCTCTCTCCTGACTTTCCTATGCACATATATCTTGGCTTTATTTTGCATTCTTTTTCCAATTAGTGAAACTCACATTTTGTCTTCGACAGATTTGTTAGTTTTAACAAATATACAGAGTCACATATCAACCACCCAGACCCATTATCCTCTCCCAAATTTTCCAATGCCACATTACCATAGCAACTGCTCATCTCACTCCACTCCCTGGAAGCTACGTATCTATTTTCCTGTCTATGGTTTTTCTAACCCAGTATTTGCAGAAATGGAATTAGGCAATCTTGTAAGACTGGCAGCTACTCAGGGGAAAAAAAGTCAATCTATAATAATACAGGAAATAATAGCTCATTCAGTTTTCTTCCTCACTTTTCATTGGTTGTTCAGATGCTTGCTAGTTTATTCTGAGAAAGAGAAAAAAGCATCCCCTGATCTAAATGTTCACAGCTCGTCCTAGGGCTATTATCAATGGAACTTGTCTTTACAGCTAAGACATAGCATTGTAGAACCACCAAAATTCTACTTCATGCAAACTAAAATATCTACAAATTCCACTCTCAGTCAATGAGCAAACTACAAATATTTACTAATTTTTTGTAATACTTAGTATTATTTACTATTACTAATATTTTAGTGTTAGCCCATACTTATGACTGTCCACATGTATTTAAGATTTATTGAGATACTCATCACAAAATTGTTTCCACCTTCCTGCTACACCTATTCTGCTCCAAATTACCCAACCAAGGACCACATTTACTTAAGACCTTTGTGATTCTCTCTGCTGAGATAACTTTAAGGTCTTTGGGGTATACATCCTCCAACCATGACTTCAATAAACAATCAGTAGGACTTATTCATTCATAGGCATGTCCACGATAGCCATGGGCTGAAGGACATTAACAGACAGTCAGTTACTGGTTGAAGGTGACCTAGATCTTCAGATCCTCTAGCAGATGGACAGTCTACCAGGATCCTCCACACCTGAGAAAACTGGCTCTTGCTTCCCTAGCATCCATCACTTGCCAGTAGATCCTCAGTTTGGGGTGGGATCTTGTGAGCTCCTCCATCATTCATGTTGGAATGTTGAGGGGCTTGATCCTGTGTAGGTTTAGTGCAGGAAACCACAGTTGACATGAGTTCATGGGTGTGACAGTCATGTTATGTCTAGAAAACAGCATTTCACAGCCTTCCTCCCTGTCCCCCAAGTCTTCGATTCTTTCTGTTGCATCTTTCTTTATATTTCCTGATCATTGGAGCATTGCATAGTCATCCCATTTAGGGCTGAGCACTCTACAATGACTTCTTCTCTGCCTTTTGACCTTTTTGTGAGTTTCCATATTAAGCTCTGTTTACTGTAAAAAGAAGTTTGTTTGATGAGGTCTGAGAGTTGAACCAATGTATGGGTATAAGGATAAGTATTCAGAAGGAAGTCTGATACTATCTTCATTTAGTAAAATAATAGTTGTAGGTTCTCGCTTAGGGCCTATGACCTCCCTAGCCATAGTTCCTTGCCTGGGTTTACAGTACCTGGCATGTGTTTCCTTTTGTGGAATGAGTCTTAAATCCAATCAGTGGGGGTTAGTTACCCCCATAACTTGCCTGTCACTTTTGTACCAATGGTCATAACTTAGTTGTTGAAGATTATAATTAATCTAACTCTAAAACTCTTGAATCCCTAGTACAAAAAAGATAACTATTACCAAGACAACAATAGAACACACCAATGATCTCCAGTGACTATTTGTTGCTCTTAGTTTAAAAAACAAACACACTACTGAATATCTGGCTGTTTCTAAGATCTTTCATAATTCAGAAATAGAAACTTTCTTTTTTTTTTTTTTTTTTGGCCTGGTCATTTCCTTTTATTTTATTTTTTTTTTAATTTCTATTTTGCAATACAATTCAGTTCTACATATCAGCCAAGGATTCCCTTGTTCTCCCCCATTCCGCCCCCCTCACCTTCCCCCCAGCACACCCCCCCATTCCCACCTCCTCCAGGGCAAAGCCTCCCCCACGGACTGAGATCAACCTGGTAGACTCAGTCCAGGTAGGTCCAGTCCCTTCCTCCCAGGCCAAGCCAAGCGATCCTGCATAGGCCCCAGGTTTCAAACAGCCAACTCATGTAATGAGCACAGGACCCGGTCCCACTGCCTGGATGCCTCCCAAACAGATCAAGCCAATCAACTGTCTCACCCATTCAGAGGGCCTGATCCAGTTGGTGACCCCTCAGCCATTGGTTCATAGTTCATGTGTTTCCATTCGTTTGGCTATTTGTCCCTGTGCTTTATCCAACCTTGGTCTCAACAATTCTCGTTCATATAAACCCTCCTCATTCTCACTAATTGGACTCCCAGAGATCCACGCGGGGCCTAGCCATGGATCTCTGCATCCAGATCCCTCAGTGGTTAGATGGGGTTTCTAGCACGACAATTAGATATTCAGTAGTGCACCAATTGTTTCCTAATGTGTGGGTAGTATGGTTTTAACCATAAAATAAAGTAACCTGGCTCATATTCTAAATTACTGTAGCCATACATTAATAGAAAATTATGAGAAGTCATTGCTTACAATCATGTTCTTGGTTGGGAAAAATGACTGAGTGGGTGAAGGCACTTGCTGTCAAAGCTAACACTGTTATCTCTCTCCCCAGAACCCACATGGTAAAAGAAAGATCCCCAAAAGTTGTTCTCCCAACTCCACCCATCTACTGCTGCATGTACACCACTGTGTGTCATATACATATGCTCAAACACATACATTCCCCCCAAAATATAAAATAAATCTCTTCCCTTTTAAAAAAAAAAAAAAAGACATTTTGCTAAGTTTCTACCCACACATTTGATCTGGTCATGCTGTCCTGGGTCATGATACACAAACACCACACATTAGCTCTGATCTGTCATCCATATATCCAAAGATACCCTTTAACTCTGTCTAGTTCATGTCCTTTTGTGGCTTCTTATTTCCAGGCATAGCAAGAAGCACCAGTGTTTCTCAGACTTTCACACCGCCTTCCATGTTAAGGTCACAAACTGCCACCATATGAAATGACCTTGCTCCTGACAACTTGTCACTGATTTTCAATGTTTGCTTTCACTTCACTGAAAACTTCTCACTGTAAGGAAACATGTCTCCAGATTGACACACACATGCAGCTTAGCACATGACAAGGTTCGGGAATTATTTTACTGAGTAAGCGATTGAGATAAGATGAAGGGCATATATCCATATGAATGATGGCTGGTCTTTCAATAAGCAGAATTCTAATTAATAAATACTAGAACATGTGCAGTGTGCCCCTTGGTCATAAGTGGTGAGCATCTACATCCACAATTTTCTCCTGTTAAATTGTTTTTGTTGTGAAAGTAGTAAATTAATCCATGTACCAATTAAAGGTAGAACAAAGGTCAATATCAATTTCAAGACTGCTATCACAGATGTATAGCAATGTCTTAGTATGCATATGTTTTCTTGAGTGCACTTTATCTCCTTTGAAGCATAGTTTGACAATATTCCTCCTAGTTTCTGTATTCTTCTAGTACAAGAAGCCATAGAATTCTAGACACCTGTGTTAGCTCAGGATGAGCATAACAGGGTTGAAATTCAGTTTGTTCTCTTGTGTTAAAAGGTTGAAACATTGTCAGAACTAGCATGAAAACTTCCTTCAAGAAAAGAACATTGGGTTGGGGATTTAGCTCAGTGGTAGAGTGCTTGCCTAGCAAGCACAAGGCCCTGGGTTCAGTCCTCAGCTCCAGAAAAGAAAAAAAAAGAACATTTAAGGGACTGGCAAGATAGCAGAATAGGTAAAGGCTGTTGCCAACAAGCCTGAGACCTAACTTCCAGTTCAATATCCAGAACCCAAATGGTGGAAGGATAGAAACAACTCCAATCAGTTGTCTGACCTCCACATACACATCATGGTGCATGGACAGACACACAGACACAGACACAGACACACAGACACACAGACACACACACACACACAAACACACACCCCAAATAGATAAATTAATATTTTAAACAATTATTTTAAAATTTAGTTAGAAATCAACGGATTCATTTTTATATCAGAAAGTTGGTATTTTGTCAATGTTAGTCCCAAGAAACATAGCTATAAATATATATATATATATATATATATATATATATATATATATATATGCCATTTATATGTGAAGATAACATGTGTAATGATAAATATAGTATGTCACACATTCTGTATGTAGGTAGTAAACTTTTATCACATGATGACCATTGGTCCTGGCAATAAGGACAGAGCAGTGGTACATTACATGGTTGCTGTATTCATGTTACACAGGGTTTGGGGAAAACAGCATCAAGCCAATTTGTTGGATGTATATCCTAGCATGGAGCACTCTTCTGTCAGGAGTGATAAAAGCACTGTAAGTGTAATATCTGAGTACTAGAGGAACACAGAAAAGGCCACCATGAGACATGCTGGACAGAGAACAGCTGAAGCTGAGACCCAACCTTGTACCCATGGTTGTGGGAAAGCTAGGTGAATATTCAGAAGCTCATCATACTTAATAAGTAAACGGAGGGTGGGTGAGAGAACTCAGAGTCTCTCAGTGAGCGAGAAGATACTGGATTCAAGCACCCTGGATACATTAGCATACATCATTAGGTTCAATTGCTCAGAATTACAGAAATAACCATTTTATGTGAAAAGACTTACATCTAAGTCATTCTATGAGAGTTTCTAAGGTGTATGCTTACATATTTTACATACTCAATCACCATACACCTATTGAATACAGTTCTCATTTGCTGAATTAAATTGTAATTTCATTAACCTTGACATCCTTACCATATTTTGCCAAGCATTTAATTTTCTAAGTAAAAAAGGCTTTGAGGCTTGCCACAATAGATAACTTAATCGTGCAAGAAATAAAAACATATCTGCAACAGAAAAATATGGCTAACATCAAACCTCATTGACAGACTACTTCAAACCTTCATTTAGAAGCTCAGGTTATAAAAAAGCATTAGGAGGCTATTCAATGAATAAAATACATTAACACAGTTCCGAGCTAGATAACTTAAGAAACTGCCAAGGTGGGAAAAACTGTTAAATTCTTGCTCAGACTTTTAAGACCAGAACTGCTATGCACACCCCCATTCCATCATTACATTGAAAGGGAATCAGTGACCATTTGCTGCAAGCTACAGGGAATAGATGAAGGAAATGGATTTGATCCAGAAAAAGAAAAGTGCTCAAATGGATTTGGCTTTTTTTTTTAATTCAGTAAAGTCTTCTGCTTTGGTCTCTCTTTGGAGTAAGCATGTGGAGTAACTGGAGCTCCCAAACCCCATAAGTGGTAAAAGAAGTGGGCCTGTGGGTCTTCCTCGGTAATGACATAGGAAGGCAGAGTGGAGCCACTGGGTATCAAGCAAGATATTTTAGGTAAAATGAGATTTTTTAAAGGGAAATGGGCACATGATTATATAATCTGATATATATCTCCTAAGACATATGAAAAACACACATCAGAGGTATAAAATGCAGGCTGCTCACAATAGAAAAGTTGCTTCCATTTCTTTCCAATAGATGACTAAAAACGAGGTACCAGGATTGAGTGCCGGGCTCTGCTGCTTGAGTTCAGACCAGGTCAGCATCCCCCCCCCCCCCCCCGGCTGTCACTAGTGTCCAGTGGATGTGCTAGATCTTGCTGCTACAGTGGCTGGGCTACTCTCAGCAGGTGCCCTAAACAGACATCATTTTGGAAGGACATGGTGACACTAGACTGTGGGAAAGGAGAGAGGTTCTAACACTACCACAAATTGGCTATTTATCCTGAGGTAAGTGACCTCAATTCTGAGTTTTGCTGAGACTGTGAAATGCAAAGGTTCATCTGGATCTACAAATCTGTTATAAATAGTAGGTCACAGATTGTACTTCTTGGCTACCAAACAATAAGGGGGGAAGTCCTGATTAAAATGACAGACTACAGAAATGGATTTCCATGCGACTTTTCCTAAATATCTTTAGTGGTAGTTATCCCTTTCATCCAGCCTGCCTTCTCAGTTCACTCCCCATTGAACCCTTCCTGAATCATGATTCTCCTTTTACCTTACCTACCACTGTGCTCTATCTCCCTTCCCTTGAATCCTCCCACTGTGGCCCCTTAGTATCTCCTCTGTTGCTATTCCAAATGGAACATACGGATCTGGAGATTCAAGGGTGATGTCCATGAATGAAGGAAGACATGCCGAGTTTGTCTTTCTGAGTCTGGATTACCTCACTCATAATGATTGTTTCTAGATCCATCCATTGACCTGCGAATTTCATAATTTCATTTTTCTTTACAAGTTGAAAACCACAACTGGCACCATTATCCAAACCAGGAACCTGTGAACAGACAGGTCATAGACCCTAGGGAAGAACCTACTACTATTATCCTATTAAATGGACATAATATTATACTGATGTCTAGCGACTTATCCTTATACTTATAGATTAGTGTATCTCTCAAACTTCATCGGAGAACTTTTCAGTAAATATCAATTAACATCGAGACTCACACTTGGGAAGAATCAAAGAATAAGAAACTACAGGATTCTCATCCCTAAATGGAACATCTATATCACACCCTCTCCTCCCAAGCACATAAGATGGAGAGGTAAAGTTGTAAGAGCCAGGGGCCTTGGGTGACTACAAGGGAACAATGTTTTCAGTAGACAAATTTCTAAGTGGTCTTATTAAATAAAAAAAACACGGAGCCAGAAATAGGGGTGAAAATCTGACACAGATCAGAGGAATCAGAAAGGCCACCGGTTATCCTTACCCCACCACGTCACAGCTTCCAAAGTGCGAGCTACTTCCTGCCTTACCTGCGCCTTTATTGCCTTGCTGTTCTGCCCTTTCGTTGGCTATCTTAGCCCAGCTACCTCACTTCCTTGCCACTGCCTGTCTGTACAGACCTCCAGGTCTCTACGGTTGGTACTGGGATTAAAGGCATGTGTCATCACACTTGGCTCTGTTCCCTAGTATGGCCTTGAACACACAGAGATCCAGATGGATTAAGGGCGTGTGCTAACATTGTGTGACTTCTGTTTTTACTAATAGTGGCTGACCTTTATCCTCTGATCCTCAGATAAATTTTATTGGGAGGATACAGATAAATTATCACCACAGTTTTCATTCAAGCAGGACTTGAATATGAACTCATAGCAATTGAGACAGCATTCACAAGACCTGCAGAGACTCAGGCCAGACAAAAATTACAACATAGAGACTAGAGGCTAGCACAGAGTCCCACCTCTAGCCATGGAGCTATTGGCAGTGGGTAGCTTCTGGAATGAGAGTCAGGTTTTTGTTTTACAGCTTTCAGAGAGACAGCTCATTTTATTGTTCCAGGGCTAAGGTATAGAAGGGTTCTTAGGGTTACAGGTGGGAAGGGCTGATTGGTCATAACAAAGCACCAAATTATCATATGGGCAAGACGAAAGAGCAGCAAGATTTAGGTGCTAGGTCATACAGCGTTTGCAGGGAGCTCTGTGCAAGGTGACCCTCCAAATAAGGTCAGGAATCTGAACTTAGAGACACTCTCCAATTAAGGTTAGACAGAGAAGACCCCCTGAGAAAGGGAGTCCTCCATTTTGTGCCAAACTCAGAGAGCTATCTGAACATGGTGGACTACAACCTTAATAGCACAGTTCTCCAACATCTCCCCCTGCTTTATTTTATAATGGAGAGGTGGCATCAAAGGCTTTGAGAGCCTTATAACCTCTATGAGAGGATCCAGGGTCTGATAGTGGATCATAGCCTGATTGGTGGTAATTCTAGCCACAGTGGTAATCTGTCATTTGAGAAATTGTATAAGGCAGGAAGCAAGCATCAGGAAAAAACATAGCATCATTAGGGGGCAGATAAGAGGTAGGAGCTAAGAAAACAAGGAGTTATTGAATAAACTTAATTGTTTAATGGGTTGGAATCTCGAAGACACAGCCCTTGCTGGGTGGAGTGTGCTCCATTAGGCCACACCTCCAAGAATATCTGGGAATATAAACTGTATTTGATTTATTCAAAAATTTTAATAAAAAGAGGACACAAAGTTGGGTCGGTAGGTGTATCAGTCAGGGTTCTCTAGAGGAACAGAATTGCAAGAATGAATATATTTATTTATATATATTTTATAAATCTATAAACTTAATATGTATATATTAAAAGGGGATATAATACAGTGGGATACAGGCTGTGGTCTGATTAGTACAATTGGACAGTGGCTGTCTCCTCACAGAGAGTCCAAGAACCCAACAGTTTTTCAATCCACACGGTTGGAAGCCTCAGCTGGTCTTCAGAATACATTAAAATCCCAAAGAAGTAGGTCCTGCTACCAATGAAGGAATGCCTCAGCAACAGGATGAATGAACTGACCATTGCAAGTGAGGGCAGGCAGGTGAGAAGCCAAAGCTCCTTTCTTCCCTGTCATTTCATGTAGGTTGCAAACGAAAGGTATGGCCCATTTTGGGGTGGGTCTTCTGACCTCAAATGATCCAAACAAGACAAATCTCTTCCAGCCCGGTGGTGGTAGCCCATGCCTTTAATTCCAGCACTCGGGAGGCAGAGCCAGGCGGATCTCTGTGAGTTCGAGGCCAGCCTGGGCTACCAAGTGAGTCTCAGGAAAGGCGCAAAGCTACACAGAGAAACCCTGTCTCGAAAAACCAAAAAAAAAAAAAAAAATCTCTTCCAAGGGTGCCCAATTGCTTGGGTTTTAGTTAATTTAGATGTACTCAAGTTAACAACCAGGATTAGCCATCACAAGTCCATCCTTTGCCAACTCCATGCACAACCATATCTCTTTAGGTCACGCTTAATTTCCAAATGGAAAAAAAAAACAGATCATAATTACACCTAATATAACTATCACATACAACCAAAAATTCAATATGTTTTTTACATTCCAAGTGATTGGTATAGTAGGGAAAGGTCTATGAGGAATGGGAAGAGGTGTGAATATGATCCAAATGTATTGTACAAAATCCTCAAAGAAGTAATCAAAGAGAAAAAATAAAACTGTGGGCTAATTTTTTTAGTAGACATCACATCCTCTTTCTTCTATTAAATAGATCATCAAAGGAGAGAGTTGAAGGAAGGATGAACGTGCGGACTCACAATTTGATGTAACAAAGCTGCCTTGTGGCAAATGATTTAACTGTCAGTGGGGCTGTCTGACAGGCTGAGGAGAAGAAGAATGGAAGCCCTCGGGTTCCAAAATTCCATCACCTCAAAAGATGGGATTTTCAGTGTTCAGTGAATTGAGCCTGGCCCCATTTACAATGCAGCAAGGTTGCAAGGGCTGGTCTATCAAAGACAGCCTCTCTGCTCATATCCACCCAGAACAGAGGCAGAGACAAGTGTGGAGTCCAGGCCAAAGACGAACCCTTGGCTTAGACGGTCAAGTGGGACATCTTTTGTCTGACAGTTTGTCCTTCATAGAAGACAACTGTTGGCATCTTTCTCTCTTTTTAACTCTTACTTTCTCCCAATCCATTGGTTCTCTTTCCTAGTTAAAGTAATCCCTCTGTTGCTGTCAGGCATTCATTTAAGCAAAGTGATTTTAAGCCTGCACATTGGTTCCATCACATATTGTTCCCATTTTTCCTCATTTTCCTGCCAACATTGTTTTTATTTAGATCTGTTTAACTGTTAATCTGTAGCAATAAGATAGAGTTGGGACCACGATTTTTAGTTCAGAACTTTGGTATGTCCCAAACACTTTGAGTGTCTACCATATTAGATAGATACCATGTGTGTTTATGTGCCTGTGCACCTTCCTGCTTACAAGAGAAACAAGAGAAGGGAGAGGGAAGAGAGGGATGAAGAAGTGGAAAAGAAAAAAAAAGCAGCAGTGTGGATTTCTTTAAAATAAGATAAATCTAAGGCCCAGTCAGTACCACTGAAGTCACTTCCTATACAGCTTTGGACCAATTCATGCCTAGTTCTTTAGACTTCAAGTCAATAGCAATGCAACCACAGTATTTAGCCCACTTTAAATAACTTCTATTTAATGCAGTCTTATAACCTAGTCATTTCATATGTAAGGTTCTACACTTAGGATGTAATACAATTTAGGGAGAATCCTCTACAGGCAAGGATATTTAGTTCAGTATTGTGTTTGTTATTGCACAAGTTAGATACAAAAAATAGTCTGTCTTCCTAAGCCCACAATGAAATCAAATGACAAAATTACATTTTCAAAAAAAAATGCTAATGGCATAGAAGATACTCACATCATTTGAACTGAAATTAACAATTTAGGTAAAAAAATATAAATAAAATATGCAGTGGGGGTGGCATATCCCAGCACTCTGGGGGTAGACATAGGAGGATCAGGAGTTCAAGAACAGCCTCAGCTATATAGTGAACTCAAGGCCAGCCTGTGCTAATGAGACTATATCTCAAGAAAACAGAAACAGTTACATCACCAGAGAGCCCATCCCAGCATGAGTGATAAGTAACAAAAGCTGCATTCCTATGTCATTGTAGTTAGAATTAGATTTGTGTTGCAAACCATCCATCCTGGGGATATTTTAAAGACAAGGAGTTTACTGGGTTTCCTTAACAGGACTAGATAAAGGATGGTTCACAGGCATGTGCGTGACCCCAAAGCAGCCCACACTGGAGATCATGCACCCACTATAGATGGTGGCTTCCCCATAGCTACATATATAGAGTTACCTCCTCCCAGACTTCCTCAGCCTATACACTCTGGTCCTTCCCAAGACCACAAGGCCATGTGAAATGAGCACAGAATTACATACAATTGGCTGGGAGGAGTGGCTAAATACTCATGAGAAAGTTCCATGACCCTCTCTGGCCTACCCTTCTATGAAAGAATGTCAGCACTCAATAAACCCAGCTGGGATAATCATGTGGAAGCAGAAAGATCTGGTTTTATGAAGAGGACAGCTGTCCATGGGAGGATAGTAATACAGCAATGGGATAGAGTGGAAATTCAACACAACACACTTTCAAAACCATCTCTCATGGAGTAATGATTCTGAGTATCAGTGCTTACCTGAGTCAAACATACCTATCTATTAGGAACAGAGTCCTCCTTTCAAAGGAACTTGCTACCTTGTTTGAAGTGAATTATGAAATAGCCAAAAGTGAACTTAACATAGTTAATATTTTAAAACACTCTTTTCTATTTTAACCACTAAGTTGAACTTATGGTGCTGTAATCAAGTGAGTTTTCATGGAGCCATGGAAATTCTTAATTTGACTACTCATTGGGTCTAGAGTCTCTCAGTGTAGACCTCTGGAAAACAGTAGAAAGAAGAGGAGGCTTACTCACTGACAACTAAAGAACTAATCTGAAAGCAAGACAGGATTGTGCTCTGAGCTTCAAGTCCCCCGGAGGAACACTCCCAAACATGTTGTAGCCTATTGTTCATAAGATATGTCCATGGTCTAGTCAAGGAGAAATATGAAATCTTGTTGTTTGTTCTCCAAGTCAGAATGTCCACGAACTCTGTTCTGTAATAAACTACACAGATGTTCTAAGTGTTCTGTTAACTGTTAGATTCTTCCCATTAGTTTCCCATATTTAATAATTGTATTGGAGCAGTTTATGCACAGAACAAATAAAATACATAGCTAATAAACACAGCAGGTGTATAAATTCCTAATCATTGTATCTTCATGAAGTAGTGAACAATTTTATGTTGGACAATGTCTTTGTGTATCACTTAAGACAATTTTGAGTTCAAATCTGTTTTATATCACATATAACATAACAATCACAAAACAAAAACTGAATTTTGCTGACATCTTGAACTTGGATTTTCCAACCCTCAGAGCTGTGAGAAAATACATCTATAGCTTAAGACACTCAATGGGACCCCTGGTTTTATATTATATATGGTAACCCAAGAAGAGTAACATAATGCTTAAAATGCTTAATAGTCTTATAGACAGTATGTAACCTCCAAGGTAGAAAATAAAACAACCCAGCATGACAGCATCCATAGGCTGTACCCAATCCATTTTCTGACTGTTGGTTTAAATGGTTAAGTGTCTAGCATGCATTTTACTAATTAAGATAGATGTGGCCTCAGCTGTAATGATCTCACAGTGCAATGAGATACAAAGAGTTTGCCATTAAAATGAAATGTTGAGTTAAAACGGAGGGTAAATACATACAAATGGAGTGCCTGACCTTGACTTGGGAGTGACATCAATTAATGGTCAATAGTATAAAGGCAAGAGGTAAAGGTTGGTAAAGTGAACACAAAGACCCCAGAATCTGAAAGATCATGGCCTGGCTTCATGGAAAAAAAGGAGAGAAAGAGAGATCAGGTCAAGTGTTAGTCTGAGAAGAAATGCAGGGACTAGCTTAAGTGGTGATTTCTAAACATGTACAGGAGTTTAGACTTCAATGTGAGTGGATAGAAAGCTTTAAGATATGTTTTTCAGCAAAGGGGTAAATATCAGTTGTTGGCATTTTTTTTAGAAAGTTCCATACGGTTAAGGGGGCAAAAGTCTCCTCAAGTCACCAACATGAGAGATGAAGAAGCTGAACGAGGCAGGAAAGAGACAGAGGAAGGAGTTCAACAGACTGAGGAAGGAAGACAAGCCTGGAAGAGAAGAGATGGGAATGGATGATTCCTTAGTTTCTCAAGGTGCCACCAGCCATCCAAGTAGACAGAGAAGAGAGGAAGAAAGTTGTGATGCCTGGGAACCAAAGGCTTTGACTTGCATTGAAGACAGTTAAATAAAAGTGGTGGCAAAGCAATGAGATAGCACCTTCTCTCCAGACGCAAGTAGGCACCTCTACTGTGCACCCATCCTGTACTGACTGTGCATACAGTAGGGAAGAAGGCCTGCTTCCAACCCTTCCTCATGATTATTGGGATCCCTTAGGAAATGCAGATATTTTTTCAAAAAGAATCACTGGAGTATTGGTTAATGATTTTCCAAAACTACAAAATCAGTCCAATTTCAAAGGTCCAGAAGGGTTTCCTTAAAAAACCAACAGGGTGGTCCTCACCCTTCATCAAGAAAACTTCTCTTCCAACAGAGTCTACTAGGGAAAACCACAACCAATTGTAATGCAGAGTTGTGGAGCCCTATTCCAATGGATACATTTATAAAACATTCCCACACCTAAAGCTCAGGGATTGTTGCAGACAAGGGGGTGTAGAAAGACTGCAAGAGTGAGACCATCAGGGAGTTTGCTGTGAGAGTGTGTCTCCTAGCAACATCAGAAACTATACCCATAAAGTCTCACCAACATGACTGCCCAAACACGAGCTGAAAAGCAGTAACATCAATGAATGTGCCAAACTGGACATGGAAAAGCCCATGAGGTCTCAACCCTACACAAAGAACCACAGGCAACTGGGCAAAGCCGGGAGCAGGGGAGGTGGTCTTCCCCAGGAAAGAGCACACCCATTAATTGTCTTTTGCCAAATGGTTAGCCCTGAAAACATGAATGCATGTAACATTATAGAGACTGAACTGGTTATATTTAGAAATATATATTCATATACATAATTATATACGCATGCAATAACAATTAGCGAAAAGGGAAGCCATGAATTTGAAGGAGAGCAGGGATTTGCATATGGGAGGCTTTTGAGGGATGATAGGGAAGGAGAAATGTTGTAATTATATTATAATCTCAAAAATTTACAAAAAAAGATAGAAAATTTAAGTCTATTATTCTTGAGATGAGATGCTTGATCTATACACAAATGTCAACCTAATTTGTCACGCTTTCCCTTAAATCTGTTTCAGAATCTGCCCTATGAAACTAATGAGATATTAGGCTTTGAAAGATGGTGTGGTGATTGCACTTGAAGAGGGATCCGTATAGGCTCATTTTAATTTTTCAGCTTACTTATTTATGAGGATTTTTTATGAACTAAGTATATTGTGTGATGTGTATGAGCTAGTAGAACTGTTCTGGGGATGATCAGAGATTTCACACAAGTAATAGAAGATTTGAACATTGACTTGAAATTTAAGTTGTTGATTTGACACTTAGATGATCTAGAGTTCTGAGCTCATGAGCTGGTGACTAATATGGATATAGTTTTGTCATAATAATTTGAAAAGGTTTTCCTGATAAGCACATGCTAGTATTAATGTACCTTATTAATATTCAAACTATATCCATCTCCCATTATCATGTAATATTGTTTTAGTTGCATAATGTCCGATATTTTAGACATAAACTACCCTCCTGTATTTCTGACAAATTTGACCATTGGCTTCAAGAGGAGCTTACCATCAAGGCATAAATGTAACTGTACTATAAATACCCATGTGGAGACTCAATAAGAAAACTCAACAGGGAGGGCAATTAAAGGAGGTATAAAGTTTGAAAATGTTTATTCTCCCCTTCATTGCTCATGAGAGCACTAAGTCACAATAAAACTGTATCCTGCTCTCCTCTGCCCCAGATAACTGCAATTCCTTTACTTTAAAAGCATGTGCAAGACCTTGGAGGCAATTATACTATGACCACCATTAGGGTGGTATTGAAGGAAAGGGGAAAGACTTCATTTTTACACATGCATCATACAACTGAATGGTTCAGAATGCTATAAAGTATAGTTGCATCTGTACAAGCATGGATCAGGATTTCTAACATAGGATCCACACCTGTGAGCAAACACTACATAGATGGGGTGGACACCATACTGATATTGCATCAAGAAGAGTAGGGTGATATCCCTGGGACAGTTGAGTGATATACCTCAGGGACATCTAGGAGGGGTGGACTCATGTGTAGCTAAAGTTTTCCTGCCTGACCCACAGTCAGGACAAATCTCTCTCACCCGCCAGTCCCACAGCCTCTCAGACCCAACCAAGTAAACACAGAGACTTATATTGCTTACAAACTGTATGGCCGTGGCAGGCTTCTTGCTAACTGTTCTTACAACTTAAATTAATCCATTTCCATTAATCTATACCTTGCCACATGGCTTGTGGCTTACCGGCATCTTCACATACTGTTTGTCATCATGGCGACTGGCAGTGTCTCTCTGACTCAGCCTTCCACTTCCCAGCTTTATTCTCCTCCTTGTCCCGCCTACACTTCCTGCCTAGCCAATGGCCAATCAGTGTTTTATTTATTGACTAATCAGCAACACATTTGCCATACAGACCATCCCACAGCACTCATGGAATTCTTCCACAAACTCATTGATCTTAAATCAGACTGGCCTGGCCCATCATTCTCATAGAAGAAAATGGAAAGGGGGAAGCAAATGAGGGTCTCAAGTTCTTAGCTTCTTGACTCTTCACTTAATCTTCCAGGGCACAGGAAGCCAATGTTGTGGGGGAAAACAGTTTACCATATAGTAGAATTAAGGAGATTTCTATTTTGGTCATCCATCTAACTTATCTAAATTTTATAGAATAAACTATGATTCTTTCATGTGTAGAATACATTAATTCATTTAAGGCAACCCTTTTCATATTGAATATCCCCATATTCCAAAATCATCCACAAGTCTTTTCAGGATTAGTTAATAAATCCCTAAGAAAACATACTTCACTTGTTTCTGATGTTTCTTCTTATCTATCTATCTTTAATTATTCCTTTTACTTGTGAGATTCTAATTACATCATTTCCCCTTTCCTTGTCTCCCTCCAAGCCCTCGTGAATAGTCCTCCCTACTGCTCTCCTTCAAATTCATGGCCTCTTTTTTCATTGTTGTTGCCTTCACACATACACATTCACACAGAAATATATTCATATATGTGTGTATACATGAACATACTCTTATTTATAACCTGCTCAGTCTGTATAATGTTACTCATCTTGGTATTAGATAAACGATTGGAATGCTCTCCCCTGGGGAAAGTTATTTCTCCCACTCTCAGCATTTCTAATTTGCCTGTAGCTCTCTGAGTAGATTTTACATCTTCTAGCATTTCCTCCCAAGCCAACTTGGCATGTCTATTGTCCTTATTCAGCTCATATTTAAACAGTCCTTTTGGTAAGATTTTATGGGTGTAGCTGCTGACATTACCATCTCGCAGCAAACTCCCTAATTTTCTGGTTCCTACAATCCTCACCATCCCCCTTCTTCTGTAATGCCCCCTGAGTCTTAAGTGTGGGAATATTTTGTAGATTTATACATTGGGACTAGGCTCCACCACTTTGCATTAGGATTGATTGTGGTTTGCTCTAATGGTCTCAATCTATTGCAAAGAGAAGTTTTCTTGATGAGGGATGAAGCTTATACTTATCTGTGAGCACAAAAAAAAATTAGAGAGCAATTAAGGATCCTCCAAGATCCATGACTTCACTAGCCCTAGGTAGTTGGCTAGGTTCCCAGTACTAGGCACAGCTTCGCTCTTTTTGAGCATGTCTAAGTCCAATGAGAGAGCTGTTGGTTACTGCCAAAGTATATGCCTCCACTGCACCCTTATAATTATCCTGCCATTCTGATCACTGTAGTGGTTTACATTATAGATATAATAGCTGGGAAGGATAGTTTGTTGCTTCCTTCCTTTGGGAGCTTGCATGGTAACTTTGGGTACCATAAAATCTACTCCTCAGAGAAGAGGGATTCAGGTCAGTTCCACCTCGGGAGCCTCTGGGTCCTGTGTTTGAAGTGCATGGTATCTTCAGCAATAGGAACTAACCTACCATTTCTTGGCTTGGGAACCAAGGGCAGTAGCAATAGCCTGCAATGCTTTGGGAGTATCGTGAACAGCCCTGAACAACAACTCAAAATACGGCTTCTCATGACTGGTGGTGGTGTCTGTCTTTTGTTTTGTTGATGCTGTTGTTTTTTTGTTTGTTTGTTTGTTTGTTTTTTAGATGCTCTTTGACTTTTGGAGGGAGCATTGTCAGTCTGAGTGAGAAAATTCCCTGAAAACTTTATATATGTATTTATACACAGACTTACATGGTTTATAGGGTTTTTATATAAATAGTAAGTAATATGATTCGATATATTTTTATTTTTATATTATTTTATTTATATTAAATTTTTCTTTTTATTAACCTTGTATTTATTATTATTAATATTATTGTTTATTATAATGTAGAATATAATTCCACATTACTAGCCTTGAATACTAGTCACTCTAGTCCTCCACCTTCATACAACCTCTGTCTACCCTCTCCTTCTCCCTCAAATTTCTCCCAGATTCATTCCTATTCATTTTCTTTCTTGACCCACCAAGATTGACCAGGGTCATCTGTGTGACTGGGGGTTTGGAGCTGTCTGTTAGAGCCTGGTAGGCTCAGCATAAAGAACACAACTAAGGAGAGAGATTCTTCTCTCCCAGAATCTACACATAGCCTGTAATTCAGAGGTTAGTGAAGCATTAATTAGTTAATCTTATCACTAAAAAAACCAGGAATCAAATATTGGGGTAAGAACCTGAAAGATCATAGAACAGGGATCAGCCACCAGTTGCTTCCTACCTCTTCCATTCCTCCATCTAAAAAGGGCCAAGATCCTCTCTCAGCCCCACCTTACTACTTCCTGTCTCCTCTCTGTCTACAGTCCTCCAGACCTCTATGGTCAGTCAGTGGCTATCTCAGCCCAGCAAGCTTTTTTTGTCAGAAATCAATCAAAATATCACACAACATGTTATGAGACAGGTTCTATCAGTTCTCTACCCCTTCCCTGACTATTAAATAGGCCAGTCTTGTGCGACCCAAGGCAGATATTCACAATTAGTGTGAGTTATCATAGTAGTTTTGCTAAGTCTGGGTTTTGCAGGAGCAGCATGGCACTCTGAAGCCCTTTACCCTCTCCTCAGGCTCTTAAATTTCAAATTGTACTCTAGACAGAGTTGACCATCTCTAATAGAGGTGAAATTAAAAGTACTTTGGAAGCATTATTAACACCATCTTTTACCTGAGGGAAAAATGTCACACCGAAAAGTAATCTATATCATCATAGAATTATTGAAACTAGAACTCTCAGTGTGATTTAACATGCTGAAATTTTATTGTACTCTAACATATGATAAATTACCTTGATATATAGAGCCCAGCCAAACTCTGCCATAAAACAGTTACTAGACAATAATCTTGACTACTGAGTAGTATAAATGATCTATTTTTCAGAAGATCTGTGGAAACAGAATGCCAATAGCACAGTTTGTACATTCATAATAAAAAATATTGAAATGTAAAATTGTATTGAATTCTTGATTGACGAGTGAGTCATCTGAAATACAGCTGTTCTGAATCATCTCATTTAATTTCTTCTACAATTATTTGGAAAGATTATTAGTCTCCTTCGCATCTCACAAGTGTGGAAACTGAGGCTTAGTGAGAAGAATAACTTGTTCGAAGTTTAAAGGATTTCAACTAACTCTGTGTATTCTTGACCCTGGTATCTAAGTCACTGTTAGTAGCAAAGTTTAGAAGACATGTTGATGAATCAAATCCAGGCCTCTTTTGCCATTGATTGTGATAAAAATCCATTCATAACTGAATTGGTAAGATTTCAGTAACTAGTTAATAGAATGTCTAAAGTTCTGATCATGAGATCCTAAGCAATACACACATGCACATACATATATACACATATTTGAGTCTGTTCCTGAATTAGTCATTACTGTTCTTCTTCCTTCAACTCAAACTTCCTGGGTGATCCTCTCTGTTGCTCCAATTTGCCTACATCTCTTGATCACAGAATATCTCAAGACTAGACTCCTTACCCTCTCCTTGGAAATAGACCTTTCAGCAAGCTACAAAAAGAGTTGGTTCCTTTCCACAGACTGAAATGCACATGCAAACATAGCATACACTAGTGTTTGGCCTATTTGAAGAAGGGCACTGTGACCCAAGTGCTGCAATATGTCCTGTCTGAAACATAAATTACGGGGCTGGAGAGAGGGCTCAGCAATTACAAGACTTGCTTTGCAGGAGACCCAGGTCTGGATCCTAAGACCCATGTCAAGCACTTTACAACCACCTGTAACTCCAGCTCTAGGGAACTGATGCCCGTTTCTGGCTTCTGCAGACACTACACACACACACACACACACACACACACACACACACACACACACACACACACACACACACACACACAGAGTTAAAACTAAATAAAAATTAATCTTAAAATAATAAATTGTATTGCTCTTTACTAGAAAACTCCTATGTTTAAAATATGGTACATCCATGGTGCATTTTTTTCCTTCTTAGTAAAGATTATGTTTTTCATGTTATTATTGACCATTGGTTCAAGGCAATGATAGTAACAATGAGCAAACATCAGTGAGAGTCAAAAGCTCGACAGCTAAAATCATTTCTTTGGTAACTAGGTTCTTTAGACTGGTGCCCCACTCACTGACTTTCTAAATATCTTAATATTATGGGCTGTAGTATGCATCTCCAAAACTCGTATGCTACCTCCTAAACTCCAGTACCTCCATGGTAGAAAGAAGTCACTTGCTATTCATCACTAATGCTGAAATGTGAAATTTTCTCATAGTCCTCACTCTAATAGAGATTTCTACAACAGATATCTATTATGTCTCAAATACTCAACACTGTATGAAGGACAAGCAATGAGATGTGTGACATGAGGGGAATCTTGTGATTTAATTAACAAAATAGTGCTATCTACACGTAATTTGTTCCAAGACTGATAATATAGTGTTGCCTATATGTGCATGGGTGTGAGACCATCTGCTGTAGCAAGAGCAGCCTGAGCAGCCACTAAGTGCCAGGATCCCTGTGAAAATTGTCCCTCTCTCTCTTTAACCTCCATCAATTACCAGTAACCCTTTTACTTCTGAGGGTGCTAATTAGGTTGGGTGAGGGTCTCCTGATTTCCTTTTGAACTTGCTCTCTTCTCTAATGAGCATTTCCCCAAACACAGTCATGTTCTGAGGTATAGGGGAATCAGGGAGTAGTACATGGGTTTTGGGGCACACAAAAATATAGCCTATGATATTGAGATACTATAAATAACCATTATCAGTTTCATGGAGGAAGGAGCCTGCATATCATAATGATGATTTTGATTAATTAATTAATTACTCTTCCTTAAAACTGACAATGTTAAACACAGTTATCTCTCCTGTGGATCTGAACTGCTTTCTGCTGCTGCTGCCCTTAACACACCATCATCTTCAGATCTGTTCAGGCTCTTCTTCTGGCCTCTGTAACACATTTGAAATCTTAAAAGTTTTATAATAATGAAAAAAAAAAAACAGGGTCAAATATCAGGGTGAAAGCTGAAAGATCAGAGAAGCAGAGCACGTCACAGCCAACCTCACCTCGCCAACTCCTCAGCCGATCCTGTTTCATGAATCCTCAGACGGAAAGCCTCTGAGTCCTCACCCAATAGGGTCTCAGCTGAACTGCCTTAGTTCCTGTTTCCTCACGCCTTATATACCTTTCTCCACCCTGCCATCACTTCCTAGGATTAAAGGCATGTGTGCTTCCCAGTACTGGAATTAAAGGTGTGAGCTACCACTGCCTGGTTCTGTTTCCAGTGTGGCCTTGAACTCACAGACATCCACATGGGTCTCTGCCTCTCGAGTGATAGGATTAAGGGTGTGTGCCACCACTCTCTGGCCTCTATGTCTAATCTAGTGGCTGGCTCTGTCCTCTGATCCTCAGACAAGTTTATTAGGGTACACAATATATCACCACAGGCCTCTACAATGGGAAGGCTAATGAAGTTTCAGAGTCATAGACAAGCTTCCCAGCTCCCAGGCATGACGTCCTCTCCACTCTCTACCTCTAGTGGCAGAAGAAAATCTCCATTTCCTATCAATATATTTGTGTGTGACCATAAGCAATCATGCCATTTTCAGTCCAATTAAGGAATCCAAATTATAATCTCTTTTTATAATTTCCTGGAAATGTAGACAGAAAAAAAAAAAACAATTGAAGCTTTAAAATAAAATGTAAACACTCCTAGATGATTTTGAATTTCATTCTTTTCAGAGAGAAACCATGAGGTTCTAGGCAAACTTTGACTACACAACTGCCTTGAACATGAGTCTTTTAGAGTCAATCTTGAACTTACTAAATATTTCAAATATTTGAGTCTTGAAAGCCAGAATTTTCTTGTCTAAATTTTTATTGTCTGATGCTCTGTAAAAATTAAAGGAAAATAATGTAACAGAGTTTTGTCCAGAGCCTAATACTAATTATAAAATAATAATAATGAATGCCCCTATATCATGCTTTCATATTCCATGCAATATTCAAAGTATTTATTGACATTAACCTATCTAAACCTCCCAACAGACATATGAGTAACTGTCAACTTCCTTTTAAAAATGAGGAAACTGAGACTCAGAATGACTAAAAGGCATGCCCAAGTTCACAGAGCTAATGAACATACAAGCAAAGACCTTCCCTACTCTGAAGTCATCTGTGTCCACTCTTCTGTTTATCCTGATGGGACCCACTGTGAAATCCACTTCACCCAACCTGATCTCAATATCCTGTGTTATTAAAGTGGCATCAACCATAGGATGACCCACAAAGTTTGTAGGAAGCATTTTAGGAAAATAGAGACTACGGCTGGCAGAGTTTGGATGCAGATATTTTTAATATTTATTTTCAATTATGTGTGTGTGTCTGCATGTATGTCTGTGCTCATGAGTGGAAGTGCTAAGGAGGCTAGAGGCATTGGATGCCCTGAAGGTAGAGTTAAAGGTAGTTGTGGTCCACCCAAGTGGGTAGGAAAGTTGAACTTGGGTCTTCTGTCACAACAGTCTACACTCAAGTTCTCAATCATCTCTCTCACCCCCAATGCTCTTTTTCTTTTAAACAAATCATGGTTTTAGAAACTTTTAAATCCATTAAAAATGTGCAAAAGGGATGCTGTGCATGCATGCTTCCAAATTTCTCAACAACAACAAACACAAAACTATCAGTGACTTGAATGAAGCGGCCACCTTACTTACCCATGAAAGCTAAAAATAATTCTAGTTTATGTGTACTTGTCAAAAGCAGACGAGCTCACCACCTGGCTGGGGATTGGAGGTAAGTCAACCCCGACATCTATGAGTTGCTGGACCACGAAGAGGAGCTGGTACTGCAAAACCAGATCCACCAGTTCCAGGAGCACGTCATTGCCACCAAAGATGAAAACCTGAAGCATGGCTATGATCAAAGAAGTCTCAGCAATGGCCAGGTATTTATGGTGCTTCAGAGACCAGAGACTTTGAGCCAGACCGATGACTCTTGGCAAGGTGTATTTGCATGTAGACTATGCAGGCAAAAAGTAAACTGAGTGACACACTGTAGTTTCCAATGCCACTATGACAAAATGACTTTGCAATGGAGGGGTGGGAATGGAGGAATGGACTGGTACATATATAGTAGAGAGAGAATGAACCATGGAGGTGTCTGAGGACTGAGCTACCACTGAGTGGCCATGTTGATACGCAAGGCCCATACTGCCACATGAGTCCATGTTGATGTCTGTGATCTGTGCTGCCACCTGCGACCATGTCTGAGTACCATGGTCCTGCTGCAGCTGGGGACCCTCTGGATGTGTTGATGTCTGTGACCTGTGTTACCCTCAAAGGCCATCTAAATATCTGTGGTCTGTGCTGCCCCTGAAGCCATGTTGGTGTCCGTAGCCCATACTGCTATCTGAGACCATGCTGAGATCCATGGGACATGCTGTCACCAGAGGCCAGGTGGATGTCTGTGGTCTGTTCTGTCACCAGATACCATGTAGAAGTCCATGACCTGTGTTCCTACTGACTATAAAGGACAGGGAAGCTCCTTCTGCAGTGATATCCATGACTGCAGACTCACAGTTGAGAAAGAGAGACATAGAAGGATTCTGTGAAAACTCCCACCTCTACCCTCCCTAGACAGAAAGCCATCAAAGAGAATTTTTGACAAGAGTTTCTCTGTGTAGTTTTGGTGCCTGTCCTGGATCTCGCTCTACATACCAGGCTGGCCTTGAACTCACAGAGATTCGCCTGGCTCTGCCTTCCAAATGCTGGGATCAAAGGCATGCACCACCACCACCCGGCCTCAAAGAAAACTCTTAAAAATTGTGATATATAGTATAGCTCTCCACAAGAGATGGTCACTTGCCAGGGTGGGAGCGGGGAAGGAAGCAATTTCCTTTAAGGGAGTTTGATCATGCTCCAGTGACTACATGGACAACACAAATTGGACTTGATGGTTTTTTTTTTTAATCTTTTCTTTGTGGAGAGAGGGTCAAAAGGGTGGGGTAATGGACCTGGGAGGACTGGGAGGTGAGAGTGATCAGGATACATTACCTGAAATTTCCAAATAATCAATAAAAATATTATGTAACAAAAAAACAGGGCAATAAATTATGGAGAAAAAAAGAAAATGATGGGAAGGGCTAAAAATGCTTCAGTTTCTGAGAAGTGTTGCATTTATGCTCCATAATTGCCAAAGTTATCATAATATTCCATCTTTAAAAGCAAGGAAGACAGCAATAGCTTCTAAGGACTATTGTGGATCTGTTCAAAGGTATAACAACATAAAACTCTGTCATATAACGTTAATGTGGCTAAATAAAGACTCGGGCTGTTAAAATTTGTTGTTATGTTCTTGAATGTATTTATAATTAAGCCAACGTTTTCCTATGAATTTTCCAAGTTCTTAGAGATATGATTTCACAGTCATTGACACATAATTATGCTGAATTTTGTTGAAACTTAACGTTCGCTGGGGAGATAATTTGAAGAGCCTGTTCTGTATGTGAGCATCCGTGGATGAGAAACAGGTCAACAAGAACAGTTATTGCTTCACCCAATCTTTTTTTTAATGTACAGATGAACTTCATCTAAACAGGTCTCATTCAATTCTTCTCACTTAAAAACTTGTTTAAGTCTTACCTGCTTATTAAAAAATTTCATAAAGAATAGAAGACCCACAAAAATTCCTGCCAATTCCTTGTCCTTTTAGTATTATTATTTGATTTGCTTCAAAGGAATGGGAGGAGATCCCTGGAGATACTCAGGAAGACAGACAAGGGTGCAGTGATCTTGATCCGACCAAGGGCTATCAGGGCAAGACCCAGTAAGTATCCTAGCAAAGATAGACGTCGCCACCTAAAGGTGGCAGAGGTGCACTGCCGCCTATTTGCAGAAAGACTTCCTAATAGGGGCATTTTGTAAGCATTTCTGTGAGAGGAACCGATCTTGGAAGAGCTGGCAGCCTGCCCAGCTCTGCAAACTGGTGTGAACTCTCACCCTGCTCTGATGCATTTTAGTATTGTGTGAGAGCTTTAATCAAACACGTCTCAGTATATCCACTTTGACTTCTTTCTGTTGGACTTTCTAAGACAGCTCAATGAAAGCTCCAGCTCCCCACCATTGAGCTGTAGACTATTAAGGAGATGACTGATGCTCTAAAATGTGCATCTCTAACTTGAGAATATCAGAGTTTAACAGAAAAATACCACGGAGCCCAGTTGAAATCCAACCTGTGGCTTCTCCAATTACCTTGGGAGAGTTATTTCCCTTCAAAAAAAAAAAAGTCTTTGTTTGCTCAGCTGAAAGATTAAAAGATGAAGGTGACCACAGCATCTCCCTCAAGGAATTGTTAGAGATTAAATAAGATGCCAGCAAGCGGCCCGAAGCACAGCAGCTGCCTAATGGAACCCATGCTTTGACGGCTGGTTGTTTTCTGTTTGTTTGATCCCTCCCAGCCATAACCTTCTAACAGCTCAAAAAATTTGCCTAAACCATTGCACGTGGGCTCTACCCAGGTGTCTTAAATCTACATGGCCATTAGCTGAACAAGTCTACCTTCATACACTTGGAATTTTCTCTCATTTCTCCCCGTCACTGGCTAATTTGAACACCTCTTGGGAGACCTATTTAGCTTTGAAGCGAACCTAATTAAACAACTAAACTCAAAGAAGATATCCGAGGAAAAGCCCACCTGCCTCCAAATAATGCCGCCTGTTAACTCCATGCAGATTGGAATTTGCAATGGAAATGAGATCAGCACCATGTATGTTTTATTCGTGCATTTCTGTAGACTGCATGTGTGCAGCATTATTAAACAATGATTGTTTGATTTAAAAGAAAGACTCCAGACTTATTCATTATTCAGATGTTGCTTTCATATATTAGAATATAAGTTTTAATTATATAGTGAAATATTGTCATCTCAAGCTCCTTGGAAATATTCCTAACCCGTCAGTCACCCATTCTCATACCTTTATATCTCTGTTCTCATTTCTGAAGAAATAGTTGGAATCCAAAACAAATTGAATCGCTTAACATATATTAAACTTTCCAGATCAAAAAGAAATACAAGAACCTATTCTGAGCTCTTTGGATGTTCATGTTCCAGCCCACATAACTTTGTGAACGCAGCCTTGACTGAGTGAGTGTTGAATTCAGGTGCACAGATCTAGTCAAGCATGATTACTCATAAGCACAGATTTCTTTCAAAAGGTGAAAGAAACAAAAACCAACAGGAAGTGCTGCTATTTTGTCCTTTTCTGTTGAACTTGCTGTACAAAGCAGACCTTATGACCACAGTTTACTCAGAAACCTGCAGACCTTCGTCAACTTGTAAAGCACACAAGCAAAAACTGGTCTTTTTAAATGAATTAAACAGATAAAGACAACCTGTCTGTTAGAAGACAAGAGCCCTTTGAATCCTCAATGCTGGTTAACTAAACCCAAATTCAGACCCTACATAAAAAATAGACAAGATCTAAAAACACTGAAAACATCAAGAATATAGGGGTTTTTTCCTGAATTATTTCATTTCTTTTCCCCAATGCATTCCTGAACACTTAAGTGTTCAGCAAAGATGTCACGAGACTGTGGAAGTCACTTTCTTTCCTATCTGCACTGGACTCTTGCCCTGGATCTCACACTGTATTAGTGAAGGAAGATGGCACACTGGTGGTCAGAATAGAAAACCCAAACTGACCGAGAAATGGGTGGAACCATTATCTAACGAGAAACCCTGAGAAACATGGCGGCTCCCTCCTGTGATCTCAGTCCTTGGGAGGTGGAGGACTAGGAGTTCAAGGCCAGTGTCTACTACATGGAAAGTTACAGGCCAAAAGAGGGAGGGGGAGAAAGAGAGGGAGGAGGACGAGAGGGGAGAGACAGAGAGAGAGAGAGAGAGAGAGAGAGTAGGAAATTGAAAATGGCAGCCAAAGCTTGCTAGAAAACCTGTGGAGACATAACACAAGGTCCTAAGAGCCATGAGGCAGCGATGTGATTGGAGATGATGACTGTTAATATTGGACTTTTCAGGGGCCAGTGGGTATTACAAGGGCATCAATCAAAATCAAATTAGTAAGGTTGCAGTGTTTTAAAGCCCTGTTCTGGTTTGCTTTCTGTTGCTGTGATAAAACACGCTGACCAAACAAAAACCCAGCAAAGGGATTTCAATTTTTTGTTTCTTTCAATCTGCTTATTTTTATGATATCTTTTTATTATTTCTTTCCAAATTTATTTTTTTGTGGACAGGATTACAGTGGTATAAATGCCATTAAAGCCCCATGCAATTTCCCCCATTTGGAACTTTAGAGTAAATATAATTATTTAATCTCACTGATGTTTATTGCCCTGGTGCAGGGGCTCGTTTACCTGAGTATTTCCTGGAATGATTTTTGTGCCTGAGATTTGGGGAGTGATTAGGCTACCCCAGTTTAAGTCAACAAACAGTATTAAACTAACAATTACAGAATGGTGTTTGCAACATCTGCAAGAAACTTAGCTGCCATTAGTCCATCAGTGTAACTTAATCATTCCCAGAAAGGTAAGCTAAGGGCCTCTTCCACCACTTCAAACCCCAGGAGAAAAGGATATAAATAGATTAGCAGGGAGTCAGAGAAAACCACTCGGTGTAACGTGGTCAAACTGAGAAAATAACTGTAAGATCTGTGGCTTTTGAAATGGGAACATTAAAATACATTAAATCTCCATAAAACACATTGAATTTGGGTGTGAAATATGAGAGTTATTTACGTGAGGGAATAATCTCAAATCGAGTTTGCTTGGAATTACGAACATTCATTTTCTGTCTAAAAGATCTTTTCTTTATATTATGTACAAAATTAGCCCCTATGACAAAACCCAAGACATGGAAAGCAGTGTCCTTCTTTTATCATTAAAGAAACTATAACTTAATAAGAAAGATACACACACAACTGTTGGTGAGAAAGGGCATGACGGTTGTGCCATCTTATTTTCAGTTTCCTGTCTTTCAAAATAGAAAGGACATGCTTGGGGGTGGGATACCCCAATATGCACAACAACACTGTTGAATGACAAACTCTTTGGGCGGTCTGTTACCATGGCAACAAGCACACCAACGGGAGGCAATGTTGTCCTGTTCTTTTGTCCATGTTCTTTTTTTTTTTTTTTTGTAACTTGGATTGATTCTTCGCTGATTTCCCATCATGCATCTTCCCCTCCCCTTCCCCCACATCTGCCCTTGTAACCTCCCCCCAAAAAAACAAAACAAAATTTAAAAGAAAAACCAAAAACCAAACAAAGGAAACAAGCAAACAAGAAAAACAGAGACAAGAAAAAAAAAAAAGGAGAAGCATCTCATACTGTTCACCCTTTTAGTCCATTCATCTTCACTTATAAGTGTTCACTCCTATGAGTCATTGGTCTGGTTCAAGGCCTCTGGCTTCTGCTACACTCCTGATAATGGGCTCTCGATGGGCTCCTCTTGGTTATCCTGTCGTTGTCCTGTGTCATGGAGATCCTGAAGTTCTGGATCTGTAGGTTCGGTTCGTCCGATTCACATACTCCAATAGTTCATTGATGAGGTGGATGTTGAGGTGGGCTAACTCATAGGTCTGGTTCTGGGCCTGGGTGGTAGCTGGGTGGGTCAGCCTGCCAGCTTTTCCCCCATCATCACCAACTGGGTGAACTCTCCAGCACTGCCTTGGCCAGCCCACCCAAGGCAGCCTGCAGAATGGAATGGGGCCACTTTTCCTGCTCCCAGACCCTTGGATCAGACTCACCCACACTCACACCATCAGGGCCAGCTCCACTGCTTTGCCCAGGCGAGGTGCAGGGCCTCTCTCTTGATTGCTATGGAGGGTATGGGGCGGGGGTGGGTGGGGGGGATCAGCTCTTCTACTCTCATGCCCTCAGGGCTGGCTCACCTTCACCCTCAGACAGCAGCGTTAGCTCTAGAGTGCTGTCTTGGGGGTGTTCAGGGTCCGCTCTCCCATGTGCTGCAGCTGGTGAGGGGCAGGGGTAGTTGTCCAGCTCTTGTGACCCCGGAGCCAGCTCTCTTGCCTGAGATAGGTAACAAGGAGGGAATGGGGCATCTGTCTCTCACCTGTGCCACAACATGGCAGACAAAGGGGGTCTAGAGTCACCTCTCCTGCTTTCACGCCCTCAGGTCCAGCTCACCTGCATCTCTAACAGCAGGATCAGCTCTGGTGCACTGCTCAGATGAGGTGCATGCCCATGGTGAGGGGTGGGGCCATCTTTCCCAGTTGCTGTAGTATCCAGCAAGGGGCAGGGCCAGCTATCCCAGGGCCAGTGAGGATGAGGCCAGCTCAGTACAGTCCTCGGATTTCAACACACATGGTTGGGGTGGGGGGCAACCACATGAACACAGGCTGTGACCTAGACCCTGGGCATCCATGTGGCTTTTGGTGCCAACAGGGGCCATGGAAATCATACAGACCACAGCTGTGGTAGGACCACAGACACAGCCTAGGCCTGGATGTCCCTAGGGTACAGGTGACAGCACAGACCCCTGGAATGAGCATGGCTTCCAATGGTATCAGGAGCTATGGACATCAAAACAGACCCTGGCTGTGGTAGGGCCATGATGCAGACATGGCCCTTGGCAGCAGCTCTGGCCCAGATGACACCATGGCCCCAGGTGATATGTTGGCCACTCAAATCAGCATGGCCTCAGCATGGCACAGCCCTAGGACACCAACATGGTAACAGGTTGTGGCCTAGACCCTGGCATCTATGTGGCCTTTGGTGGCATCATGGGCCAATGGACACCAACACAGACCCTGACAGTAGGACCAGGGACCCAGACATGGTCCTCAGCAGCAGCATGGGCCTGGATGTCACCATGATTTCAGGTGGCAGTGCAGGACACTCAAATCGGCATGGACCCCACAGCAACATGGCCCTCAGACATCAATATGTCCCCAGGTGGTGGCCCAGACTACAGGATTCAGTGGCGACAAGAACCACAGACATCAACTCAGGCCCCCTCAGCTGCATCAGAGCCTTGGGCCAAGATTGACCCTTGACAATAACCCAGGCCGGGACATCACCTTGGACTCAGTTGGTAAGCAGGCCATTCGTATCAGCCTGTTCCTTACCACCCTCATCTCTTCAGATCTGCCTCTCTCCTCAGCCCATGAACCACTCCACCTCTTTCTCTTCCACCTCCCAACCCTGCACATGCTCACTATAATGGTGTCCCTCTGCCTGGCACCAGAGACACTGGGTGGTGCTTGATTGAGCTATTGCACCATGGACCATGGCTAGAGATGCCAGGTGGTATGTCCACGTTATTCATCTTAAGATAAAATATGATGATTTTTTTTTTAAGACCAGCAAATGGAACTGTTTCCTGTAACCCTGTTTTATGCAGTGGATACAACATGAACACAACTGTCTATCTTACTTTTTTCAATCAAGAATTGTCAATGCCACCATATCAACAACAACAGGAACGATACCCAAGCTAGAGTTCTTAATCCCTGTGAATTGTTAGCAACTATAATGTAATTGGAGAATTCAAAGCATGTTTTGATTGCCTGCTTCACACAACCACTTGTAGCCTTCCTTGACTATCACTGAAGAGTGAATAAGCCTTTCAGTTCTAGTTGACACCATGAAGCAAAATGTACTCTACATAATCGTGATCATATCAATCCCCTGAGAGCTGTGGGAATAAGTCCTGGATTCATGAAATGAAAATCATAAGGACTACCAGGAATGCCTCATAACCACAGAAGAGGGAGGTGTTTTTCTTCTGAGCAAGGAGTGGTGAGACCAGTTTTATGGGTAGTCTGGAAGATATACACTACATGGTATGGAAAGTATTAGTAAGCCTTGGTGAGCTAAGACCAGCTGAGGGCTTTCATAAACACCATGGGGGTGTCAGCAGGTCCTTGAGTGTCATTTCTTCTGACAGCTACGTTGGAGAAAACTCAGGAGGGGGGATCACTACCTCTGAAAGATGCAACAGAGAACCAAGCTGGACTTGCTGGTGATTGGCCTGAAGAGACAAGTTGTGCACACTCACTTCAGTGCCTGATGAATTCAGCATTCCCATCTAGTCAGGTATGGATATTTTTCTTCTGAATGTGTCCCAAGCCTCTGCAAAGTTGGTTCCCATGACCCACATAGTAGCTCACAACCATCTACAACTCCAGTTCCAGGGCCTTCTTCTGAACTCTAGTTGCCAGGCATGCACCAGACACACATGCAGGAAAACACTATTATGCATAAAATAAAATAAACAAATATAAAAAATATATTTTTAAACACGTGCATGCATACACATTTGTACATGCTCATGGGCACATATACACATGCATATACCCACATGAGTACACATGCAAGCATGCTCATATACACGTAGTCACGTGTACACACACATACACACACACACACACACACACACACACACACACACACACACACATACACACACACATATTCACAGAAAATCCATTTTTTTTCTTTTAAGAGAAAGCAACAATAAAGGCTGATGTCTGCAGTGGTAGACTCTCTAGAACTTTCCAGAACATGAGTATAAGAAGTAGACCCTTCCTAGACTCAGACACCACTCAACCAGCCAATGAGAAGTCAACCCCATGGTCAAGCAACCTCTCACTTAGTATGATCTTAAGGGCCTCTTCTCCCTGCTTTTTATTTCTACTTAACTTATTGCTGATGACGATTGAAATCTTTAGCCTCCATTTTTGTGACTCATCAAGTATCTGACAATCTTCTAAGTGCATCTATTCAAAGTAGATTGCACTCTAAGCCCGGAGTGGCTTATAGTGATTGTGAGCTCTGATTCAGTATCTGTCTTTTATAGAATTCCTCTCTCTTGGTAAGGTTTTTCTTCTTGAAATGACATAATCTCCTATCAAATTATTTTACTCTTCTACTAAAAATGATTTTAAAAATGATATTTTCTTCTCACATTCCAGAAACAAGCAAGGACATAGGATTTCCATGTTCATTGTGTAAACTTCCACTTCATTTCCTTTCAGTATTTATGTGCACCTCCAGTTTGACCCTCCAACCCCCAGTTTGGAGCCCTTCTATCTATGTTCTGCAGAGGCAGAGATAGTAGACACCAAAGTTTCTGAGTATAGAGAAATTATGGATCCAAAGTCTTTGTAAACACACCTTGAATAAGCCACTAAGTGTTGCTCTCACATTTACCCTTCCTAAAGTTCCCAAAGTTTACTAATTTCTGGGCCTTTGGAGGAAGCTTTGGCAGAAAAAAATTTGACTTTACCCACTGACAGGTTAGGGTTCCTCTTTTTCTGAATATCCAAGTTTAGGCTCTGTTCTCTTTTTCTAATGCACCTCTGTCTTTGTCTAAACGCATTTCTAAAATCACCTGCATGCTCATGTTGTTTCAACAGAACTGGCATACATGTGTCTGTTCAAACTACCTTCTATACCAAAAGCCTCAACTGTTTACAGATTTTAAAAAGTCCCACAACATTGGTCAAAACATTTAAGGGCTTAAGCGCAGAGAAATAGGAAGAGTGTGGCTGGACATTTCCCAAGATGCTGAGTGCCAGCATCAGCAAATATGATCAGCTGAAAGGTGTATGGAAGTACCCACCAGAATTTCATTCACTGAATCTGTCAGCCAATTGGCTGTATTTTCCAGAAGTCCTGGCAACTGAAGAGTCCACAGACCCTTTCATGCTAGAAAGATAAGCTCCAATAGGAAAAAGTGTCCAGTACAGAAAGCGGAATTAAATATCCCTATCACGAAAAATAGAAATTATGAAGCACCATCTGTTGGCTCTGACTCTGTTTCTCATAAATTCAAAAGTGTGCATTAATATCCCTGCTTTAGAGAATGCTACAAGTTGGGGGCTAGCAAGGCTTGTGAATATGCATGCATGGTTTTTAATTTTTCATTTGATTCAGATACATCCTGTGAAGTACATTTGACACATTGCCTAAATAACTTTATGTTGTGGTCAAAGGAATGCTTTGAAGTCATGGGTTTGAGATAAATTTTCAATATTTTGTTAATAGGATTTCTTAGCACAGAACTGAAAAGTGAAACTGGATCCTAGCCGTGTGATCTTGGAAATGTACTTCAATTCTGTCAAATAGCAGTCACTACGTGCACAGAACACAGCCTCCAACTCCGTTTGCTGCGCTGAAGCCAGCATCCGTTTGAACTTTTAAATTCTCATTTTAAATCCATTCTTCTGGCTCTTTGAAAACACCAAACTGCACTTGTTGAAGACGTAGTCCACAGCAGTCAGATCTTATTAGACCTGTTTTCAGCTGCCAGTGAGCAATCTTTAGTAAAAAGCCAAGACATGGCCACTGAGGACCAGAGATGTGCTTTTATGGACCGTTGTTTTCTGGTAGGATCTATCTGGATCTCCTATTCATGAGAACACATGCTCAGAGATAAACCAACAGGGGTTCAACATAACTTTTGCACCCCTTTAAACAGATTCAGCTGTTAAAGTGCACAGTCTATAAAACACTAGAAATCCGGTATCAGCAGTGATTGCAATAAAGTTAGTCTCAGAAAAATTCAGACTCAAATTTAGACTAAAAGAAAGATTACAGCCACAAGGTAGTACCACCTACAATGGGATGAACCCTCACCCATCAATCACTAATGAAGAGAATTCCCTACAGACTTGCCTATAGCTGGATCTTATGGAGGCATTTTCTCAGTTGAGGATCCCTCCTCTCTGATAGTCCCTCCCTTGATTATGTCAAGTTGACATAAAACTAGGAGGCACAGCTCTAACATTCACCTTTATGAACTTTATACTGAACTAGTATGTTCTGGATCGAAGATAAGTTATTGTGTCTCACAATCATAATCATCATGACTACCTAGCTCCTTGTATACCTACTCTGTTGTTTGATTGCTTTTGTAATTGTTTTGACTTTTGTTTTGGGGGCTCTTTGATTTTGTCTGTCTGTTTAAACAGGGTCTCACTCTACAGCCCAGGCTGGCTTCAAACTCATGATGCCCCCACCTCAGCCCAGTCTTCTTATTATAAGCTGGATTTACATATTTTAGTTCTTAACCAAAGCAACTAAATAACAGCAACGTTGAATAAATGGAAGGTTGGCTCTTATATTCTCAAAAAGAGGAATGAGAGAAAACTACCTCATCTTCCCTTCGCAAGTGAGGGAGACTATGCTCTCATAAATACAAAGCATACCAAAACTTTGTTTTTCTGCTCTTGCGATACAGACACTTGCATGTCCAATGGCCACAGAAGCCAATGCTTCCAACTCTGACCTACAGAGGTCTTCATGAAAGATCTGTGCATGCCTTGGGGATGGGGAAAATGTCTGATCTTCTCTCACTAATACCGTTACAACTTGATCTGTCATGGCTTGTCTTTGGTCATAGAGCCTAGGATTCATGGATTATATCAAAACACCCCAACTCTACAGAAACATGGAAGTGTTTCCTCTTCATCGTCTACACTGGGTAGCTGCAGTTACATGCACCATGGACACACTGAGAACTATCTCCAGTGTGTGATAGAAATATCAGCTGGTGGTTGTTAATCAGCCCTTTCATAAGCCAAGCTCTTATATATGTCATTGCAAGTCAAATCCTTAACAAAAGATATTTTAATCTAATCAAGGAAGACATCTACTTTTCTATTGGAAGTTCCTGAGTTCAGAGACAAATTTCTAGAAACAATGAATGAGGCTACAGAAGAACCTTTGCCAAATGTCACCAGCATGTCAACATCCCCTCCCTACTTCTGAATCAAGAACTGTCTTCCTTTCATCTGAACTTGACAATAGCATGCTTTTCCTTTTCTTCCCCTGTCCTACAATTCGCTTCTTTCTGATTTTGTCATAACTATGACATTTTCAGAGCTAACATACCTTTTTCTCTAATTAAGACTTGAAGGATTATTTCTGCTCTTGTAGCAGCTCATTTCATCCTTTTTTTCAAATTTCTGTATGTCAAAAATTATATTTTCTAAGCTTCATAAAACTGAATTTGCATTTAAATATGATTCATTTTCCTGGGGAAAGACAATTGTTTAAAAGAATGGCTTAGTCCTGCTTCGCCACGGAGACACAAGACTGTGTCAGCCACATAAAATGGAGCGTTCATATTCAATGCAATGTATTTCTACATGATGCACTCTACATGCTAATTGAGAGTGATTACTGCTAATTCATAATGTGTCAAACTAAGCCAGATTAGTCACTGAAAAAAGACTCTGTGCCAACAATGAAAGCCAATCATATCATTTGTCAAAGTGTTATATCCCGCATAAGAGAGACAATGCTGAATTATAAAGAATACGGGGAACAATCAATTTGTGGCCTATGATTTACAAAAATTAATCTGTCATAATTTAATTTTTTTGTTTTCTGATACAGCATTTGAAAACAAGTGAGCACCTTAGTATAAATTGAATTTGTCTGATCCTCATTCCATATAAATTAAAAAAGCATAAGGTCAGTTCTATTATCTAGCCAGGACATAAAATCAGAGTAAAAATTATGGGCCCATGGACTGAAGAGATGAATCAGTGGTTAAGGGTACTTGATGATCTTGCGGAGACCCGGGGTTTGGTTCCTAGAACCGACATAGCTGCTCACAACCTTCTGTTAAACTCCAGGGCATGTAGCACCCTCTTCTGGCCTTTGTGGGTACTACATGTCATGGTGCACAGATTATGCATGCCAGCAAATACATCCAAACACATAAAATAAAAATAAACAAGTCTTTAATAAAAATAAATAAATACTTATTTTAAAATATGGGCCTAGAAGAGTTTATATGACACATACTGATTAAGTAGAGGTGTTTTGCATCTCATATAAGTAAATGAGCTTTGCATGTCATACATTTATTATGTAACTGAGTTTTTAAAAGTCCTACATTCATTATGTAAATGGGATAAAAACAGAAAACAGGATTTGGGAAGAACCAACAACATTGGCCAACATGGTGAATCAGGAATCGCACAACCCAAAATGAATTAAATATTAGTATTTGCTCTTTTCTCCTAAATCTATGCTGCTGTACTACCATTTACTTCATAAAATTGTGATGGCTTCACAGTCTTACTTTTTATGTCTGTGTAACAAAAATACCCTGAAAAAAGCAACTTAAGGGATAAATAGTGCATTCTGTCTCATAATTTCAGGGTACTATCTGTGACGATGGAGAAGTCCTGGCAGGAGAACTTTGAAGCAGCTGATCACGTGATACATTCTGTTAGAAAGAAAAGACCCATAAATCCTCCTGCTGAGTTAGTTTCTTCCTTTTTAGCTAGTCCGTGATCAAGGTCCTGGGACTGGTATCACCAAGCTCCTCTAGGGTGGGTCTTCTCATATCAGTTAACCTAGTTAGAATAGTTCCTCAAAAGCATGCCCAGAGACTAACCTCTAAAACAATCCGTCACAGGTGTGCCTGGAGGCTTGTCTTTCAGGCGATACCATCAAGCAGGCAAACTATGAACCATTCAGTTTGCTAGGAGGGCAAACATATGTGTGGCTTTGTATGAATGGAGAATGTCCTGTGCAGGTCTTGGGTATAGAGGACACAAGGGAGATACATCTATGTTTCTCGGGAAACAGAAATGTTTGTAGAGACATTGGTCCCAGACTCTCGGTCATCCTGGAACAACTGTGATGGAACACCCCAGGAGGCTACCCCTCCTCACGCAGGGTTCTACTACTTCCTGAACCACTTGGCTGGCCAGTCAGTTTGTGTCTCAATTAAACCTACTCTCTGGCCGTCAAATGTTGGTAGAGGTGAATTACTTCAGATCCTTCTTAGTTACAATAAATTTTCAAAACCATTAGGGGTAGGCTTATCTTCCAACATTTCAGTCAAAAGTCCTGGCAGCCATTGGTTGCAAACCTCTCAACATCCCGAGTGCAATGCAGATCTGTTTCACAAATGTCATCCTTAGCACTGGGATATTTGGACAGATCTCCATCCCTAATTCTCCCACAACCAACACAAAGCACTCATCAGCTTGGGGTCTTGCTTCTGTTTACCCAGGCCATTCTCGTGCTCACTCTTCAAGAATGTGAATGTCCCTGTACACAGGTTGTTCTCCATGTCCCGAAACATCACTTCCCATATGCCAGAATGGTTATGCAGACTACTCTCTGGGAAAAGTAAAATTTTATGCCTTTTCTGATTGAATTCTCCTGCAGAAATCATATACTGAGAGGAGAAACTGAGTGAGAGTAGGTCTGTGTTTATGTAGGTTCTAGCAAAGAGCATGCAACTATGAATGCTTTTTCCACAATTGATGTCAACTTTACCTGGTCTACGCTCACAGCCTTAGTGAACTCCAATGAGGTAGTCAGGTTGTGTCTCCACATTCCCTGGATCCACCTAAGCTAGCCTTTGTCTAAGAAGTTTCCAGTATGAGCTATTGCACCAGCATTAATAAGTTTACTGCAAATGAAGATTTTTATTAGATATTGTGTGCTTTGGGCTAAATTGTTTATATCTCGTATAATTATTCTTGAAAATGGAGCCTTTGGGAAGTAATTGAGTTTAGATTAGGTCATAAGGACAGAAATATTATGATGGGAGTATGTCCGTATGAGAAGAGGGAGTGAGAGTAGACCCCACTCCTTCTCTCTCCTGCTCCAAAGAGTAATATCTAATTGAATTATCTATGATTTTAGTGTATTTGTTTATTTTGTGATCCAGAAGGCAGTAGATAGCCCAAGTTCTCCTCTTGGATATGAAGCCACCCACTCAATACCCAGTTGGAATCTTAAGTTTTGTTTCATGTTTTGACTCCATACAATCTACTTTTTTCTATTTTTTCCATGATTTTTGTTTATTATAATCATCAAGAAACTTCAACAACTTTCTTGTCTGCTCACTGAGATATGTGAAGTCAGTATGTCCTACATCATTAATAATTCAATTAGATATTCCATTTATGAAAGTGTTCTAAAAGACATACAATGATCCTATTAATATATCTGTACTATAATAATACTTTTTATTTTATGATTGGTATGGGACAGGGGGTGCTAATACTTGTTTGCTATGGGTGTTTTCCCACTCCAGTTAAAAACATTCTCATAAACACATAAACACACACACACAACAACAACATCTCTAGACAGATACAGCAAAGAAGGCATACCAAGCAGAAGCACAAACAGGCTTAGGCTTGATAATGAAATTCTAATACAAGTCAGAATGCTGGACCCCTTCTCAAAGCAATGCTTCTAACACTTTTAATTCCTTTCAGTTGCTTCTGACTCAAGACAGACATGGAAAAGTTAACTTTACATTTTCACTCTAGCCCCAGAATCTAAGAAGAACACAAAAATCAGGGTTGGAAAACCCAAAACTCTTAGTCTCAAAACACAAAAATCTTTGTCTCTATTTTAGGGAGAAAAATGAGCTGAGATCCCAGGATCCTCTGGTACTGGGGTGGAGGAGGGAGAAGGTGCTGAGATGTTTGTTTTGTGGGAGAAATACATATGGAGCAGTCCAGAACACCAGTCCCAATGACACACTGTTCTGGATGTAGCAGGTGAGCCTGTTACCTTTGGGGGAAAGTTCCACATATGCCCATTTCCCACCAGGCATTATTTCAATATGGAATAGTTGGAAAGGAATCCATTTTATACTCTCAGTGATGAGAGAGGGAGAGGGAGAGAGAGAGAGGGAGAGAGAGAGAGAGAGAGAGAGAGGGAGAGAGAGAGAGAGAGAGAGAGAGAGAGAGGGAGAGAGGAACAAGTGACTAGGTATTAACAAAGACAATCAGAAACTGGCATGGAGCCAGCTTCAGCGGGAAGAAGCAAAATAATACTAACATATCTAACCTGTAATGAGACTCTAAGTGCTTGACCAGAACCCTCCGAATTGCAATGGCAAAGCTGGAGGCTGCCTGGATCTAGCCTTTGTGTTTACCATCAAAGACCTTAACTGTCTCCTGGTTCAAGATTAAGTCACAGGACCCTGAGCCTATGAGCTGCAGGCTTCACAACAAAACACTGAATGCAAAACGTGCAAAATCAAAAAGCGTGGGCATACCCACGGAAGCATCCTGTGATGCAAAATCAAAAGGCGTGGGCATACCCACGGAAGCTTCCCTGGGATAAAATGTGATAAAAGACACCCAGGTTCCAGGAAGGAAATGGGATGTTAGACTAGAAAACTGGGATCCATATTCAACCCTAGGCTTTCTGTACTCTGCAAGGAAGAGAGCACAGCACTGAGTTCCCACAGAATCTTTCCATCTCCCAGTCCCTGCAAATGGTGAGAAACTGGGAAAACCTTGATCTGACTCAGGCCCTTTAGTCAGATGAGACCTCAAATGAATCTGCACCATGGTGGTCAAGGATACTGGTGCAAAGAGACCATCCTTCAGGGAAAACAAGGTAACATTAGCTTGCAGCAAGAAAGCCAGGTGAGGCAATAGGGAAGCAGTCATTTTAAACTCAAAAGTGCATACTAAACAAGATACATCTTAGATGGCCCTTTCAAGCAAAAGGACAAACTGTCAAAGCCATGAAGAAGGGAAAGTGTGAAAACAGCACCATGTTTACCCCACAAGATTCTGTTACCGTTCAGAACAGTGGTGGTACTGTTTGCAAAAGCAAGGAGAGACAAGAAATCCTCCTTTCAGAAAGGGGGCCTCTGGGCTCATGCAAAGGAAGGGCAGGTACAAGCACAAAGCATGTTGCTAAGAGCCAAGTCCTATGTTGCCGATGTGTCAGTGGCCTGGAAACCTGAAGAGCCAAAGATTGAGCCTTGGGAACGAAAGTACCACATGTCTGAACATTCAGCAGAGCACTACGCCCTGGTCCTACAGAGAAGTGGAACTCCTCATAGACCACGATGACAGTGGATGGTCCCGCCATGCCTGGGGTCAAGCAGACTGCAGTACTGTCGGCAAAGATAGGAGAGTTGCACTCTGCACAGCTCTGAATCACAAGACCACTGAGTTGTGTGTACAGCACTTGAAATGGGTGAACAGTGCAGTATGAGTGAAGCTACTGCACTCATACAGACATACATGCACACGTGCAGGTACTCTTCAGATTATAAAGTAGATGCTGAAATGCAGATTTGGGGGACTCAGAAGCAATTCGGACTCCTCTTTCACATGTTAATGAGAAATGCTTTGGTGGCAATTAACCTGAATCAAGAGGACCAGCTAAAGGTGGAAGGGAATTCATGTTCTTGGTAAACTGAAGCTGAGCCATCATGAAAACATCCATTTCCTCTGGCATTCGCATAGCCCCTCTGCTCTGCAATCTGGAGCTGCTGATGTTTCATCTGTGCTGTTGATGTGAAAGCATCCTCATCAATGTAGAATATAGCTGTATTATTGCTTGTGGTCCATGGACCTCCTCCTTGGTATGGGCAGTGTAGAAGCATCTTCCCCCATCCTGCTGCCAAAGAAAAGTGTAAAAGCAATATGCTGCTACTGTCATTCTTGATAGTTCATTCGGAGCAGGTTGAACTTTGTTCACAGAGTTATGTACATTTTTTTTACAGAGGGTTGACACATGCCACAGGGTATATGGGGAACTCAGAGGACAACTGGAAGGAGTTGGTTCTCTCCTTCCACCATGTGGATCCCAGCACTCAAACTCAGGTCCTCAGCCTTGATGGCAAGCACCTGTTACTTACTGAGCCTTCTCTCTGGCCCTGATTTTCATACGTGACTGTGGTAGTTTACATGAGAATGCCCCCCAGAGTCTCAGATGTTTAAATCATTGATCTGAAATTAGTGGAAGTGTTTGAGAAGGATCAGCAGGTTTGGCCTTGTTGGAAGAGGTGCATCACTATGGGTGGACTTTGAGGTTTCAATGGGCCCCTGCCATTCCCATTTTTCTCTCTGCCTCATGGTTGTTGCCTCAACATCTAAGCTCGCAGCTATGCTCCATAACCACCAGCCGGCTGCCTTGCATCCTACCATGATGCTCTTTAAGCAAGCCCCCAATTAAATGCTTTCTTTTATAAGTTGCTTTGGTCATGGTGTTTTGTCATGATAATAGAAAAGTAATGAAGACACTGACAGATGTTACGAAACTCTGCTGCCCTTGGGAGAGCATAAGCCCCAGTGGGGCAGAGACATTTCCTATTGCGGGCTCACTATTCTGTGCCATGACCTCATGAGTAAAGGGGAATCCTACTCTCTTTTTTAGTTGTATAATCACAGGAAATCACCTTACCTGCTGCCATCTGTCAATTATGTTGAAGAGAGTAGATCCATTGGTGGGACTATAACCTACTCTGGGTCCTCACAGCCTGTTCTCTCATTCATACCTCCTAGACCTCATTCTGTCCTTTCAACCAAGCCTGACCCACTACCAGTGGAGAGCATGAAGACTCACCACGCCCTTTTGTAACTAATCTCTCATGTCAGTTTTCCTTTGTGTCCCTGCTTCATCCAGTTGCTTTGCTGACAGCAGAACCTGTTTCTTCCTATCCTCTGCCCCTGTCAATCATTGTAGGCTTCCCAGGTTGACTCATAGTCTTCTCAAAAACACCTCCCTTCTGATAGCTCCCACTCCTTTCTAGTACAGATAATTTCATTCACATAAATTCAGGAATTTAAACATAATAAACCCTCAGAGCAAGCATTCTTCACTTCATGTACTGGGAATTAAAAAAATAATAATAATCCAAAAGCATTTTCATTTGCCAAGAGGTCTCTCTCTACTAACCCTACAATTGTAAATCTGATTTATTAATCTGTACCAGGTTTATGCTGACTGCACAGCATGATTCTCGCTCAGCACTGGCTCCCAGGTGACGGTCCCTTGGAAACATCCTCAGCGACCTTCCAACCAAGTCCAAGTTCTTCAGTGTAGTTTACAGGAGGCTTTGGTTTTCTGGTATCTGTCTGAGTCCTTTGGCTCCAAGGATCATTCTCTTCATAGGAGTTTGGCTGTGACCCACTTGCTCATACTCTGTGCCTCTGAGGGGGGCACTGTTACTGTCAGGGACTGAACTACAAGCAGCATTAACTGACTGTTATACAGTTGGGACCCTGTGTTGAGTGCTGGGACCAAAAAAAAGTCACTACGACCCAAATATTCCTCTCAGGGAAGAAACTCACAGCCTTTGAATTGTAGAAAGCAATATATGCCTAAAAACATTCCTGTTTAAATTTTTTGGATACAAAAGAAGAGAACTATATTAGTTGGGGAGGGGAGACATATACCCTTAGGGAGGTGGATATTTAACTCCATGATGCAATGCTTACCTAACACACACAAGGCCCTGGATTCAGTCCCCAGAACAGAAAGGAAACAAAGGAAGAGAAGAAGAAAGGGGGGTTGAAAAAAAGAGGGGAGGAGGGAGGCAATGAAAGATAGAGGAGAGTGAGGGAAGGGAAGAATAAAAGGCAAGAAAGAGAGAAGGAGGGAGAGACGAAGGGAGGGAGGAAGAGGGGGAGGAGGGAGGGAGGCAAACAGATTTAACCAACTTGAGAGGCTGCATCTTGTGATGCCCTTCTTCCTTTCATACTTTTGAAGAACTGTAAGGCATGTCATAGTAAAAGACAGTGGGTGGGTGTGTTTCTTGTTTGCGTTTACCTTACTCGATCTTGAGTTCTGTGACTTTGGGACATTGCACTTGCAATGTTACCGCCTTAGTGGGAAAGTGGGGAAGAGAAGTGGTTGAGGAGGCAGAGCAGGGTAAACAAAGCTGGGCCAAAAGGAAGACTCTCTGAGAATCAACAACCTCAATATGTAAGGTGGGAAGTGTTCCAGGAATATTGTCAACATCAGCCTGCGGCCTCCATATCCAGTCTAGCTGAGCTGACATAGACTGTCTTACAAGTCTATGTCAAGTGCCTAATGACCAGTTGACTTCTGTGTCTTGTAAGTCCTGTAGTTTGAGGAACAGACTCAGAGTCAGCATTCCAGGGCTTTATGTATAGCCTCAGGATTTTGGTACCCATGGAAAAAATACCTGGACAACATGCTGTAATATATAAAATCAGCCAAGACCCCTGAGGTACATTCCAGTCCTGTTGACATGATACAACCGCCATTTACTACCCTACACACTACACCAAAACCTTACGCCATAATAGATAAAGGCTTCAGATAAAGTTATACGTGCAATGTCTTCCTGCTAAGATTATACATGAATGTGACGATTTTAGAGAAAATAATATGCTAAGTTAACATCTATAAAATGCAACAGGTTTTAAAGTATATATACATATATACTTTACAAACATAAACATGAATTGGAATATTCCATGTGTCTGTACATATCTCTCAGATATCTAGCAGTTTATCCTCAATTAGCATTCCACTTATTTTAAAATGTTGTTGTAGGATAAGAGAGATGGCTCAATGGTTAAGAATACTTGCCTCTGGTGACTCACAAATGCCTATAACTCCAACTCCAGGGAATGTGATGTTCTCCTTTGGTCTCCATGAGCACCCATGTTCACATGTATCTACCACCCCCACATACATACAATTAAGAGTAAAAAAATAAATCTTTTTCAGTGTTATTTGTATGCCACTGGTAAATTCTTTACACGTGTTTTTCTTCATAAAATGTTTTGTTTGATCCATGGCAGAAGTAGCTAGTACATTGATCTTGTACTAATAACTTACCACCATCAAATAGTACAGCAAAATACAAAAAAAAAAAAGAGTCAACTAGATAGATGGGCTATACCTGTTTAGACCTTAAGCAAAGTATTTCATCTCAAAACAGAAAAGGAAAATTTGGAGGAAGTGAAATCAGATTCTAGCTCCTACCATCCATGCAATTTATGGAAAATTTAAAACTAAATTATAAAGCAGGATTAGCTCAAACCATTTTATACAGTTGCTACACATATGGGATACAAAAGACACGTCACAATGCCTGGCTTAGACAATATTCAGTAATTGCACGCTCATTTAATTATCCTCGCTGGGTTTTATTTCTTCTCATCTCTATAATTTAGAGAACTGAGCTAAATGGCTCCCTAGGTATGCACCTCTTCAATTTGTTCATTCTAATCACTAGTGATAAACTCATTGAGACTGAACAGTCAGCTCCATGGAGTTTCTGGGTTTGACATTTCTGCAGAGAAGACATGGGATCAGGTACTAGCTATACCATCAATCCTATTCCTGGAATTTCTCAGAGGGATAGGTTGCAAGGGAGGACATTTGGTGTTTTATTTATGAGAGGAAAAATACTAACTCGATTAGTCTCTAATCATCTACAAAACATAACTTCTTAGCTCTCAGCCTGGGAGACTCTTACATCTCAGTGCAGCCAGAGCTGATTCTAACCAGGGACACTCAACATTGTTATGATTTCCACTTACTTACCAATGTTTCTGTATAGGCAGGAGAGCAGGGGCTGGCTTGACCATTAAGTCATATAAATCAAGGATAAATGAGCTGGCCATTTAGCAATGACAGAAAAGTACAAATTTTATCGGCATGCACCTGTGATCATGGTTATGTCAAACTGAGAAGCCGGAGAAAAAACTAATGAACCAAACATCAGCTTCATTGAGCTCTTAGTCCATGTAGCTTTCTTAGTCCACTCTGCAGTTAGCATCAATGTAGCTTAAAGAAGGATGCATCTTAGTTCAGAAAGGATTCTTTTCAACCATACCCAGTCTTTGCCAGCTTTGTTTTTGAAATCCAGATGTCTAGTGAAAATTCTATGTCCCTAAGGCATAAAATAATTATAAACTCAAACTTCACTTGATACCCTAGGGAGACCAATATCATCCCAGAGCCCACAGCCTCTGTTTTTCAGTTAATTCTAATTTTTTATTTGTTCCATGTATAAAACATTATCACTGTCCCCAGCTTATACAATTAAAAAAAAAGAGGAAAAACATTTTATAAGCCATATGAAATTAACAGATGGTAAGTGCTCAAGTTAACTAAATAGAGCACCTCGCATTCACTCACTCCTTACTGAGAAGAACCAGAACAGTGAACAGCAGGTGCCTTTACAGACACATACCTGCCTTAGGAGCAAGACAGGGCTCAGTGGTGTGACCGACACAAACCTTCACTCAGCTCTAGGGAGCCGCTCTGAGGTGAAGGAGCAGATGGTGTCATGCTCAAGTACCCAGACACAAGGACACTGCTGTCTGATTCTCGGGTTATGGTCAGACACATGCAGATTGACATGGGTGCCAAGACAGATGAAAGAGAATGTACAGTTCCTACCAGGGTACTATGAGTAATAGCAAAGAGAAGGCTCCAGCTTCCCTCTGCTCCCCACCTGTGGGGTATGATGGTCATTGGCCCCCATCATCTCACAGGGAGTGGCACTATTAGGAGATGTGGCCTTGTTGGAGTAGGTGTGGCCTTGATGGAGGAAGTGTGTCACTGTGGGAGCAGGCTATGAGGTCTCCTTGGATCAAGCTTTACTCAATGAGACACTTGCTGCCATAAAGACCAGCCTTTAGCAGCTCAGCGATTGGCAGGGATCCACAGAGTCAACAAACTAACCACTCAGTTGACTTTTCTATCGGAGGGAGTAAAACTTAACTCTCTGGAGCCAGCAGAAAAGGAAAACAGGCATACACACACACACACACACACGCACACACACACACACACACACACACACACACACACACACACACACACGCATCTCCAACATGTCAGGATCTCACTTAGGGTGTTGATGAATACCAAGCCTTCAGGAGGACAGAGAAATTGCAGAGGAGATGCAGAGCAGGCACACTACTGGACAGATAGACACATGAGGACTTTTCTGGGGGCCAAAGCTTAGTTCTTCATTTTGTTATTTTGTTGTTGTTGTTGTTTGTTCTCCTCTGTTCCTTTTCTGTTCTCTTTTTCTACCCTGATGCTTCCCTTCTGTCTATTTTTAATTTTTTCCTTCTAGCTAACTTCACTTCTTCCCTTACAGCTTATATACCTATTGCTGCCTGGGAGACCAGCATCCTGCAGTGCAGGGCTCAAAGGGAGTCCATGAAGTCGGCATGTAATGACACTTTTTCATCTGAGGGGGTAAGGGAAAAGACACACACTCTCTTGGTGGTTTCCTTCAGACCTTTTCTTTATTCCTCTTTTACATTCTCTATTCTTTATTTTCCTAGTGATTTCCTTCTCTCATTCTTGATGTTTTCCTTCTAACTCCTTCTTACTACTTTCTTATTCTCTCATTCTTGATGTTTTCCTTCTAACTCTTTTCAACTCTCTCATTCTTTCCCTTACAGATTATATACCCCAGAAAAATCTTTCAGACAATAAAAAAAATTACACTGTGGTTATATTCTGTTTTTCAAGTGAATGATTACAATAAACACAAATAAAAAACAGCATGTTTTCCATATCGGTTACATCATTAAACATTTTTACATATTACTGGTGAAAAACAAATTATCTCAAGAACCCATGTACATTCATACCCAAGCAACTTGTTGTACATTCACAGAGTATAAGGAAGCAAGATATTCCTTTCCTGGCAGGCTATGTTTTGCAGTTACAAAGAAAGGACCAATCACTTTATTACTTATCTTGAAAGGTAAACTTACAAGGAATCACAAACCTAAACTTTCATATATGAAAAAGAATCAGTTAGCACTACTTTAAATCTTTAGGGTGCATACCCATTCATCAATAGGTTTTGTTTTTTAATATCAGGAGATTGAGGGCAGAAGTGAGTATAAGGAATTAATCATCATCTTTGGTCATCAACCAATCCCAGCAAGAAAGGTATATCAGTTAACGATAATTAGGCTATTTTGTTCTTATCCCCTGGGCTGAGAAGCTGGTGAGGTGAGGTTAGCTGTGGCCTGTTCTGTCTCTCTGATCTTTCAGCATTCACCCCAATACCTGACTCCGGACTTGTTTTTATCAATAAGACCATTTGAAATTGGTGTTACAAGAAAACATCAGCAAAGGTCAGTTTGGAAAAATTTGGCAAGACAAATGGTGGGGAAAAATTGCTGTGAAGATTTTCTCTTCAGGCTTTTAGCAACAATGCAGCTGAGATTCATTCCGGATGAGGACACAGAGGCTTCCAGTTTAGGGAAACAGGATTGACTGAGAAGTTGACAAGGTGAGGTTAGCTGTGGCCTGTTCTGTCTCTCTGATCTTTCAGCGTTCCACCCCAATACTTGGCTCTGGGTTTGTTTTTATTAATAAAACCATTTGAAATTCGTGTTATACCCCTGACCTTAATGAGTTCCTCATTCAACTATGTGCCTTTCTAAAACTTTATATTGTCTTCTTGCGTTTTTCACCTCAAAGTTATTTGACAAAAACATCTAATCCAACTTTAAGCTGTTTTCAAAGCTTTGTTTTAGCTGAGATGCACTCCAAAACCTGTGAACACATCTCCCAACATAAAAATTTGAAGAGTTTAAACCAGCTGGGCTACTGGGACTCAATTGTATTTCTTTTTTTTTTTTTTTTTTTTTTTTTTTGGTTTTTCGAGACAGGGTTTCTCTGTGTAGCTTTGCACCTTTCCTGAACTCACTTGGTAGTCCAGGCTGGCCTCAAACTCACAGAGATCCGCCTGGCTCTGCCTCCCGAGTGCTGGGATTAAAGGTGTGCGCCACCACCGCCCGGCTCAATTGTATTTCTTAATCATTTGCCTAAGCCACAGTCTATACGGCTCCTCAATAGAAACTCATGTGTTCTGGCTGTGTGACACTTTCTTGTTTCATTTTTATCACCAAAACTCTATTTAAACTAACATTATTGTTATCAATTAGACAGTGCAGCTTAGTAATAAAGCATCTTCATAATAGTCCACAGGTAAAAATGCCCAGTAGAATTGGATGTTTCCATGAGATAAACACACTACATTACAGGCAGTGGGGAACTCCTCCATTTACATCATGCCAGATACCAGTGAAAGATGTCAGCAGCAAACATGTAAAGGTACAGCAGAAGCAAAAGACATTCTGTAGTCTGTGGTCTTGGGGCCTTGCCTATCTGAGATTCACCCATCAGGGATTCACCTCCTGGTAGACTGACACCTCGAACTTCAGTTTCCAGCTGCTGCTCCTCTGACATGGCCACCAGCATATACTCCAGCAATATCTTTCAAGCAGTATAAAAATTACAATGTGGTTACATTCTATTTTTCAAGTGACTGATTACAATGAATACAAGTAAAAAAAACAGCATGTTTTCCATATTCCTCACATGATTAAACATTTTATATATTACAGGTGAAAAATAAGTTGTCCCAAGAACCCACATATATTCATACCCAAGCAACTTGTTATAGATTAACAGAGTATAAGCAAGCAAGGTATATCTCTCAGCCAGTTCTTTTGCTGGCAGGCTGAGTTTTGCAGTTACAAAGAAAAGATCAATCACTTTACTATTTATCTCAAGAGGTAATCTTATAAAAAATGTTAAAATAATCACAAAAATCTAAACTTTTATATATGAAAAACAACTAATCAGCTCTACTTTAAATCCTCAGGGTGCACAACCCACCCACTCATCAACAGTTTTGTTGTTGTTTTTTTTTTTATATATCAGGAAGCTGAGGGCAGAAATGGGTACAAGGAATTGATCATTACCTTTGATGACCAACCCATCCTAGCAAGAAAAATACATCAGCCAGCAATAGCCAGGCTACAATTGTTCTTATTCCCTGGCCTCAATGAGTTCCTTGTTCAACTATTAAAAGTGTGTCTTGATAAACTTTAAATTGTTCCCTAAGATTTTCTACCTCAAAGCCATTAACAAAAGTACCTTAACCTAACCTTACTAACAATTCTACATGTCAACTTCTTTCTAAGGTTGGTGGTTGAATCATTAATCTGTCCCAATAGCAATGCTTGGTAAAAGCCAATCACTATTATTGATTGTATCGGTAACACTGCCCAGGGAGGGGGTAGAAATCCCCTGAGAGTTTTCATAGAACCCATAGATGATGAGGGATAGAGTGACTACAAAGGCAACAATCGGAGCTGTGCTCAATGACAGCATGAGGCCCTCATGACATGGAGTCATGTCCTGGCTTTGCCTCTCCAAGACTCACGGAAGCATGGCTTTGCCAACTGCCCAGCCATGTTCCCTGAGTTTGAATGCTGGCTGTTGGTCCCCTCACATGACCGCCCCCCCCCCCCACAATTCAGTCCACTTCCTATTGCCTTCTGATCAAGATGTAACCAGCACCATGTCTGCCTGCATATAACCATGATGATAATGGACTAAACCTCTGAAACTGTAAGTGAGCCACCCCAATTAAATGTTTTCCTTATAAGAGTTGCTGTGGTCATGGTGTCTCTTCACGACAATAGAAAGCCTGACTAAGACACCACCAAAGAGAGCGGTTTCAAACTATGGTTGCTGAGACCTAACTGTAGTATCATCCCCAAGGCAAGTCAGTCAGTGAAAGTCTGGAGAGAACCTGCCCAGTAATGGCTCCCTCCTACTCTCCCACAATCTTGTGAACACCTCAGTTAAAAGGAATTTCACCTTTTATGGTTCTATTGCTGTAAAGAGACACTAAGACCAAGGCAACTATTATAAAAGAGAACATTTATTTGGGGGATTACTTATAGTTTCAGAGGATTAGTCCACGACCATCCTAGTGGGAAGCAGACAGGCATGGCCTGGAGCAGTAGCTGAGAGCTTTACATCCTGATCCACAGGCAGCAGGAATAGAGACACTGGGCCTCTAAGGCCACTCCCAGGGACGCACCTCTTCCAACAAGGTCACATCTGCTAATTCTTTACGAACAGTTCATCAGCTGGGAACTAGGCATGCAGTGGCATATGATGCTATGGATGCCATTTTCATTCAAACCAACACACTGAAACCAGAAGAATGTAAAGGAGAAAATCCTTCAGCTATCATATCATCCCCAGGCACCTATAGCTGTGGTACCTGAGGTTCCCAGTCCTACATGGTCATGTTTACGGCAATGGCAAGAGGGAATCACGCAACCTCTCACTTCTGCCCCCACATGGAATCACAGCATTGTCACTCTGTTTCCTGTATGATGACACATTGTTTACAAGACTATGGTGTGAGAGTAAAGATGTGAGGCTGACTCCTGCCCCTGCTTCCTCCCATGAAACCTTTGTCTAACATTCTTGTCCAATCAGTGAAGTACCTTAGATCCCTCACCACAACTGGAGCAGCCAATACAGGACATCCATAGTACCTGGGAAAAAGCCACACTGCCTGATAGAAGCCACCACTCCCATTGAAGGAGTGAGTTGCTAGAGTATCCCTAGTATGACCTACAGACATATTAGGTCTTTCCAAACCTAATCCAGCACACACTCTACCCACACTCACTAGTCATAGTCAAAGAAGCAACAAGAAGATTATACTACAGGACTCAGCTAGAAACAAACTCAACATGACATAAAAACTTATATTCCAAGACACATCTGCAGGAGAAGAGCCTCTTTGTGAGCAGACCACTGCCATAAAAGAGGTGGAGCTATGCATTTCACCAGATGCATGCATCTTAACATAGAAGACAAGAACAGGAAATAGGAACTAGGAACTAAGATGAACAGTTCTGTCCCACTATGCCATCACTCCATGATGGACTGAAAATTCTGGAAGCTTTAGATAAAATAAGCAAATCAAAATCTTTCATCCTTTAAGCCCCTTTAAGTAATTTATTACCAGTAGCTGGTCAAGGTGATGAGGAAAGCAGCCGATATACAGACATTTAGAGTCCTTACAGAGCCTACAGAGCCTGACATACAACACATAAAGCAAACATTTTTGGGGTGTTCGCAAGTGCTACACACTATAAATGTAATCTGAGCCCATGATGCATGAAATGTTTATAAAAACCAAGGAAAGTTGAAGACAATCACCCAAGTTATATGGTTGTAAGTGGCAGAGAATGTATTTAGATTTGGTTGCTGGACACAAGGCTTGTACACTCAGCCATTTGACCACACAGAGCTCACAGTGAGTAGCCAAAAAAAATTAGAAGTACTCAGTGCCTTTGCACACCTGCTGATGAGTTAGTATTTAACATTAATTCCTGGTCTTTCAGAGTCAAATAATAAAGAGTAGTCATATTCCTGATAGATGCCTGATAGGTAAGTAGGTAGATAGATAGGTAGGGAGATATATGGATGGATGGGTAGATGGATGGATGGATGGATGGTGAGGTAAGTCTGTAGGTAGGTAGATAGATGATGGGTATATATAGATATCCCAAACACATTGTCAAGAAATCTCCATAAATTCTACTCATTTTTTTTCTTAGGGATTTCTAGTCCAGACTCAAGAATTAAACCATGTGTGACTGTTTCCACCAACAAAAAAATTGAACAAGGAGTGGAGGTCAGTTATAGTTGAATATGCAGAGTAAGTCAGAGAAGTCTGGAGTGAGTCGATATGATCCAAGGATATAAGCAGCATTAGGCAAATGAATAACTTGTCTATCTCAGAATAGCAGTGACTGACAGGAAGACACCCCTCCTTCCCCCTTTCTTTCTGCTTTTTAACCACTTGACTACTTCTGACAAAATATGGTCAGGAAGAAAAATAACTAAAAATTAAATGAATTAGTCAACTCAAGAGCATGATAACTAAAAGAACAAAGTAAAATCAACTAATTTAACAGCAAAAGAAAACATGGATTTGATATAGAAAACTTAATTTCTCAAAATAGAAAATGATCTCAGATAAAAATTAAAACTAATGTTAGTCCTGGTTGGATAATTTGGACAATGACATGGCAGGTACTGGATGTCTTCTCTGGACCTGCTTCCAGGAAGTGTGAATGGAAATAAAAGATACAACTGTTCACCAAATGTTGAGGCTATAAAGAAAAGGTTTAAGAATCATGGGATAATAAATTAATGCAAACTAGTCTCAAAGAAAATTTAGAGTCCATTCAGGTTTTATGGCTTTCCATGTCCCTCACTAGCAGCCCCTCACTTACACACAAATGAACAATTAGATTTCAGGTCATTGGCTCTCTCATTATGGTTTATGTCCAAGTTAGACACAGTTTCAATATATTTCCCATGAATATTAGACTCATGTTTTCAGAGAGAAACCACCATCATTCTCATTCTAAATGGAAGTGGGAAGGAAAACTGACAGAAAGTGTCATTAAATAGTGAACTGGAATTTTATTCTTTATGCCATTTCTTGAAAATGAAATAATGATTTCCTGTTAGGGATTTAGTTTTTCAAAATAATGCTATGCACAGCAGCAGAAGTCAGAGACTTGGCAGGGATTTGTAAATGATCCCCTTTACCCCATGAGGGTTAAAGGGCTGTAGAGAAAATGCAAGGTCTAAAGGAAATTCTCTACACAAAGAACCCTTGCCATGCTCTATAAAGCAAGGAGCTTTAGTGATCCATACTTCTTGAACTGCTGTCTCCAGGAGAGAAGGTGGACAGGCCTTGTCTGGGATCCATTCTTGAGCCTCAGGTTGTGGCCCTGGAATGAGAAGACTGCCCATGATCCTACCCTGCCCATTTCCTAATCTGATGAGAATCTACCCAGATCTTAACTGATGGTTGGCACTGTAGACGACCACATGCTTTGAACATTCAGATACTGACAGCCAATCTTTCAGAAAAAAGATCATATCTCTGTTCATGGCCTTTACGTGACTTAGATCAGTGAAAACAGTTACAATTTGGATATAAAGTGTCCCTCAGTGATGCAAATGTTGAGGCTTGGGCCTCAGCAGTGGCTCAAATGAAAGGTGACTAGATCATGAAGGCACTGGTCTACTCCATGGGTCAATGTATTGAGGGATTCATTACTGGATGGCATCATTGGTGGTGGACACTAGGTTCGGAGTCTTACATAAAAGAGAGCCTTCTTTTGCTGAATCACATGAACCAGTCCAATTTCACACATGAATTTCACACATATGAATGGTAGATCTATTCATAGCAAACATGTCAAGATGTAGGTTTCTCCAAATCTATTGGCAATATTGGTATTTGAAAACATTCATTCTAGCCATTGTCTACTTCTTAATCTCTTCTCTTTTTTGACACAGCTCCAGTCCAGCTTCCTTCTACCCAACTGGTCCCTGAATATGTTGCCATGTCTAGAACTAAGTGCAATGTCTGTCCCTATAAATGCTCACCCAGAGAATCTGCAGCATTCAGGGTCACAGCCACTGCCAGGCTATTCAGAAGGAAGGCACTATCTGGTCACCACCCTTTGCTGCCCAATGTTCCTTACAGTACATGTTCTCTCTGCTAACTACCCGGTTGTATAGGCAAATCCTTGGCTGTTTGATTCCAGCGTGTTTGCAGTGTCTGAGATCTGAGATTTCTTTCCATTGCTGTTGTCTTTTTAAATTAAGTCTCTCCTTATTCAGACCCCACTTTATTTATTCCCTTTACTCATCCTTGATTACATTGTACTTTCAAATAAAATAACAGATTGTCCAAACTGATCCCACTTTCCACAGCGTGGTAAGTTTAATGAGTGCATATTTATTCTTCCCCACTATAGTAAGTTAGCCTCAGCTTTTCCTTAAGTCGTCAAATGGCCCTAGAGGATACTGTGATGGGCATGGCCCAAGGCAAGTCAACGGCTCAAGGCAAGTCAACACACCAAAGATATGGCTTCATTTCCTTTGTGGAAATTGCTTGAGCTGCTCATACTGTGCAGGTCAATACAGAGTCCTTCTTTCTCCTTCCCTCTGATCCTTCACTTCTCACCTCTCTTCTTTCTTTATCTCTCCCTGTACACACACACACACACACACACACACACACACACACACACACACACACACACACACATTGTGATGATAACATTTCCTAAGCTCTAGTTCTAACAGCCCCCTCTCTCCCAGGACTTTCTGTGAAGCTGGAAGCATACCACACATGACTGATTCAGACATTCATTTATCAAACTCTTGTGTCCAGCATCCTGATAGGAACTATAGATACAGTAACAGACAATGCAGAGGTTTGTGGAAGTACATAATTTCAGAGAGCCCTGTGGTCTTCATGTTATTTTCTATCTCCTGGGGAATCATTCTGCCTTTTTTATGGTAACTACTACCGTAAATTTATGAGAAAATTATTGTTAAGGTACTAGATAGAGGTTATTGTGAAGTAGTTTGTTCAGTCATTAAATGAATAAATTGTGCTTTATCATGAATTGATGCATCTAAGGAGTTTTGTTGTGTTTTTTTTTAACTTAAATTTTATGCTTATAGACATCAGCTTACTGAAGTTTCAGGAATCTATGAAAAAGAAAGTAGCCAAAAAGGTAAATGAGTGTCTCACATTCAAACACAGTTAAAACACAATGCAGGCACTGAAGATACTGGGTGTCTGCCCTAAGGTCTGTTCTCGTTTCCTCCATGACACCTTTTCAAAGACAAGAATGATCAAAAGTGGGAAACAGGAAACATAGATGACCTCAGATATGTCCTATGATGCTATTGCACTTAGCGTAGAAAGATTAAGTTTCCAACAACAGTACAGAGACTCCTGGGACCCACATTGCCTCAGGAGATGTGGTGTTCCTGTTGGGGAGGTCTGGACCACGTGGTCATGTGAAGTTGGCGTGAGTAGGTTGTCAGCGTGTTTGAGGTGCATAGATTACATGTGGGAGAAGAGTGATTTTCATTAGAAGTCTGTATTGTTACTAGACTAAAAAATAAATAGCCAACAAACCAAAGTTATTTTTATGGAGCACAAATCCCTAACACAACTGCAAACATGGAAACTGTGTATTGACTGTGTTGTGACAATATGGGGCCAGCCATTCCACAGCTGAGAGAGAAACATTAAAGACGTGAAAAGTATTTCTCTGCTAAGCCAACATACGGTTTGCACAGATATTGGTAATGGAATCTTCATAGAGTGTAACGATGTTGGAAATTGCTGGAGACACGCTTTCAGGCACGTGCCTTACGTGACTGGAATACAATCTCATCACAGTTTCAATGCATAGGAAAACTGATGGGAAAGCAGGGCACGCCCTTCTCCTTCTCTCTCTACCTGTCCATTTCCCACTATCCCTTCCCAGCTTCTCAGCTTCAGTGAACACCGTTGAGACCCAATAAAGAAAAAGCAGAGAAGAGCTGGAGTCTGCACAGATGCTCATAAGTGTGTGTGTACACATCCATGTGGATACAGATGGATGCTGGCACACCTTCTTGTCCCTCTGGAACCAGCAACTTGCTCTAAGAGATTGGCAGATATATTAATCCAAGAGGTGTCATTCAGTCTGCAAATGAACCCTATTGTAGAATCAGGAAAAGCTTCATGAACAAAATCAGTCAGAATGAACTGACCAAAGTGGTCCCATTTTTCTTTAGCTGACTCCATTTTGTATCCTTCGCCCAGCTGCTCCCCAGCCCGATAACCACATCCAGCCAAGCAGAACATTCTCATCCAGCTGCCCCTGCAGGTCCAGGAAGTCCACTGTTCGAATCAACTATCACTTTTGAAATCTTTGTAAATAGAAACTGGAGAAACTTCTACCACCCAGCCTGCCCTGGTATGGTGTGATTGTCATTTAGGGCTCTATAAACCCTACCCTGCCTCTCTCCAAGGGTCTACAATCGTCCTTGGTATGAGCCCACTCTTAACCACTGGCAATAAAGGATTCTTAATCTGAGCATCGCTGAATGGCATTCTTCCATGCCTCATGTGGGTGTGACAGAAAGACCTAGCAAATAGGAATATTTGAAAAGTATATAAATTTTTGAAATCTAAAACTGAATTAAGTATAAAAACAAAGATAGGGAAGTGGTATCCATGTTGGCCGAGAATGGAAAAGATAACATGATTTTGCTGGCCCAGAGGTTTCATGCAGGATAACTACTGAAGGTAATTCTGGAAGAGCAATCTAGGGCCAAATCTGAAGAGATTCCCGGGTCGTCTTAAGAAGGCAAAGCTGGTTTCTGTGGAGTAGATGGAATCGCTGACAAGCTTTGACAAGCAGCAACTGTGAGTTGGTAGTAACAGGAAAGTGAGAACTCAATGCCAATTAACAGTTTCCCGCATAGCTGAGGCCACAGCCAAGATAAAACCAAAATAGACTCGTTGACAGGAGAGTTGTGAAGGCAAATATTAAATACATAGAGAGAAACCTCTGAAGAATCTCAGATAACTCTTTTTTTTTTTGTAGACATCATGCAAAAGAACTGTATAGTTGGGGTGCCCTTTGGGATCTGTGGTGTCTTAATCATGTTGTTATTCATGCTCACCACTGTTATCCAAAACTGCTCTCCATAACTGTCTGTGGTTTAGACCAACAGAACCGTGTGTGGTTATCCTTCTGTCTCCTTCTATGCTTCAGACCCCAGCCTCTCTAATCACATTCATGAAGTTTATCAATACAAAACGAAGCCCCTGCTCCAAAGGGCAGGAGAGAGTTCACTTTGAGCCCAATATGAGTGATCGCAGTTCAGAGACATGGTGGTTAGGTTGGCACAAAGCGAGTAAGTCTATTTGTTCCAGATACTACCTGACACTCTTAGCTCTGGGGTTGCTGGCTGCTAACCATCTGCTAAGAACATAGTCTGAAGACTCTAAAGCCTATGCTAATCCTCAGGATCTTTTGGTAACATGTCCCTGTGGTGCCCGTATCAAAGCCACTGTCCTCTTCTGGCCCTAAACTTCTAGGCTGTTCTAGCTTGCAGCTTCCTTCCTTCCTTCCACAGCTATGCCACTTGCTCTTCTCTCTGCCCCCAAGAGGTAGCCCTTGTGGCAGCTTTGGGCTCCCCCAAGTGCTTCTGGATACCCTCTCTCCTTGGGAGAGATAGCCACATATCTCTCGGGAGAGATAGCACTTGCATATTTACAATAAACCTTTTCTTTCCATGCACCCATGGAGTGGCCCAGTTCAGTGGTTTCACCGTACCCTCACTCACACCTTCCTTAATGATCTTCGTTTGCTATAAAGAGAATGATCTTCGTTTGCTATAAAGAGAAACATCTTTGATGATAGGCAAGAACTACATTTGACTGTAGGTATAAAGATACATTTTAAAAGCAATCAGAAATTATGGGGAGCTAGTAATTATGGTGGCATAGTAGACTCTCATCTAAGACCTGTGACTTCACTGTCCCTGGGTAGGAGGCTAAGTTTCTAATCTGGGCATGATTTACCTCCTGTTGGGTGGGCTTTAAATCCATTTAGACAGTGTCTGATTTAGATTTTCTATTGCTGATGAAACACCAGAACCAAAAAAAAAGCAAGTTGGGAAGGGAAAGGGTTTATTTTGGCATACATTTTATATCACTGTTCATCTTTGAAGGAAGTCAGGACAGGAACTCAAAGAAGGCAGGAACCTAGAGGCAGGAGCTGATGCAGAGGTCATGGAGGAGTGCTGCTTACTAGCTTGCTTCCCATGGCTTGCTCAGCCTGCTTTCTTACAGAACCCAGGACCAGCGGCCCAGGAATGGCACCACCCACAATGTGCTGGGCCCTCCCCCATCAATCACTAATTAAGAAAATGTCCTACAACCGGATCCTACAGAGACATTTTCTCAGTGGAGGCTCACGTTCTTTCCTTTCAGATGACTCTATTGTGTCAAGTTGACATAAAACTATCCAGCATAGACAGCTATTGGTTATTGCCACAATAGGAGTGCCACTATTGCATTTTTAGGGACTTGAAATTGGGACTAAGAGGTGTTGGACAGGGTCTAAGGAGAGTTATATTAGAAAGTAAGGAGATGATATGATTGTAATACATTGTGTGTGTCCAAATACATATCTATATCTATATCTATCTATGTATATATATATATGAAATTCTCAATGAATAAATTTTACAAGGAAAAAGGAAAAGCTTAAAGCTGTTCTTGTATATCATGTGTTTACTGTTTAAAATATTAATAGACCATGCAACTTCAATTTATAATTGCAATATAAATTAATCTCTTAGTTACTGTCTATAGTTTTAAATTTTGATAAATTGTGAATGGCTAGCTCAAGAAGATATCCTTCATGAATTTGTCTTATTAACATGTTTTATCTTGACAGTCATAATAAAAATACATAACCATATAAAACTAATAATTATTCTGAATATAAAATGTACCCATTTCATAATCATCATCAATTATTGCATAATTAAACTGTTGTGATGATAAAATTATTTTTACTTTACAACCATACCTTTTTAATTATTGAAAGTGAATAATAAGATTAATAACTTTGTGCTCACAATCTACTCATTGAGTTTGATGCTGAACTGTCTAATCATGCCATCCTTTAGCATTTACAAGGCCAATGAGATCAGAAACATTGCAACCATCAAGTAATTCAGTCTTCTTTGAGTCTGAGGCTAAAACTGAAGCCACGTTTAAGATTTCAGCTAAATACTGGGACTAAATGTTAGGGTTTCTCTAGTAGTTAATCCACCATCAAATCTATTCATCTTTCTGGGAAAAAGACATTCATAGATTCTGCCTGATAGAATCCATGGTATGATGGAGTTGGTAACCTACAAATCATATGAATTTAGTTTGTCCCCATTTTTTCAGGCTCTCCGTTATACAACAATTTCCTTCCAATATGTGTAATCAAGAAGTACTGTAGCTCCAAAGAGCCTACCAATGAATCAGAGTAATTCTCACTCAAGGAGGTTGTCTTTTAAAGTTATTACAACGGATGGAAATGCCAACAGCATTGTGTGTAAATAACCTAATGGTAGCTCCATGATGAAAGTGCTACTGACTACAAAGGAACTTACATCATCATCATCATAATCATCATCATTATAGTATTATAAAATACAATTGAATGATTCTTTTGTCTTTTGAATTAGGGGAGTGGTTTAGTCAGAGTTTCTACTGTTGTAATAAAACATGACCAAATACAACTTGGGGAGAAAATGATGATTCGTTTCAGCTTACAACTCTCAGGTTACACTCCATCACTGAGGGAAGACGGTGCAGGAACTGAAATAGGGACCATTGAGGAACATTGCTTATTGACTTGTTCTTCATGGCTTGCTCAGTCTGCTTTATTACACAACCCAGGACCACCCGCCCAGGGTAGCACCACATACAGTGAGCTGAACCCTTGTAGGAGCCCACAAAAGCTTCCTAGTGAAATCTGAGCTTACTTTATATAGCAGGGCTGTGTTAGAGGATGGCTTGACCATGTGCATGGTCACCAGGTGTTAGGGATGGTCTGCACTTGGCTGTACTGGAGGAAGGTCTTTTGACCCACCCCTTGGCATTCCTTGAAAAGCTCTTTAGTAAAGACAGAGGGGCTGGTGAATTTTGACCCAGGCCCTCCCGAGGCTACATGGTGTTTCTGTCTCTCTCCTCTGTATTTCTATCTACATATTCCCCATTTATCCCTGCTTAAGAGTACCCTGGAGGGAAAAGTGGGAGCAGGCCCCCAACAGACCCTCCTACATCAATCTGTAATAAAGAAAATGCCCAACAGGTTTATTCCAAGGCCAACCTGGTGGAGACATTTTCTCTATTGAGGTTCCCTCTTCCCAGGTAGCTCTAGTTTGTATAAAGTTGACAAAAACTAACCAGGACAGAAATGAGCTGTTAATAACCTTTATGCTTTTATTTCTTTCTATTTTGATGGACTCAGCTATGGTTCTATAGGAAGGCAAAATAGCTACTGGAGAAAGATGCACAGTGGATTCTTTATACCAGCTGGTGACATCGCAAATGCACCGCCTATCACCTGTGTGCCTCATCTGAAACTAAACATTACTAATGTAGCTGGAGAATTTCTCTCCAGCTCCTGCCAAGCCCCGCCAGTCCCAGAGCCCACTTACAAAATAAACACACCCACTTTTATATTATTTAAACTGCTCGGTCATTAGCTCAGGCCTACCATTGTTTAGCTCTTACTCTTATATTAAGCCTGTTTCTGTTAATCTATATGTTGCCACGTATTCCGTGGCTTTACCTGTTGTCTCTACATGATGCTCCCTGAACAGCAGCTGGTGTCTCCTCTCCTCTGCCTTTCTCTCCTTTTCCTCTCCCCTCTCTGTTAGTCCCGCCTATACTTCCTGCCTGGCTAATCAAAGTGCTGTGAAATGATCTGTATGTTAAATGTGCTGCTCTAATTGGTTAATAAATAAAACACTGATTGGCCAGTAGCCAGGCAGAAAGTATAGACAAACAAAAAAAGATTCTAAAAAGTGGAAGGCTGAGGCAGAGAAACACTGCCAGCCGCCACTGTGACAAGCAAGATGTAAGGTACTGGTAAGCCACGAGCCACGTATCAAAGTATAAATTATTAAAAATGGGTTAATTTAAGATATAAATTAAATCCCACTGCCTGGGTGCCTCCCAAACAGTTCAAGCTAATCAAATGTCTCACTTATCCAGAGGGCCTGATCCAGTTGGGGGCTCCTCAGCTATTGGTTCATAGTTCATGTGTTTCCATTCATTTGGCTATTTGCCCCTGTGTTTTTTCCAATCTTGGTCTCAACAATTCTTGCTCATACAATCCCTCCTCTTTCTCACCAACTGGACTCCTGGAGCTCCACCTGGGGCCTGGCCGTGGATCTTTGCATCCGCTTCTCTCAGTCATCATTGATAGCATGTAGTTCCAGGAGCCTCAATAGGCACAGAAAAAAAATGAGTCACAAATGGAGTCTTTTTTAAATTCACTGGTGGGAACATCAGATAGATGAGTTGCGGCAAAGTGGGGTGTCGAAATGAGGCTGTGCCTTACTCTAAGATACTCCGCATTGTGTGAAACGGAGACATGGCCCATTTCTGAGCTCTTTTGAGCTCTTCGGCAGCCTCTTTAACTTGTATTCATTCTGTAAACACACATGTACCTGCAGGTATAGAGACATTTACCGTGTGCTGTGTGATGTGCGAGTTAATGTCAGCCATTAAAACCGGAATGAGAGAACCGTCATTCACCGCAGCCAGGTGGGAGAGATTACCCAGCGAATAGCTGCCATTGAAACTTGTGAATTTACTTTTATTCAACCAATTCAGACACTGTGGGAAGACACAAACATCTTAGATAGCTTAGAAATTATCTTCGCAACAGTTTTCATTTTGGGGGTTGGGGGCAGCCAGTGGCCACCGAATACATCCCAAAGGTTTGATGTGATCATGGAAAGGCTCTTAAGTCAGACACAGAAGTGGGCAATCTTTAGTCCTTTGCACTCGAGATAGCCTGAGGTAATTTGATTCTATATCTGCAACTTTCTAACTCTCCACAATCAGGAAGTTCTAGTTAATCAACAATTTTAGTAGAATCTGCAATATAGGCTTTTTCCTCCCCTGGGAATTCCAATTCACAACAATAACCATGCCTTACATGAGGGACCTTGGCAGTACTATTTGTCACATTTGCTTCACCCTCAAGTAATCAGGCAATGGACTGTGGGACTCTCTGGATGGGCCAGTTGGCTTTATCCAAGTGAAAATCAGACTTTGTCTTTATGAGAAAATAGTTTGCAATTTATACAAGGCAGTTTATGCAATGTGCTAGATACAGGAGCAATTTCTAGAATTCACTCCCTTAAGTTGTATAGAGATCATCTCTACCAGAACTCACTATTGTAAGGCAAAAGAGACAGGTTGATACATAAATTATGTAAACATCACTCATAAAGCAAATGACAACAAATAGTGGTGAGGATAATGGGAAGAGAAGAACCCTTATTCAATGCTAGTGGGGTACTCCTGCAGTCGGTATTGACTTCAGGGCCCAGGCTCAAGGCACATCTTCACACTGTACTCTACTCAGGTGAATCCAGGATTGTCTACCTCACCACAGAAGAGAAATTTAGAATGAACCAGTATGAAGCTGATCTGTACTGGATTGAAAAGAGATTTTTAACTAGATTTAAGCCCACGAATTAACAAAAAGAAGGGCCCGCAGGAGAAAAGGCACCACACACCCAGGCATTGGTGTGGGCATCTCAAGATGAAACCAAACTTAAGTGTCTCAGGAACAGCCACAGGTACAATTTCAATGGCTCCTGTAATGACATTATCCAGAAGATATCTCAGGGCATTTTCCTTGCTTTGAGGGTAAATCAGCCCTTGCTCATAGAATCCCTCTTCTCTCTCTTTGACTGGACTCCTGGAGCTCCGCCTGGGGTTTGGCGGTGGATCTCTGCATCTGCTTCCATCAGTTACTAGATGTAGGCTCTATGATGGCAGTTAGGTTATTCACCGATCTGATCACTGGGGTAAGCCAGTTCAGTTCAGGCACTCTCTCCACTATTTCTAGTAGTCCAAGCTGGGGTCATCCTTGAGGATTCCTGGCAACTTCCCTAGCACTGGGTTTCTCTCTATCACCATGATATCTCCCTCTATCATGGTATTTCTTTCATTGCTTTCCCACTCCATCTTTGTTCCAGCTCGACCACCCTTATGTTCTCATCCTCTATCCCCTACCCTCCATTGCCCACCCCTCACCCCCAGTTTATTCATGGAGATCTCATCTATTTCCCCTCCCCAGGGAAATCCATGCATTCCTCTTTGGGTCCTCCTCGTTACCTAGCTTCTCTGAACTGTGGGTTGTAGTCTGGTTATCCTTTGCTTTACATCTAGTGTCCACTTATGAATGAGTACATACCATGTTCGTCCTTCTGAGTCTGGGTTACCTCACTCAGGATGATATTTTCTAGTTCCATCCATTTGCCTGCAAATTTCATGATGTCATTGTTTTTCACTGCTGAGTAGTAGTCCATTGTGTATATCTACCACATTTTCTTAATTCTTCGGTTGAGGGGCATCTGGGTTGTTTCCAGGTTCTGGCTATTATGAATAATGCTGCTATGAATATAGTTGAGCAACACATAAATGTTTTTAAAGACAATCTCTTAAGCTGAATTTGCTGAGGCTTCTTTATAAATAAAGGCATGTTATTGGGTTTAGACGAAAATGAAGTGATGTTATGTTGACTTCTTGCGACCCGAATCTGTCCCACTCTTGAAGGTTTTCATGCTGCATCTGTCAGTTCTTCTCACAGCAGAAAATACTTCATTACTTCTTAGTGAATAAATCCCTTATGGGAATAATTTGGAAACATGCAAATATACATTATATTTTACTACACATTTTTAAAATAGTTTTGCTTCACTTATTTATTTGGCTAGGGAGCTTTGCATAGCTTATTTGTGAGATCAGGGGACAACTTGAAGGAATTAGCTCTCTACTTCTATTGTGTGGGTTCCAGGGACCAAATTTGGGTCATCAACCTTAACAGCAAGAACCTTTACTCAGTGAACCATCTCAGCAGCCCCTAATTCTATTTTTAAACACTATATTTAGAACACTCAGTCATACTTGAAAGAAAAACTTATTACTATGCTGTTTGTAAAATGGCTCATTTTGAGTCCTGTTTCCACAGCCTAATGTAGTTAACTTTTTCCTTTTACCCCACTGATTATATGTTCATTTATTGATGCAAATATGGGATCATGAGTTGTCTTTTTTCAATTAGCCATATCTTGGTTTATTTTTAGTTAAATAATTTTAACATACACATAAATATTAAAATTGAACATATATATGGAGTACCACATGGCATTTTGCTGCATCTATGTACATACATGCCATGTAGCCAAAGTCAAGACAAACTTATCATGTCTTTATGGCAAGCACATTCTACTGCCTTTTGTAGTATTTTGAAATTTTTGGTGCAAAAATGACAGAAATGTACATATGTAAGTACACATCATTCTACTCATACTTGATGCTACAATACTTCTTACTCCCCTCTAAGCTATAACTTGGTACCTGATGCTCAACCTCTCCTATTCCCACATTCCATCCCCAGGTTCTGATAACTGTGGTAATGACCATTCCACACTCAACTTTGTAGAAGATCAAGTCTTTACATTCACATGTGAGTGAAGTCACATGAATTTGTCTTTCTGTGCCTAGCTTATTTCACTTAACACAGTTATCCATTCCTGATGTTGTAAATGACAGGGATTTGTCTGAAAGGAGAAATACTATTTCATGTTTTCTATCTACTATGTTTTCTTCATCATCCAACTCCCACACACACACCCTACTGAAAGAACACAAAAGATGTTTCCATCACCTGTTTGTTGTAAATGGGAGTGCCAAGGCCTCTTTCACATACATACCAATTTAATTTCCTTTAAATATAGGCCTAGAGACTAGATCACATGGCAGTGTATTTAAATTCCTTTTTTTTAATTTAATTTTATTTTATTTTACAATACAATTCAGTTCTACATATCAGCCATGGATTCCCTTGTTCTCCCCCCTCTCGTCCCCCTCACCTTCCCCACAGTCTACCCCCCATTCCCACCTCCTCCAGGGCAAAGCCTCCCCCGAGGACTGAGATCAACCTGGTAGACTCAGTTCAGGCAGGTCCAGTCCCCTCCTCCCAGGCCGAGCCAAACAACCCTGTATAAGCCCCAGGTTTCAAACAGCCAACTCATGCAATGAGCACAGGACCCGGTCCCACTGCCTGGATGCCTCCCAAACAGATCAAGCCAATGGACTATCTCACCAATTCAGAGGGCCTGATCCAGTTGGTGACCCCTCAGCCATTGGTTCATAGTTCATGTGTTTCCATTCGTTTGGCTATTTGTCCCTGTGCTTTATCCAACCTTGGTCTCAACAATTCTTGCTCATATAAACCCTCCTCATTCTCGCTAATTGGACTCCCGGAGCTCCACCCGGGGCCTAGCTGTGGATCTCTGTATCCAGTTCCCTCAGTCATTAGATGGGGTTTCTAGCACAACAATTAGGTGTTTGGCCATCCCATCACCAGAGTAGGTCAGTTCGGGCTGTCTCTCGACCATTGCCAGCAGTCTGTTGTGTGGGTATCTTTGTGGATTTCTGTGGGCCTCTCTAGCACTTTGCTTCTTCCTATTCTCATGTGGTCTTCATTTACCATGGTCTCCTATTCCTTGTTCTCCCTCTCTATTCTTGATCCAGCTGGGATCTCCCGCTCCCCCAAGCTCTCTTTCCCTTGACCCTCGCCCTTCATTACCCCCACTCATGTCCAGGCTGTTCATGTAGATCTCATCCATTTCTCCATCACTGGGTGATCCCCGTGTCTTTCTTGGGGTCCTGTTTTCCAGGTAGTCTCCCTGGTGATATGAGTAGCAGTCCAGTCATCCTTGTTCCTCATCTAGTATCCTCCTATGAGTGAGTACATACTATGTTTGTCTTTCTGAGTCTGGGTTACCTCACTCAGGATGATTTTTTTCTAGATCCATCCATTTGTCTGCAAACCTCATGATGTCATTGTTAAATTCTTAAAAGAATTCCCATAACTAGTTTTAATAATGGCTGTACTAATTTACATTGAGATCAACAATGTTTGAGGGTCCCTTTTTGTGCACAATCTCACAGGTACTGTCACCCTTGCAGGAGCACAGTGATAGCTCAGTGTGGTTTTGATTTGCATTGTTCCAGGACAGGTTTTATTTAGCATTATTTCTCAAGCCAATTAGATACTTGTATATTTTCTTTTCTGGAATGTCCATTAGATATATTGCCTCATCTTTCATCATCTGATTTGACTTTGGTAACAAGTTGTACTTTTTCTTACATATTTGATATATTAATCCTTTGTCATACACACACACACACACACAGAGTGAGGTAAATACTTTCTCCCATTTTGCAACTTGTTTTCTCACTCTGTTGGTTTTTTCCTTTAAAGATAAGATTTGTAGTTGGGTAAAATCCCATTTATCCATTTCTTCTTTTATTTTTCTGCTACTTTGGTTTCTTGTTCCCCACTCCAAAAAAAAGTATGTCTCACCAACCACAATTTCCTCAAGTACTTCTACAGGTTTTTTTCAATCATTTTTTTTAGTTTCTGTTCTCACATTGTCTTCTAACAATTCTGAGTTTATTTTTGTAACCATAAGAGATGGGTTCTCTTCTCCTGAATGTGGACATCCAGTTTTCCATGTGTTATTGATAACTGCCCCTACTACAATGCATGGTTTTAGCATTTCTGTGGAAAGCCAGATGGCGATACACACAAAGGTTTATGCCTCGTTTGCTTCTGCTCTGCTGGTCTGTGTCGGGTTTTGTTTTATTTGTGTTATTAGAGTATTTGGCTAGTGATGGATCGTTTAAGCTGCATCCTGTGTCTCTTCAACTTCCTCTTGCTACTCTTGGGAGAGTTCTTACTTTTTTGGTGTAAGATATGTTGGGGTTCTCTCATACTCTCTGTGATTCAGTCCTGAGCTACCCATTTCTCTACAGAAATTTGAGAGTATTTATTAGGGAGCAAAATTCAGAAAACAAATTGTGAACTCTAACTATACTCATTGGTACTAGGATTTTATTATTTCTAGGCTCTCCCAGTGCTACAAATTGCATATTTAGGTATATGTTTCTATATATTATACATGCATAGTCATATTTACATCTACTAAATACATAGAACCATTATTGTACCTGGTACATATAATTTTGATCAGACCCCACAGGATTTATCCAAGCCCCTCCCTTTTCCTTAATGACTTCCATTCATTCATTCTTCCTTCCTTTCCCCTCCTCTCCCTTCCTCTCCCACCCCCACTCTCTTCACAGATGGAAAGACTGAAGTACTAGAAAGCTATCCAGTCTCAACTGGCTGCTAGGGGATTAAACCAAGCTTCAAAGGCAAACTTCAAATCCTAAGCTCTGCATCACCAGGCTTCACTATGATTCTCATAGAAGCAAAATCAGCCCCATCCTTACAAACACCAATAACTGGTACCAAGTTTCAACTTTAAAGCAGACAGAACAGTTACTCATTTCTTTAAAAAAAAAAAAAAAAAAAAAGACAAAGAACAAACAAAAAAACTTTTTTCTCTAAACATGACTGGGTTATTGCAGATAAGCAGGTTCAAGCACCTTCAGAAATCTATAGTTCTTTAAGGTGTCACTAAACAGAGGCTGGGGGTAGCTCCGTAGGTAAAGTACTTGCCACACACATTTGAGAACCTGAGTTTGCATCCCCAAAATCCATGTAAAGCCAGACCCAGTAGCACACATCTGTCACGCCAGTATCCCTACAAAAAAAATGGAGATGGGGGAAGGGCAGTCCCTGGAAGTTCATGAGCCAGGGAGCCTGCCACAGTGGAGGCTAACAACAGAAGACCCTGTTTAAAACAAAGAAGAAAGCCGGGGTCTGACCTACACACATATGCCATGCCATGCATGCACCTGCACATCCAAAAGTGCGCGCGCACACACACACACACACTGTACACACATATACACGTAAGTACGTTAATGTCCCTAAATACAAAAGGGTTTAGTGCAATGGCATGCCAGAAAAGGAGAGATGCTTCCTATCCTTGAATAACTAAAGTTTGCATGGAATAAAACCAGTTAGCGCCAGAAGGTTCCAGTCTGCTATCTGAGCTCTCCTCATCTCTCTCCTCTCCTGGTATTTCACAAAACGATCTCAGTCCAGTAAGAATAATGAGAAGCTGGCAGCAGTACCCACAATCTTCTGTAGCCTTTGACCTAAAGAAACTTATAGAAAGCATCATGCACGGCTTCTCTCCACTTCAGTTTTCACTCTTAAAATTGCTTGAGGTTTTTTTTAAGTAATGAACAAGACCCTCTCAGTTTTTGGTTTTGGGGTTGTTGTTGTTTTTTTCTTAATATTTTCTGATATGTACTTTAACATTTCAAGAAATGTTCTGTCAATGGAAACTGAAAACGTTGACAGAGGAAAAACATGTAAAATGTCATTTATTTGCTCCAAATGTACATAGAAGCATTTTGAAACTTAGCATGCATGCAGCTAGTCATGTACTGTATACACATGGCTGTTACCACGCTGTGTGACTGAGACAGCAACCCCAAATGACTTTCAAGTACCATTAAGTTTCTGGCATTCAAAGACTCATTGCCATTAATAAATAATGACAAGTCACTAATCCATCAAAGCACCACTTAAAAAGAAACAATTAAGGTCATCGGAACCAACACGGAGAAGCAAAAGGACTTATGAAGAGACTGACTTCTAATCCTTGACACAATTAAGTCTTCACAGAGGCATCTCATACAGAAATGCCAGCTCAGAATCTTCCCACTTTGGAGGAAGAAAGCATAATTATACCTATTCTGAATAGGGGTTAGAGTTATTTTGTCAAAAAATGTTAAAATTGACAATAAAAGTGGTTCACAGTCATTTAAAATCTTCAATTTTCTTACATTTAGCTTTAGAAAGTCTTAAGAAATGTATAAAATATGGTTTCTCTTTAGATAAGTAAATTTGTGTTTATTATATAAATATAATGTACATGCTAACTAGAATGCAAAAGAGAATTACTGATAATTCACTATACAAAATAGCTAAATCTAAAGTGACCATACTAAGCCTTCACTGCCCCCAAACTATCATGAGTATATTAAAACCCACTTTTGTTTGCACAGCCAGAGAAAAGGTCTCCTTCTTCACACTCTTACTGAGGTAGCCTTTGAGGGTTTTTCTGCCCAATCAGGATTCCAAAAATGTGGGGCAAATGAGGAACACAGGGGACCCAATAGTCATAAGGGAGACCTCTAACTGCATCTTCATCTTTAGAGTTGATGTTTTGATTTTTGACAAAGAAGCCAAAACTGTACAATGGAAAAAAAGAAAGCATCTTCAACAAATGGTGCTAGCATAACTGAACGTCAACATGTAGAAGATTGCAAATAGATCCTTATCTATTGCCATGCACAAAACTCAAGTCCAAGTGGATCAAAGACCTCAATATAAAACCAGTTAACTGAACCTGAGAGAAGAGAAAGTAGGAAGTAGTCTTGAACGGATTGGTACAGGAGACCACTTCCTAAATATAATACCAGTAGCACAGACTCTGAGAGCAACAATTAATAAATGGGACCTCCTGAAACTAAGAAGCTTCTGTAAGGCAAAGAACACAATAAATAAGACAAAATGACAGCCTACAGAATGGGAAAAGATCTTCACCAACCCCACATCTGACAGAGGACTGATCTCCAAAATATATAAAGAACTCAAACTAGACATCAAATACCAAACAATCCAATTAAAAAATGGGCTATAGAGTTAAACAGAAAAATCTCAAAGGAAGAATTTCAAATGGCCAAAAGATATTTGAGGAAATGCTCAGCATCCTTAGTCATCAGGGAGATGCAAATCAAAATGACCCTGAGATACCATCTTACACCTGTCAGAATGGCTATGATCAAAAGCACTTCAGACAGATTATGTTGGAGAGGATGTGGAGCAAGGGGAACACTCCTCCGTTGTTGGTGGGAGTGCAAACTTGTACAGTCACTTTGGAAATCAATGTAGCAGTTTCTCAGAAAATTGGGAACCAATTTTCCTCAAGACCCAGCTATACCACTCTTGGGCATATACTCAAGGAATGCTCAATCATACCACAGGGACACATGTTCAATTATGTTCATAGCAGCATTTTTCATAATAGCCAGAACCTGGAAAAAACCCAGATGCTCCTCAGCTGAAGAATGGATTAAGAAAATGTAATACGTACACACAATGGAGTATACTCAGCAGAGAAACAATGACATCATGAAATTTGTATGCAAATGGATGGAACTAGAAAATATCATCCTGAGTGAGGTAACCCAGACTCAGAAGGACAAACATGGTATGTACCCACTCATGAGTGGATACTAGATGTAAAACAAAGGGTAACCAGACCACAACCCACAGTTCAGAGAACAAGGAGGACCCAAAGAGGAATGCATGGATTTCCCTGGGGAGAGGAAATAGATGAGATCTCCATGAATAAACTGGGGGTGAGGGGTGGGCAATGGAGGGTAAGGGATGAGAACATAAAGGTGGTCAAGCTGGAACAGAGATGGAGTGGGAAAGCAATGAAAGAGATACCATGATAGAGGGAGATATCATGTTGATAGAGAGAAACCCAGTGCTAGGGAAGTTGCCAGGAATCCTCAAGGATGACCCCATCTTGGACTACTAGAAATAGTTGAGAGAGTGCCTGAACTGAAGTGGCCTACCCCAGTGATCAAATCAGTGAATACCCTAACTGTCATCACAGAGCTTTTCTCAAGTAACTGATGGAAGCAGATGCAGAGATACACAGCCAAACACCAGGCAGAACTTCAGGAGTCCAGTCAAAGAGAGAGAAAAGGGATTCTATGAACAAGTGCATCAGGATCAGGATGGGGAAACTTGCAGAGACAACCAAACCAAACTAGTGGGAACTCATGAAAGTTGAATCAATGTCTGTGGAGCCTACATTGGACTGGACTAGGCTCTCTGTATGGCAAGAGAGTTGTGTAGCTTGATCTGCTTGAAGGACCCCCTGGCAGTAGGATCAGAATCCATCCCTAGTGAATGAGGGGGCTTTTTGGAGCCTACTACCTATGATAGGACACCTCATGCAGCCTTGAGGCAGGGAGAAGGGCTTGGACTTGCCTCTACTGTATGTAACCTCCCCATGGGAGGCCTTGCCTTCTTGAGGAGGGGAGTAGAGGGTAGGTTGCAAGGGAGTCGCTGGGGGGTCATGAAGAGAGAAGAGGGGGATCTTTGATTGGTGTGTAAAATGAATGAAAAAAAATTTCTTAATTAAAAAAAAAAAAGAAAGTCCAAACATTAAAAAAAAAAGATAAAGAGTTGATGTTCTTGGAAGGATTTGAAATCCAGATAACCAAATGTAATGCCAGTGTTCTACATTGATCAAGTGGGACCAAAGGCACTTCCCTTCAAGTGATAGTGATGATGATGCATTCAAAGCAAGACTTACCGGAAACAATGAGGTCAATCTGTCAACTCAATCTTGAGCCAGGAAGAACTGTGACCTCAGTAACAAGGGAAGGACTCTATAGGAAGCAGACTCTCCCTTGTAGAGGAGTGTGTCAACACTGAAACTTCTCCTTTCCTAAGAGTCACAAATGCAGAGGCTTAGGGGTTTCCCACATCCCACCTCTTCTACCAGGTCAGTGACTGAACTGATTGCTATCTCCTGTCTAGCAGTTCTCAAAGGAGACATCTCTGATAAAAGCCCATTTATATGCACACGCTCATACTGTAGGTTTGTATACATGCCATTAAGATTTGTGGCTAAGGTGAGCAGACATATTAACCTGAGAGAATGTTGTTTTACCTGAAGACCTTTTATTTTGACAGTTTTATATTATATACAATTTATGATTATATATATATGCGATTATATTCACCTCATGTCACTATCTAGTGCCCCCTCCTTTTCCCTCTGACCCCTTGTTCTTCAACTACTCTATCAGTGGTGACATCAATAGAAAAAGTGATGACACCTCACTAACAGAATGACCATTAACAGCCATTAGCTCCTAAAGGAAGGGATGGGGTCTCAGAGGTGCCTCCTCTGTCCATGATGGAAAGATGGAGGCTCAGTCCTGTGCAGATGCCCATTGCTGCTGTGCGTTCATGGTTGAAGTGCCAATGTCATATCTGCATGGCATCTTTTCATGACCTGCTTCTCCATCTCTTGGTTCTTAACGTATCTCCATTCTCTTTTCTGTCTCTCAGGGTCTTTTACTTCTGTCTGCTTCACAAACTATAAAATGGGGATAAAGTTTGCTCTTACTACCTTCCAAAGATGTTTTGAGAATAGATGAGAATCAAAAGAGCTTAAAAAGCTCATATTGGAACAATCTTAACATTTTATTAACCTTCACATCTTTATTTTCTCATATGACACAAAGAAAATTAATTTTTAAGCTACCCAAACAACTGCTCAATTGGAGAATCTTGTTTAAAATTATCTGGGACTAGTAAATCTATCATTCAAATAATTATAGAGCTGTGCATGGAGCAGATATAATGTTCTTCCAGCACTGGTCTTGGGCTCATGTTTCCTGAACCATGCCCATTTGTTACTCACCATGTATTTCTTCTTCCTTTGTTCCAAATAATGCCCAAGAATCTCCTAAGCTGCCCCAAGATCTTTATAGATTGGTATCTGTTTGCTTTACAGTGATACACTATTCTGCTTATCTCATGAGTCTCCAACTTAACAGAATGATTCCACATGAACACAAGTCCATATAGAGATATTCATTGTTAGTAGAGAAGGTAAAATGTATTCCACAAGTTTTGTCTGTCATCTTCAATAACAATGCCATCATTTTGATGTGGAATTCAAGATGATTCCACAAAGCAGTTTTCTCAAGGGACATTGGGCAATGTGTATTCATTAAATAACAAATGAGAAATGTGCTTAATAATATGGTCTTGTAAATAAAGTTACGATTAGAAATGAGCTTAGGCAAAGATATAAATATGGCAATTGTCTAATAGAGATGACCACTTGACTATAATATCTAGGTGTCGCCATGAAGACTGTGAACAAACAAAATCCCAAGTCAAAAAGACCTGAATCTTCATGGCCAACTGATGCCTGAGGAAGACATGGGGGAAGAGATAATAGGCCTTCAGTCTAGACAGTTCTTGCTTATAGAAAATGAATGTCAAAGATCTGACTAGGAATCAGGACTCAGGACAAGGGAAAAACCTTGGACAGAGGTATGAAACTGGAGCTGGTGTTTCTGGACCAATATGTGGAAGCCCAGACATTTCTCTATACATCAAGACTCACCATCCAGTGGCCTCTCAGGTTGACAAAGAACTACAGAAACAAGAAAGAAAAGAAATCCTTAGCAACTACACAGATTCAGAAGCCAGACTCAAAAGAAGAGTCAGGCTCCTTCAAAGCACATTCTGCTCATCAGTGAACATAATATGGGAAAAGATGACTTCACATTGTGTTCATATTAAATAACCCAAGGCTGTAGAGGTCGGATAGACAGGGATGGGAAAACCAGGGCAGAAGAAAATGGAAGATAACAATGGAAATTTTAGCTCATGATGGGGACAGTGGGCAAGAGGAGCTGAAGAAAAAGCAGGGCTCGGTTTCAAGGGTCCCTCCACCTCCATACAGTACAGAGCCATTTTCCTGAACTGTACACACCAAACCAATGTTTACATTAAAATTCCACTGTGGTAGTTATCAGAAGACAAATACGACCACAATCAGTATGGAACAGTGGCCTCCATGTAACAGGAACTCAATTCAAAACTAAATATTGCCCAGAGAGGCTGGCAGCACTCGATCTTCTGAAAAAGCCCCCTCATAAATAGTTAAGGCTACATATTTTCAAAGAATAATACCCTTTGAATACAGCTTGTGGATAAGTCTTTATTGTGTCAAACATATATTTTAAAACATTTTGTGTGTTTTCTTTTTAATTTGCAGCATCAGTCATGATAAGAATTTCAGTTGGTATCTATGATGCAGGCAGGCCAGTTTAGAATGGATATAAAAGCAATTATCTTTTGTTTCTAAACTACTCATCCAATAAAAAGTCAATACAAATTTGAAAAAAGGATTTTATCAATAGTTACTACTACTGATAGATGAGATAAAGTCAGTATATCTTGCCATGGACCTTCTTTTAATCATTTTTACCATTTTTGGATCTAACATTTTTGAAAAATTAAAACACAATAATTTGAGTTAGTCATCTTAAATTGTGTTCCAAGATAACGCAAAATGTAATTACATCTATTTCTTTAAAACTCACAGCATTTATAAAACTTATCCCTGTCAGTAGAATTGGGTCAATATGCTATGATTGTTCCTTAACAAATCAGAAATTTATTTCCTCAGCTTAACATCAGAGATCTGAAATATATTTAATACAAGGTCAGAAAATAAATCACTGAAGAGCAAACATGGCTTTTAGGAGTGGCAAATATTCCCCACATGACCTTTATACACTGAATATCAAATTATCATATGTTATAGCCTCAAAGGAGAATAATTATGTCTCAATAAAAAGTAATAATAAAGACTCTTGACTTGGCCAAACTTCAGTCAGGAATCTGAATATGAAATAGTCATATGTGTGTACTTTGAAAAATCCAGTCTTAGAAAATAATGTTGCAAAAGTAAGTTGTCACAACCACCCCCCACCAATCCTCAAAGTCAAAAATCTCATTCATTACTCTTGCCATCTGGTTAACCTGGCTGCCTTTACTGGGAATTCTGTTAGGTTGATACAGCTAGACTCATGCCCCAGATTTGATGTCTCATTTCAACAATTTTCCATCCACCAACTCTTATTCCTTGGCCTTAAAGCCCCAATTATCCCTACTATATTGAGACTGGATTCCATTCTGTACCATGGCCTGCATTCCCTTATTGCAATAGTACCCAATAAAATTTTTCTCTGCCATTTTAACTTCTGCCTAGCTCTGGTTTTCTTTGTCATGAACAATACTTTCTAGAAATGGCTATTTTTCAAAAAGAAATAGGCTTCTAACCACTCTCTGTGCTATCAAGTCAAGTGTTATTGCCTTGATCTTGGGGATGTTTCAAAGAAATACTCATCAAAAAAGAGAACAAAAGCCAAGATAAAATAGAATAGATAATCTGAAACAAAGCTAATAAAAGGAGGAAAATTGAAATCGTAAGTCAGAGCAAGAAGAATCAAATAATTGGGAATTGACAATTGAAATATGAAACACGGAGAAAGGCAAGCAAACTCACACACTGTCTAACATGGTACAAAGGGCACCATCAAGAACTGAGCAGTCAAAGCTCATACACTGTCTAGCATGGTACAAAGGGCACCATCCAGAACTGAGCAGTCAGACAGCATTTTAATCAACTGTCAAGATGAGCTTTTAAATGAAAATAGCAAAATCACCAGAAACTCAAAAAATGGATGAGCTAAATTTATACAAAACTGGCTTTTTAGATGTCCTCAAAACTAATTTCCTCTAATTTTGAAGGGGATTTTGAGTATACATGGTCCTGGTTCCAAACACATAAAATGTATATACATAGTGGGTGATTAATAATTATGTGATTAGAGAATAAATATAGATGATTAGTATGTTTTACACATGTGTTTAGGTAACAAGAGAGCTGTTATCTTCAGTCTTCTTATAACTAATACAAGAAGCTGAGCACTTGAGATCTTGACTATATATTAAATCTTCAAAGGGTTGGGTGTGTCCCCTCAAAGAAACACCAACTCACAATGTCTGTGATAAATCATTTAAAAGATTTGCTTATCTTTTTAAGTGTATGAGTGTTTTGCCTGCATGTATGTATGTGCATTACATCTATGCAGGAGCCTGTGGAGGCCAGAAGAAGGTATCCATATCCCTGTCACTGGAGTTATAGAAGATTGTGAGTTGCTGTGTGGGTGCTGGGAACCAAAAATTCTCTACAAGAGCAACAAGTGCTCATCCAGTTGAGCCATCTCTCCAGTCCCACTGATTAAGTAGTTAAAGTGTTGTTATAAGCCATTGGCTTTCTGTGCAGTCATACATAAGTCCCTTCATAGCCTTCTGTCCCTTGTGTCCTTGTCATCAAAATTCTGATGAACAAAGCTCTCCTAACTGGAGAATATTTGAAAAAAAAATGCCCAAATATTTTTAAGAACATCATACCATGTTTCTGGCATTTATAATGCCATCATAATTAAATTAGATCCAGATTTCTCTATGAATAAATAAACATCAATTCCAAAGGATGGTTAATAAATTGTGCTAAAATTTCAAAACACAAGGACATTTGTGAAAAGCCACATTTTCATGCCCTCGTTAATGGGGGGTAGCAATAAACTACAAAGGTTTTAGAGTATTTTAATAAAGAATTTCCTTTTAAAAGGAAAGAGTTCTGGTTTTCATGTCACAATGGTTATAGGAAGATTTCACAGAATTGAGTTTTGTGTCCATGGGAAACCTGGAGGAACTGGAGGCTCCTGGGCCAGGTCCTCATCACTGTGTAACTAAAAGCAAGAAAGACAATGAAATTTAGTGTTCTGACAATGGGTCATGCAGGACCAATGGCTAAAGCAACCTCTAATGAAACAATAGGCGTTTGATTGAGATCAAAGGGGAAAAAAATCATGCTAACATTTTGTTTTGTGAAAAATGTAAAAGATTGACAAGACCAGTTATTTATATGGTGTCCCTCAGATTATATTCTGGCCCAGCGTAGAATAATTTGGAAAATAGTTTGACAAGCAAGGATTATGTTCAGTGCCATGCCCTTGAAGCCTTTGGAACAGGAGAAAAGGAAACAGAACATCCTGTTAAGGGAAGTGTCTCAGCGCTCATCATGGGCAGCAGAAGAGCCCATTTCCCATAAAAAAAAAAAATCCTCATGTCTGACAGAATCTGGTAAGGGTAGAGACATGTGAGGAACAATAACCTCCTGGAAATGAGCATGTGACCAAGATAGCGGCAGGGGTGAGGTCCAGAGTGTGAACAGAGAAGGTGAAACAAATGGGGGAGAAGATGGTGCTACTCAGTTGTTTGTAAGAAATGTGGGCTTTGAGACATTCCTAGAACTAGGAAAACATAAATCCAACTCTGACTTTGGGCGTGGGGCACAATGAAGTCTGTGGAGGAAATCAGGGACAGTCTCGTCCCTCCTTTTGAAGTTCTTCCCAGAGCCACTCCAGGTAGTGAATCAGAACACACCATGGTGCTTTCTTAGGCTCTGGCTGGCAAGAACGTGTTTTATCATAATAGCCAACTAAATCCCAAAGACTGCTTTTGTGAAATACCTGCTTTGACTTTGGAAACTGAAAATAAAATTAACTTGCTTGTGAGTTCTCACAAGTCTATTTAGCTATGCTATCTAGTTCTCCAAACTAATTATCCTGAATCATAAAACCCAACTTTTCTCCTGCCTGGTGATTTAACATGCTTTATGAGTCATTCTTCTACTTAAGCCATTGCCTCATTTTTTTTTTTTTTTTGAGAAAGAACAATTTAGTGTGAGCGACGGAGTCTTTTCTCGTGTGGTTCTTTTTAATATCTCTGCCTAGGTGGCTCTTGCGCTTATCATTTCCACTACAGTAGTCAAATATCTGCAGAAATCTGGTTCCTCTTATGAATTTAACAGGGAGAGAGCTCCGAAAATAAATCAGTCTGGCGAACACATCTTTATTGGATTTTATGACCAGATCCATAACTCTTCGTGAGACACTCTTCGGGAGATAGGAGAAGTAAGCTGAGAATAAATACACCATTAAAATTCAAAATGCTAGGTGCTGGGTGTATATAAAACATCTAAAGGGCTGCATAAGTTGCAGAGAAGATGAGAAAAGTCCTCAGAACAGCACAAGAACGATAAACAACCCACCAAGGAGACAACAGAGGGTAGGCAGCAGGGTTAGGAAGACGTTGTCTTTCAACCTGCCAAGTTTAAATTAAATGAGACAAGGAAGAGCTACTGTACAACCTCTGCCTGGAGCTGATGGAGGATGGTACCCAGAGTGGACTATATATTACATATCTAGCGGGAAGAGGGCTTATATTTGCATACAGATGGTGACTAACATCACGCTGGTAATTTACTTGTAGGAAGGAAGAAAGAGGACTGATGTGTGTGTCCTTCATCATGAAGTGCCCTCATGTCATAACAGGTAGGGCTTCCTTTCACAGCTGTTGTGACAGAGCAAACTCTGATTGATTGTGTCTGTGGAGTTCTCACTCCAAGCGACAGCTGTGCCTTTCTGATAGACTCTGCTTCCTAGATGGCTTGGCGCTGCCACCTCTCCAGCAGAGTCTACTTTCCCAAGCAGAAGAAAAACAACTTCTGAATGGAAAATAGCCCGCCTTTCAGTGACCCCAGAATCCTCTTTGCTAGGGTTGTAGTATTTCTCTCATAGTGTCCTTTTAAACACCAGCAAAAGTCATGCTAAATTCTAGTACACTACATCCATAACACTGGTACCTTGAGGAGCAGCGTTCTAAGTCAGGGCTTCTCAACCTTCCAACACTGCGACCCTTTAATACAGTTCCTCATGCTGTAGTGACCCCCCAACCACAAAATTATTTCCATTGCTACTTCATAGCTGAAAATTTGCTAGTGTCATGAACCATAATGGAAATATCTGATATGCAGGATATCTGATTATTGACCCCTGTGAAAGGGTTATTCGATGCCCAAAGAAGGTCATGACCCACAGGTTGAGAACCACTGCTCTATATGCTGTTTCCATCTAACAGGAGATCCTAGTATTCTCTAACTGAAAGTAAGCACAGCACGTCTGAGTTTCCATGTTATGTTGCGCCTGCGATGTTGTTTTACTTGCCAGAAAACTGGTTTCACATGGGGAAGAACTCTCTTGTAAGCAGCAGTAGGCAACTTTCCATACTCCATTCCCAAAGCTGCAGAGAGCAAACCAGTTCACAGGCAGCTAATCTGTCAAAGAGTCAATCCACTCAGTACACAGGTCACTAACTGGTTGGTCTCTGGACTGAACTTCACTCTGCATCTTCTACCCAAGATGAGCATCCTCTTCCACTCAGGTTTGGTTTGGGGGCAATGATAGGAAAAAGAACACAACATACCTTGAGGGTTTTAGAAAGATCAAATGAGAAGCAGAGAACTAAGCTTTAGGAAAAGCTTCAAAAATCTTCAAAAGCCTAATAATCCAATATACATTATCCTTTGGGTATGGTAGTGTATGCCTGTAATCCATGGTGGGGGCAGGGACTAGAGGATCGGAACATCAAGCTATCCATGCTACATAGGAGGCCTATAATGGCTCCATTAAGACTCTGTCTTGAAAAACTTATCACCAACTCTCCATATATTTAAAGAGCATAAAAACTGAAGAAGTTATTCAGAAATTATCTGTCTGATAACTAGATTTTGGTAGATTCGATTTTGCCAACTGGGTGAGGGAAACTATGGATTTGGGGGCTAGCATTGGTCTATCAGGAGTTGTAGGAATATGTGAGAAGCCAAAATGGCAAGAAGATTTCTGTTCAGAATATATTTATACACTGCTCCTGGTATCAGGCAAAGAGCTCTCTTTTCTCCCTAAGAAGAAAAGGGAGCAGACAAACAAGGAAAGAGAAGAGCACTTATCTGGGGGAGCACATGAGCCCTCCACCTTAAGAGCAGAAAGACCAAGCTGAATGAAATAGAATGTTCATTTAATATATGTTGCTTTTTTATGTGTATGAGTGCTCTGCCTGCGTGTATGTATGTAGCCACATGTATGCACTGCCTGCTGAAGCCAAAAGTGGACATCAGAATCCCTGCTACCAGAGCTATAAATGAGCCATGTGCATGTTAGGAACCATATCTGGGCCCTCCGCAAGAGTAGTGGGCACTCATAACCACTAAGCCATCTCTCCAGTCTCGCACCTGGTTTTCCTAAAATGTGTTACACAGTGTGTCAGCCTCCAGGATAAGACTCCTTTGAAGTCAAGGAGAGTCTGTTGCACAGCGCTATCAAGCTGGAAGGCTGAAAACCTAACCACGAATCACATAACTAGTCCCTCTGAGTTGCCTGAGCGCCTCCCCATCAGTGCCATTTCACCTTCTAACTGATCTTCGATTTCACTAGTATCCATACCCAACTGAATGACATCTGCAAAGTATCCAGTGAAAGGGACTAAGTGCCTGCTTCGGAAATACAGGTTATCACCCTCCAACCTCTGTCGCCCTTATTCTTCCCCAGGTATCTACCCAGTAATCCTGTAGGTTTTATGCATTCTTGCAGCTGGAGAAACACAGCCTGTATCCATAAGGAGTTACTGTAAGAATAGCCTTGCCTCTAGGACAGTTCCCTTGAAACTGAGCAATGTAGTCATGGCGGTGAGTTGAGCAACTGTGAAGAGGTTGTTTTGTGGGGAGGAGACCTTGCCACGAAAATAAAAGAGGAGCATCGATGTTCAGGAGCTTTAAACAATACTTTACAAAAGTAAATTTAAACTGCAAGTTCTGCTGACAGCTGCTAAATACAGAGAAGGCTTAGTTCCCAGTGCTATTAAACATTAGCAGGAAAAAGAAATACAGGAGCTTGTGAAAATTCACCTTCGTTTCTTTTTATGAGACGCTGTTGAGGACAACAGACCAGAGGAACAGAAACCAAGCAACGAATATAAAACCACCACTATAAACTTCAGCTGAAGTTGGTCTTTAGCTGGGGTGGGTGTGTCTAGGCTCCATTGACTTGTGTTGGTTTTTGAACATTAGGAGTCCCCACTGCTGCAGAAACTGTCTGACATAAACACAAGGAAAAGGCAGATGTTCACTCCATATTCACCTCTTTGTGACCAAGCCTCAGACAGAAGTGTACCTAATCCACTTCAGTGAATAGCTCTCCAGAAGAAGGTCACGGGTGACATGAGGGTTTGATTTGATTGATCTCAGAACATGATCTTAAAGAAGGGAGGTAGGACCCTTTTATTCCTGGGACAACTATGCCTTTTGGTACCTGGTGCAGGGAATTCAAGTGTGACAATGCTTCCCAGAGAGCTCAAAGCCAGAATATCTTTAGTGTAACAATAACCACAACAAGAGAGCAAATAACAACCCTGAAATGCCAATATGATAAAGAACTGTGCTTCCTCATAGAAGTCACTGTGTAGGATAAAGCTGAAAGAAGAGTGGATATAAAAACACACCTTTAATCCCAGCACTCAGGAGGCAGAGGCAGGCGGATCTCTGTGAGTTCAAGGCCAGCCTGGGCTACAGAGTGAGTTCCAGGAAAGGCACAAAGCTACACAGAGAAACCCTGTCTCAAAAAAAAAAAAAGAAAAGAAAAGAAACTACAAGCATCATTTTGGTTTGCGTGGGGCTGGGATAGATGTTATCTTCTGCAGTCTTCCTCTTACACTGACTACTGCCTCCTAAGCCATGTGACACCTCCAAACCTTCACACTTATCTCACAGAATAACTGAGGGGAAATCAGGTGAAAGCCAGGAATAGAAAAAGATTGTTATGATAGATAATAATACTCATTGCAACCCTCTGACTCCCTGTAGGTGTTTTATAAGTAAGAAGTCAGTAACTAAGGTGAGAGAAATTGGCTTGGACCATGCAGTGAATAAGGGCTAAAGTCTGGATCATGACATGAGCCTGCAACCTAAGCCCCATTTTTACCATATCCTCCAACAATACAAATCCAAAGTATTTTTACTATCTTGCTAAACAGTATAAACAACTATATGCCAGGCAACATTTTAAACTAATGTTTTTGGTTTTTTTTCTCAAAGATGGTTTTCTTGTGGTGGAGGCATCACTCTCCAGCTAATTCATCCCATCCCATCACCACCCAATGTGCATCTGCTGCCAGGAGCCACAATCTATGGTGGAAACAGGATCACATCTGAGCATTTCATTTTTCCAAGGAAGAATTAGTACCATTATCCTGTAATGCTGGTGGTCCTGATGGTGATTAACCTGACTGCTTCTGACTCTAAGAAAATGTCTGTTTCTTTTTCTGTTGAAGGGTAGTTGGCTAGTGCATCCAACATGGAAAACAATGACCTAAAGAGAAAAAAGCAGCTATTTGATTTCCATCTACAGCAGGAGCTTGCAATCTCAGGGCACATTACCGACATTATTTTCTGATCACTTTCTGAGACACTTCTAAAGTAGGTTTCCACTTGGAGCTTTCAATTTTCTCTTGATTGCTGAAGTGGTTCGTAGCATGAAGATGGCATTTTGTTCCCAAAAAGATAATAAGAAAATGAAGGAGAGTCGGTACACGGTGAGTTGTTAAATAATTTCAGGTCTTGAACTTTCTGTTCCAGGTCCTAAAGTTTGGTCCTGGCTTGTGCAATTAAGGCAAAAAGGATTGTACCTTCTCTACTGAACATACTCAAGTAGAACCAAAAGAAATCATGCAAGCAATGGTACTCTTGCCTCAAGTGTGTGGGCTTGGTTTCCTCCTTGATCACACCAGCACTTTCAAATATGGAAAACACCTAATAAAGAATCCAGGTTATATCTGAGAAGAATACAGTAAGACCTACAACTAACAATTCAGTCTTGCCAAAACTGCCACATCAATAGAAATACAATCTAAACAGACAGGGTCATCTTGGAAGACCTCTAAGAGAGCAGGCCGGGGACTAGGAAAAGTTAAAGAACTAACTGACTGTTTGAACCACTGATTCATTGATTGATTGATTGATTTGTGCATGCATCTGAGTGTGTGTGTGTGTGTGTGTGTGTGTGTGTGTGTGTGTGTGTGTGTTTGTGTGGTGTACACACATTCACCCATGCATGAGCGTGTGTGTGTATGCTGGAGCTGTCCTAAATACAGAGTGCAAAAGATGTCTCCCTCCTCTAACATGCTTAGACTATTCTTTGAGGATATTCTTTCCCGGAACCTGAGGCTCATGTTTCTTGGCTAACCTAGAATCCAGCAAACCTCAGTCATCTTCCTATATAAGATCCAAACTCCTGACTCTCATTGCTACAGATTCCTAACTCTGGATCCAGATACTTCAGTTCTCCAACACAGCTGTAGAAATTTTTCATGGGCCACATTCTTTTCTCCCTGTTTAGTTCTGCCTTTGAGTAAATACACACTTCTATACCTGCATCACTTGAACATCTCTGATCTTCAGAAGAAGATGAAATTCACTCAGATAACAGAACTTTTAGGACGCTGATGTGCAATGACTCTTTCTGAATCTGTGTCACTAAATTCATTATGAATGCCTTGATCCCTCATAATACTATTAATGGAGTTCACATTTGTATCCTGCAGCCAGCCTTGTCCTCTTGACTTAAGTCAGTAAAAGTTGGACGGTGTATAAACGATGGCTGCTGAACCTTTCGGATAAAGTTCTCTCTGTTTTTTTTCTCCACCCGAGGAGGTTTTTCTCCTTCATCTTGAGACAGAGGCAGAGCATATTGATGGAGCTTTTCTACAGCCACTCTCAAAGAGGAATATTTGGGACTCATTTCGATTTCAAACACACAGCCTGCGTTTTCTGCAGGGTGAGGCAATGTGTCAGAAATAATAACTGTCTCCCTTTCTCAAAGGGAAGGCAGCAGTGCAGGCTCTTGCCACTCTTTCCTCTCCAACTCTAGTTCTATAACTCTTCACCATACAGTAAGGGGTTCAAATCCAATGCCAGTTAAGAGAGAACAACCAAAGGAGCCATTACCAACTCCTGATTCATAAATTCAGACTAAGAGTTTTATATGTAATCTTCATAATTGTCCAAGATCTAGACAAGGCACACATACACTCACTCTTTGTGAGAGTCTATGGAAGACAAGAATATGCAATTTTCTTACCACAGGAATGGAAGGGCGCCAGTGTCAACACTGCTACAGAACAAACACAGGTGAGTGTTTATACCATTCAGACAGCCAACGTGCAATAACTGTGGATACATTCATCTGAGTCCAGTGAGTAAGGGGGTAGATATATTGTTTTCTTGAGAAGGCAGAAAGTGGGAGCAGAGCAAGGGCAGGCAGAAGGATTCGTGACTCAAGTGTCAATTCATTCATGTTGTTCCCCTCACATTCACCTGTTCCTGGATGCTAAGACCATTTCAGGAGGTGGTTGAAATTTTAGGGAGTTGAAGGAGGTAGGTAATTGGAGGCATGTCTTTGTTGGGTGTCTTTTCCCTGGATGCTTCCACCACCTCCTCCTGCTGCTGCTGCTCCTCCTCCTCCTCCTTCTACTCTTTCCTTCCTCCACCTTTCTCTTCCTCCTCTTTTCTTCTTCCTTCTTTCCTGCCTCACCCTGTTTCCTGATCATCATGAAGTAAGAAACTTTGCTCCATATTACCTGTGGGGGTTTGAAAGAAAATGACCCCCACAGGGAGCGGCACTATTAGGAGGTGTGGCTTTGTTGAAGTAAGTATGTCACTGTGTGTGTGTGGTGGAGGGGCCTTTGAGGTCTCTTTTTCTCAAGCTTCCCTCAGTATGACAGTCAGTCAACTTCCTATTGCCTCTGAGTCAAGATGTAGGACTCTCAGCTCCAACACCACATCTGCCTGCATGCTGCCATGCCCTGCTTCATGATCATAATGGACTGAACCTCTGAAACTGTAAGCAAGCCATCCTCAATTAAATGTTTTCTTTATAAGAGTTGTCATGGTCATGGTGTCTCTTCACAGCAACAGAAACCATAACTTAAGACAATACCCTTCAGTCATAATGTTTTGCCTCACTATGATGCAGAAACACTGGCATTACCCAGCGATGAACAGGACCTCTGGAGTCATGTACCAAAATTAACCCTTCTGCCTTTAAACCTTTTCTCTAGGGCATTGGTCCATCATAGGAGCAAAGGTCTGACAAACACCAAGACTGACAATAATCTGCAAATCCTGAAGTTTGATAACAAGATGAAATCAATGGTTTTAATGGACAGTGGAAAGTTTGGACTCTGCCATCATAATAAATAGTCTACCCTGCATTTACTTTTTAAGCTGAAAGGAAATGGGATGAAAACGTTTCATGTACAGAGCCAGCTCTGGATTCCAGAGCTCCATACATTTTAACAGCCAAAAGCACAATTCATTTGGTTGATGATGGCAGTATACTATGGTCTTGGAGGAAGCAATGTCTACTGAAATTGTGCCTAAGTCACACATTTGTTAAGGGACTTGCTGAAGGAATAATTTGTATAATAAAGCCTTACAACACAACTGGCATGTAACTACAGTTGGGAAAAAAATAATCACTGGCTCTATTGCTAACTTTTTGACTTCCCTTTTTCTAAGGTTCAGATTAAATCTTAGCTCCTGCATGAATCAGTCTGTGATTTCCCTATTAACACCAGGCATTAGCTCTTCTCCATGTAAGAGCCACAGCACAGGGACGGCATTCCTTTCAGTCATTGGTTCCTGGCATCCATGTATGTCCATCAAGGATGAGCCTGCTGCTTCTATCTTTAATGCATGCCTATCAGGGCTGTGTCCCATTTCCTCACTGTTCCCATCATCAGTGCATGCACATCAAGGACCGCACCCATGGCCTGGCTAATTTCAATCAGAATGCTGTGAACGTTCATGTGAAAGTTCTTATGCAGACATGTGCTTTCATAGTCCTGAGTACATGCCTAGGAGTAGCAATGATAGAATAAAAGTATGACTACAGTGTCCGAGTCCTAATCTCTGTCCCATAAATATGTTTAAACAGATAGGAAGAATAAAAGTTATAAATGAAGTAAAGGCTGTTGATCAGAACTTTAAAAAACAGAGATGACCTGAGTGTATCTACACAGGCTCAATAAATTCACAAGGGTCTATAAAAGTGGAAGAAATATAGGAGATCAAGACATTCATGGTGAGAAAAGCATACCCTGCCACTGACAGCTCTGAAGAAGGGGGCAGGACCCTTTCGAAGTTGGAAAGGTCAAGCAATAAGGAATGCAGACTCCTGACACACCTCCAACATGTAGAATACTTAGATGATACATAGATAAGAAGCCACTAGGGCCCCAGTAACCTTCAGCAATAGAAAACAACATCTGGTCCTCTATAACAAGCAGATGTGTAAGCTTTGGTGAGCTGCTAACCTGCTTTTTTGAAGACTCTATCTGTCAAGCATATTTTAAACACACACACACACACACACACACACACACACACACACACACACACACACACCTTCCATCTGGATAGAAGAAACATGTAGTTTCTCCCCTGTGTGCGCTACAGAGGTGGTTCCGTCTACTGCTTTTCTTGTTTTATTACCATGGTCTCCCTCTTTTACTTTCACAGGTCAGATGCAAAGATTCACAAGGTACCCTGTCCACAGGGCTCTCTGAAGTGCCTGCCTGAACCTAAATCCTCCTGCCTCCTATGTACGATGCTTACATGGGTCCTTTCACCCCTCATGGCTTCAAGTAAAAATATCTCAAGTCTTCCTTTTTTTTTTCCTTTCTGTGAAAAGACCCTTCAGAGGGTGAAAATCTCATCAACACAACTTTCTGAAGTACTTTGGGACAAATAATGTCTCCTTCCCTTACCACTCTCAGTATTTACCCTGACCCTATCCCCCAACCGAGAGCACCTCTAAGCACAGACTGCCGCAGCAATGTCCTAATGGGCCTTTGTGCCTCCTTTCCTCTCCTTCCCCATCATTCCCTCCAGGGCAGCCAGAGAACCCTTAGAACTCACATCTCTCTATTCCCTTCTCCTGATAAATAGTTTCTCATTCTAATGGACTCTTGACCTCATTCTAATGGACTCCCACACTTTGACCTTGGTTTATAGAATCACAGATGACCTGGTCCCTTGGACTTTACCAGGCTCATGGTGTATCATTTTTCCTCTTGCCTTCTTTGTCCCAGCAAACTGATCTTTCTTTAAAGTGACCATTTTCTACTTATCTTGTTCAAAGATCCTGAATGTTGGAGTCCTAGTACCAATTCCTAAGAAGGGCTGTAAGAAATAAATTGTTATGGTCCATTTTCGGTGTGAGGTGTGCTTAGAATTCATCAGAGTTTCAGATAAGGAGGCGGCTCTGGGACCTTTTATCCTGTAGCTGGTGGCTGGCTCCTGCCTGCCTCAGAACTCTGAGATCAGAAAAGGGGGGCTGTCTCAAGTCAAAAATTATTCAATAGATAAACCAAGGATGGGGAATTAGTAAGGGGGTAAGTCCTACCCTATGGGAGAAGAGGGCAGGAATTTTTTGGGATCAGGAGACATTAAAAGAACCACTATCATATCCAATCAGCATGCCAGCCCTTTCTACCTTTTTCTCTATGCCGAGTCCTTTTCTGCAGAATTGCATGTTAAAAAATACTTCGTTTTAATTCATCTCTTGAATGTGTTTTCTTTTTTTCTAACAGGACCCAAGATTAAGCAATAAGAGGACAAATCCAACAATGCTCTCACTGCGGTTTATAAGGATTATTATGAACATCAAGGAGTCCAGCCCTACAGTAATAGGATATGTCAGTGTCTGCCTTCCAGTTTAGGTCATCTTAATGCCTTGAAAGACCTGTATCTTTTTTTTTCTTTTATACCAGGAACAAACATCTTCTAAGAAATACATATATATACAATTGAAGGAAAGTTACGACAAGCACAAGAGGGCACTTTTTCACAGAAAATGGTCGAACCATTTGACAAACTTTCACCATTGGATTTATTGAACATCCGTGCTCTGTAGTAATGGCAGTTTGCACTTAAGTACTAACTCCTTAACTCAGGCAGACGGAATACTCTCATGGCCACCTTTCTTCCTTCTTTGTATTTTTTTTTAATTGGCACAGAGTCATTGTCGGATGCACAGGGAGCAGTGTGGCATCTCAGTGTACCTACAAAGTACTTAACAGTTGGATGCAGGAAATAGTCCATTTATCATGCCAGGTATTTGTCATTTCTTTGTGTTCAGAACACTCGAAATCCTCTCACTTGGGGATTTTCAAATGTTCAGCTAATTGTAGTCACCCCACTGAGTTACATATACAACACTAGAGGTTATTCTCCCATTCAACAGCACTGCTGGACCCAACAGCTTTCTCTCTCTCTCTCTCTCTCTCTCTCTCTCTCTCTCTCTCTCTCTCTCTCTCTCTCTCTCCTCATTTATCTGTGTGACCCCATTCCTATATCCTTTTATCAATTTTATTTTTGAGATTGTAATACATTTACATCACTTCTCCCTTCCTTTTCCTTCCTCTAAACCTTCCCATATCCTTTCATGTGACTCTCCATTTTCTCGGCTCAGGTGTCTTGATTTCCATGTAACTTTCTAACACAATGTGACAGAGATAGATAGTACCATTGTCAAGCTTATTCCTCAAGAGGCTTTGGGGGTTTCAACCATATCTTCACTAACATTACTGCAGAGGAGCATATATCCTGGAAAATGAGGCGAGTGGGACAGAACCACGTTTCCCCAGCCAAGACCAGGATCCTGTCAACGCACAGGTACACAGGTTCAGTCCATGATACAGGGCTATGTGGTTGCTCACAGTCACCGAATTGTCCAGTCTCCGGTGTTTGCAGTTACAATTAATGCTGTATTCAGAATTCTATAGGGCTTTTCAAATTTTCAAAATGACCACATAAGGTATTATTCTTCCTCACTTTTCAGTTGAAAAAATAAAATAAAAGCATCCTCAGAGCAACATAGGAATAGAAACACACAAAATTAAAACAGTCGCATTGAACCTGGGCTCTCGTGTTGCAACACCCTCCTCTTCCCATGCAACTGTCTAGAAGGTCGTACTCAAAAGTCAAACTGCTTGACGACTTTGCTCCCACCAAGGTGTGCTCAGGTAGCTGTATCTTCCATTTGTGATCACTGCCACTAGCTAGGCATGGGAAGAAATGTGAGATTCCCGGAGGCTCCAGGGACAGATTTTACAAAGTCTGTTTCTCTAATCATTTCACTGAATGTGTGCATACGTTGTGTAAAGAGACTGCATGGGGGTATTAATTGCCATTCAGGTGACTGGCCCAGCCTTTGTTCTGAAAGCAAGTGTCTAGGAATAGCAGGCAATGAGAGACAGCTCTGCCCTGAGCACTGTTACCACAACCACATTCATTTCTGTAATGATTTTAAATGTGTATTTAGAGAGTGTGTGAGTGTGTGTGTGTGTGTGTGTGTGTGTGTGTGTGTGTGTGTGTGTGTGTGTTTGCCTGAGAGCATGCATGTACACCACATGCATTTAGTGGCCCTCAAAAGCCAAAAGAAGTGTCAGATCCCCTGGAACTGTAGTTACAGACAGCCATGAGTTACCATGTGAGTGTTGGGAATTGAACCCAGGTCCCCTCTACAACAGCAACAAGTGCTCTTAAACATCTCTCCAGCCTCATATTCATTTATAAAGGTCCTCTAACCTCTAGGAAATGTAAAGAGGCCAAAGTGATCTCTCGTGTCTTCTCTGTTTCTTGTCTGTTTCCTCCTCTTCAATGCATCTGACATCGCTTCAAAAACTTTATTTCATCCATACACATTTTTGTGCCAACTTAAATTTTCAAACAGACAATGGTTTCACTATTAAAATTCATCTATATTATTTGTCTGCATTTTGGAATCAAAACTTCTCATAACTAACTTGGATGTTTGTGGGGGGGAAATTCCAGTAGCCAGACTCCTCGACTTTTTTCAGAAAAACAAAATTGTGTATCCCACAAACATCTGCCTAAAAGGTGTCTTGATGAAGAGAGGAAGCTTGACTAAACACTATTAATGGTCACCACAGAGACCTTTCTCCTCCAAAGAGGTCAGAGTTCACCACACACGATTCTCCTGTGATTTTCAAACTACACAATTTAAAACTGCACCTCATTATTTCTGATTTATTGGGCAGAGGGGCTTGTTTAAATTGTGGTAACTGATTCTTGGTGGTATTTTACTATTGCAAAATTATGCAAATGAATATATAACTCAATGTTAAACACTGAGGAACATTTTTTTTTTTGAGGACAAAAAGTGGTTTTGACTACAAATGCCCAGGTCTTTTTCATGACATGAGCCCAGCACCCTGTTCTCAAGAAAAAAAAGTAAATGAATGAATGATGGAGGGAGGAATGAATGATTGCAGGGGGAAGGAATGCCTAAGAGGGCACCAGATCACCACCACACAAGCACACATGTGAGAACTGTCAATAATTAGTGCTTATAATGCTGAGCTATGGCATACCCTGGGCTTTCCAGGCCAGCAGGCTGAAAAGTGAAGCATTCACATATATTGAAAGAAGAGTGGGTGCATGTACACACTGTAGACAGAGCATGGAGAATCAGGGGGTAAAAACCACTTGCGAGGGGAAATAATCTTCTTCATGAAGACGATCTTGTTAAGTGTTCGTCTATAACAAGCCGCCTCTGCTTGGGGACTGACAGCATATGAAGAGAATACTGTGAACAGCTTATGTGAAAAGAGTACAAAGAATAAGGGCCATCCTCATACACAAACAGACACTAACAACACATTTAGCAAGAGAAAATGGGAAAAGGGGATATAAGGTTTAAATTGCCTCGATTTTAAAGGCATTTCTCAATACAAATAATCTCTACTATTCATGACATTTCAATCTCATGTTGAACAAGGTCTTAGGAAGTCACTGAGGACTTGTGCCTGAAGCTCCTACATGGTAGGAAGGAAGAAATACAGGCGTTGTTTTTTTTAAAATAATCATTTAAATGAGCACAATTTATAAAACTGCACCAACTAATGGCTCCTCATTTTCCATTATAGTAAGCCTGGGAGTGTGTGATGGCTGCTGGGACGAAGCAAATGAGGAGAGTGTACTGGTGCTGCCCCTGAACCCACAGCAACTTTTCCTTTTTATATGAAAAGAAGAGCAGGAGCATTATCCCCTGATGGTTCCAAGACCAGGAGGGAATAGAGAACAGAGACAGAGAAACAGCAACAAGCACTGGTAGAGGGTCTTTGGGATGTGATCAGAGGCTTCAGTGCGGTCCAGGGGACAGATGGCTAGACTCTGTAAGGAATAACACTTCCCAAGGAAGATAAAAACACGTACACATATGCCTCAGTGTTGGCAAGAGTACCATAACGCACTCTGAACAGAGTAGGTGAGAACATACCTCAGTGTGACAATGGACAGAAGAGTATCATAGCCCAAACTGAGTGGATTGCTCAGCTCCATTTCACATAAAAAGTGGGAAAGAAATTAATACAGATTATATACACTACCACTCCCCAGATCTCTCCCAGAGGTGGTAAGAACGTTCCTTCCATGTTCAATACCCTACCCGGAGAAGCAATTTCTCCTTGAAATCACAGTCTATTTGCCAGCATGGTTTTTCCTAACCACATAGGCCTTAATGAGAATGAATGAAGATAAGATACAGGATAGCTTCAATGCACTAAACGAAATTATTCTTTTCTCCATAGTACATATTTGCAAATATCACCCATAGTTGTTGAGTCAGTTAGCCTACCTTACATGGAGAATGTTTTCAAACTCTTCAGTGGTTGTCCAAAGCTACTGATAATACCAAAATCTACATACCCCTTATGTTGTTTTTTCCCCTATACACAGTGAGGATAGAGTTTAATTTACAAATCAGGTACAGTAAGATATTCACAGTAATTATTAGCAACATATTTAATTTTAAAAGTTGGATGAACATAACACCTCTCAAAATATCTTACTCTAATTGACCACAGTAGCTGAGACATAAAAAGGAAGCTGCCAGCAACGGAGAAAACCAGAATATCATCACTTTGTACTCCTCTTTACCTCCCCGTAGCCATAACAACCCAAGGAAAGGCATGCAAGGGAACAAACCGATGTAGTGCGATGGGCATGGGCCTCGGAACAACATTCACCAAATAGCAACAGTAGGCGAGTGACCTCGTTTCTCAAAGCCATGCTGCATTGTATATGATAATTATGAAGTCAATCAAGCTCTTAGGGTAGAGCCCAAGATCCAGGGCGAGTTCAGCATATGTCAGTCATTAGTCCTGCCACCATTAATTGCTTCCATTGCCAGTGTTGTTCAAGGGATTAATTTGTAATGACCCATGAATATTTTAAAATACACTTACAATGTTAAAATACTACAGACAGCACTGTAATCATTGTGTTGTTTTAATAATTAATACAGACTTACATCATTTTCTGCTTAATGGCATACTTGCTTTTCTATGATGGAGGGCAAAGATAAATTAACTCCTTCTGCTATTCCTTGTTTGGCTGCATGTGGTGTGAAGGTGCCCGTTGGCAGGGCAGCCTCCTCACAAGACAGCCCCTGCAGATGAGGATGTGTGGTGCCGTCTCTGTGGCTGATCAATGCCTAGGACACTCCTTAGACATTGGGTTCATTTTAGAGCAAATTAGTTGCTTAAAGAAAACACAGTCAGTGGAGGATGCTGAAATACATCATTACTAATCTCATTTTTGAAATGTCCCAAATGTTGTCTGGGTATTTTTTCTGTTAATAAACATTTTGTTTCTGTATCTACAATACCTAGATGCTGACTCCAATTTTAGCTTACTAGTGGGTAGCTCTCAGGACTTGAAAATTAATGGCAAGTTCTAGAGCTACAACACATTTTGCTTTTTTTTTTTTTTACAATCTTTGTTTTGACACCATAATATGTAGGGTATGTCTCAGTCCATAAAAAGAAAACATCTTTATGGACAGAAAACCTTTCCCAGTCACACAGATTGAACCTTGCTACAAAAACCCAGTAATTTCCACATGTTACAGCATCATACAGCAAGCAAAATTTAATTATATAGGCTATATAGAGAGGTTATGTGATTTTCTACCCTATTGCATCAACTCAAAAGACTATTAAGAATAATTTTCTGAGAAGAATGCAAAATCTTTCTATAGTGTGAAGAATGGGGCTGATTTCTAGGGTACCTCTATTCTATAACCTTTAATTTTTCTTAAATATGTTAAGAGGAAGGAAAGCCCATGTTTGTAGGTCTTGTCTGGTCTGCAGTCACCTTCTTGTATCTGTGGGAAAGGAAATGCCTCCACTAATGCTGTGTGGAGCAACACCAGGAGTGGTGGGTTCCTTGCCTTAACCAGAATTCCAGTTTTGGAATCCCCACAATGCAAAGTAAACACTCATTAATATTATAAACATATACAACATTCACAGTAGCTCACATTTAGGCCAGAAAATGCATCTTAACAAAGCTTTTAAAAAACATATAAATCTTATAATACTCACAGACCACAGTAGAATTAAACTATAATTCAATAGAAAGGTTAAATGCAAAAATCCAGAAATACATGATGATGAAGCCACATATTTCTAAACAAAGCAGGCTCAAGAAAAAAATCTCAAGGGTAATCTAAAAATTAAGTTTTAGCTAAGTTAAAATTAAAACCTCACTTATCAAAACTAAGGGGATGGCACAAAAGCATTTCACAGAATCCACTCTCCCTCACAACAATAAAGACTCTCAGGAAGGTAACAGAGGGGACATTTCCCCCAACGCATCTACCAATAGTGGGGCAACCTATTAGATCACAAGACTTTGGTTAGTTTCTTGAGCATAAATTGCAATTAGAAACAAAACAATTTTGGATAGCAAGAGATAAAATGGTATTCCCTCAGAAGAGAAGCTGTTATATAAGCACTTGAGTCATATGACTAAGTCTCATTTTTATGGTCATGGCATCTTTTACAGGGTCCTTTAAATTTAAAACTCTCACTTAACACAACCCACGTGGGCCTACAATCCAGATGGACCTGCACTTAAAGCAGAAGTTTCTTTGTCATTCACTCTGGGAAAGTTCCTAGAGTTTACTCTGCCTCAATTTTACACCTTAAAACCATAATAAAAGTTGTTAGCTTTCAATATTATTGTTTTGTTTTTTCCATCATGATTCTACAAATGATAACGCTAACATTCTACCAAGTCAAAAGACCAAACACCATCGCTTTGGGCTGAAATTCACAGTCAAGGTTATAGTCTAGACATGTAATCTACTTATTGAATAAGAAATATGAATGGGGGCTGGAGAGATGGCTCAGCGGTTAAGAGCTCTGGTTGCTCTTCCAGAGGACCCAAGTTCAGTTCCCAGCAATGACATGGTGGCTCACAACCATATATAGTGGGATCTGATGCCCTCTTCTGGCATGAAGGTGTACATGCACAAAGAGTACTCATAGATTATAAATAAATAAAGAAATCATTTATTTTTAAAATGAAATATAAATGGAAAGTGAAAGCTAGGCTGCAATTTGAGGGCATGAAAATATTACATCAACATAATATATCCTCAGATCCAGATAAACTATAATGTGTATTTACATTTTTCTAGTATATTAAATTTGTGCCACTTTTAGGCATTTGGTTGATCCATCTAAAACTGGCCAGTATGAATGAGAGCCAGGGTGTTGCTAGACAAGGTTGGAGGTCTCTTCTCTCTAACTTTCAAAGTCTCTGAAAACTCTGCGGGTGATCCTATCCAGTTCCCCAATCTTGTCCAAAACAGGAGCTGTACCAGCCAGAAAGGAAGGGGAAATAGTCACAGCTGCTGAGACTGGCTGAAAAACCTCGCATAGAATGAGCAGTGCATTTACACACAGACCGCCACATCATTGAGCGCCCTCCGGGTTCACACAGTTCATAATAATCTTCTAAAATGACTGCTGCTGCTCGTGTAGTGTTCTCAGAAAATTACAAGGCCTCCAACTTATTTTCCAGCTTTTAAAATCCCATTGCCCATTTCCCTAAGGTGACAGTCTATAATGTCTTAAATCTCCCACAAAGCACATTTCCAATATGCATTACATTAATACTTTTCTCACTTACTTGGATAGCTTTTTAGAAAGTAAGGATTTCCCATTCTCATTAATATCACTTCTGATTAATTACTGTCTATTTCATTTGAGATTTTTTACCGGCAAAGGAGCCATCACGGTTGAAAAAAATTTATTTACATTAATTTAGTACAAATTCTGTTCTTTGTTATGTATCATTTAGAAAGAAAAGGCTTCCTTAAAATTTTGAGATCACAAATTTCTTTCTCCAAATGAAAAAAAAAATTAAGCTAAGCCTATTTTTAAGTTTATAACGTAAGTATCTGCCATATGTTTCTTGATTTAAAAAAAAATGTGCCCCAAATGCATTGCTTTCAAGGATCAAGAGAGGGTTCAGCAGTTCAGAGTATATACTGCTCATTAAGAAGACACAAATTCACTTCCCAGCACCCCTGTAACTCCTGTAACTCCAACTTCAGGAGATCTGATCACCCCTTCTGGCTTCAAGTAGATACCTGTACAAGGATACACACACACACACACACACACACACACAGAGAGAGAGAGAGAGAGAGAGAGAGAGAGAGAGAGAGAGAGAGAGAGAGAGAGAGAGAGACAAATTTAAAAGAAAAACAGATGTATTGCTTTACATTTTCAACAACACCAGGTTCAACAACACGTATAAACTTTCATCCCAGAAACTTTATCTTTTGAGTTTTTCTGTCACAACCTCTCAAGTGCAAATCTAATGGAACTCAGCTACATTAATCTTCATTACAGCAAGCCTTTTCTTTTATCCTTTGCCTAAACTAGGTTGGGGGATGCTAAGTGAGCAATCTGAGAGGTTAGGAAGCCACTGGAGAATTTGAGATGCTAATGCCACGCCTCCAAACCTTCCTGAAGATGTGTCAGGCCAGTTCATTTTCAATTGCCTTCTTCTCCTCTTCATTCTACAGAAAAATGCAGAAGCGTTCTTTCAGCCAAGTATTCAACTACTGAAAGAAAAGTCAATTTCTATTTCTCCTTGCAGCTAGGTGGGGCATGTAAGGCCAGGCTATGAAAGCAGAATGATTTCATGTGACTTGCAGAAAGAAAAGGCTGTTCCTCCTTCCTCTCCAGGTTACCATGAACTGGGATCAGGACAGTGTCTAAGCCTCATTACCTACTCACCTAGTTCTAGCCAGGAAGACTAGAATGTAAACAAACTACGTGACCATTCATTACTTCAGCTAAAACAGATGCTCATGTGAAATGTCAGTGTGGAGGGCTACCATGGCAATGCAAAGCAGAAATTTTCTCCTGTAAATTTCACCTTACACATACATTTTTGGAATATATTTAAATATTCACATATTTCAAACTATAATTCAAATGATGTTATTAGGTAATAAGATGGGTAATCAGGAAAATTTTTTGTAATAGATGAAATATCTAAACAATGCCTACGCTACTTTTCCAGAAAACTCTTTTACCCCCACAGAGTTTACTGTTCAATACATGACACAACAATCTTTTAAGATCATTATCTTTATTAATATGGGTATGTGGGGGCTGCACACACATACCCACGCATGCAAGTGTCTGCAGAGGCCAGAAGAGAGTCTGATCCACAGGAGCTAGAATTATAAATGTTTGTGAGCTGCCTGATGTGGGTTCTGGGACCTGAACACCAGTACTCTGAGAGAGCAGCAAGTGACCTTAACTACTGAGCCATCTTGTCAACATCTAGATAGTAATCTAAAACCTGTCCAACCGAGGTTCATGACATATTGGTATCAAATGAAGCTGCCCAAATCCCAGACACCTAATGTTCCATGGCTCTGCTTCCTTTTGAGTCCATTAGAACCCTTTTTCGTGAGTACTGAAGCTCTGTTGGATGTTAACACAGGAAATGAAGGAGCTGTGACATTGAAACACCTAAACAGACTAATTGTATCAGATATAGCACACAAGTCAAATAAAAGGCAAGAAACACTCACACTGTGCACTTGAGTGATGAGAGCTGAGGGGCCACCCATTACCATTTAACCTCAATGGCATGTAGTGCCGCAGCACTCATAGCTCTACCTTACACTAATTGGAACACAATTCAAGCCAAAAGGAATGCCTAGTCCTCATTTTCTGTAACACTTTACCCAGAATGCTGTGGGATGCATTTTTTCTAAAGCAAACAATCTTCGAATGAGTCATGAAGTGCACAGATGTGGACCAGTCTAAATTTAAGGGAAAAAATCTATGAAATGCCTGGCAAATAAGAATCAAAGAGTCAGGAATCAGGTGGCATCCCGTTGCTCTACACACACTGCCTTGCTTATCCCTGTCAACTATCCACCACCTCATCTCACCCTCACTTCAAAGAGGAGATAAACAAGAGCTGGAGGGATGATGGCTCGATAGTAAAGTGCTTGGCTGACAGCCGTGAGGACCCAGGTTTTACTCTCCCACAAGTCAGGTGGAAGAAAAGTAGGGTGTCATACACATTTGTAATCCCAGTACCGTGGAAGGGGACACTTGAAGCTGGGACTTACTGGCCAGGCAGCTTCGTCTATTTGCTGAGTTTCTGGACAGTGAGAGACCCTGTCTCAAAAGACAAGGAGGATAGAATCTGTGAATGACAGTCAAAGTTGATCTCTGTCCCCCTGTGTGCGCGCGCACGCACACGCGCGTGTGTGTGCGCACACACACACACACACACGAATCTGCACACACAGAGAGAGGTGGGGGGGGAGGAGGAGAACCTGAGCCATCACAGGATTATCCTCACAAGGACTGCAAGAATCATAATCCCTCTGATATCTCAAATCAGAAGACCACTAAAAACAAACACAAGTAGCCAGGCCACTCACTCCCTTAATGACACTTGAAATGACTAATTGTAGCTGAAGTTTTCCTTGGCCCTGCCTGGCCCACGGTCAGGACAAATCTCTCTCACCCGCCAGTCCCGCAACTGCTCAGACCCAACCAAGTAAACACAGAGAGACTTATATCATTTGTAAACTGTATGGCCATGGCAGGCTTCTAGCTAGCTGTTCTTATATCTTAAATCAACCCATTTCTATTCATCTATATGCTGCCATGTGGCTCATGGCTCACCGGTATCTTAACATCTTCTCATGGCGGTAGCTGGCAGCGTCTCTCTGCCTCAGCCTTCCACTTCTCAGAATTCTCTTCTCTGCTTGTCCCGCCTATACTTCCTGCCTGGCTACTGGCCAATCAGCGTTTTATTTATACAGAGCGATATCCATAGCAACTACTAATTTAAGAAGTTGAAGGCCTGCCGGGTGGTGGTGGCGAACGCCTTTAATCCCAGCACTCGGGAGGCAGAGCCAGGCGGATCTCTGTGAGTTCGAGGCCAGCCTGGTCTACAGAGCGAGATCCAGGAAAGGCGCAAAGCTACACAGAGAAACCCTGTCTCGAAAAACCAAAAAAAAAAAAAAAAAAGAAGTTGAAGGCCAGTTGTGTAAATCATGTAGGACTGGCCATGGGGTTTCTAGACTGGACAATAACACTAAATTTCAATATGGATGAAAGGCATAATTAAACATATGATTTTTTTCAACTTCTTGGTTAAAACAGAAATGAAATCACTTTTCCTCTAGGAAAACATTCAAAATATCCAAGTAAGTTAGGGAAATATGATGAGATCCTTTTAAAACAGATGAAAAGATAATTTATCACAAAGCTTAATGCTTATGACTGACTTAATGATATTATGTTGCATTTGTCTATTGTTTAGTTTCCACATTAGAAGGAGCATTACCATCCACAGCAAAACCTCTGACACAGTGCACTCTGGTAGTAATGAACCCAGACAGTGGCCGGGGTGGGGGTGGGGGGTAGGTCTGGGATCTGCTACTTGCCCTCATTATGTCTGGAAAAATGTTCATTTTTCTCCATCACAATCATATACAAAGCAGTACAAATGAAGGTAAATAGTCCATATTATTCATGTCAAAATGGATTGTTCATGTTATGGTGTAGCAGAATTGTTAGAAGGTCTTATTAATAAAACAAACACGGAGCCAGTTATTGGGGTGAACACTGGAATATCAGAGACAGAACAAGCCACAGCTACCTCACCTCGCCAGTTCCTCAGCAGATCCTGTTTCCTCAGACTGGAAACCACTGAGCCCTCATCCAGAATGGATCTCAGCTGAACTGGTGCTCCAAAGCCTGAAAGCTTAACCAGCCAAATGCTTCTAGTTTCTGGTCCTAACGCTTTATATACCTTTCTGCTTTCTGCCATCACTCCCTGGGATTAAAGGCTCACTTTCTGGGATTAAAGGTGTGATTCACCATGCTTGGTTGTATCCTTGAACACACAGAGATCTAGACAGATCTCTGCCTATAGAATGCTAGAATTAAAGGCGTGTGCTACCACTGCCTAACCTCTGTGTTTAATATTGTGGCTGTTCCATTCTCTGACCTCAGATAAGTTTATTAGCGTGCATAATATTTTGGGGAACACAATACCATCACATTACGGTGTACAGGGAGTTTGGGACAACAGGTGGTATGTGTTGATCAACCAGTCATTTTAGGTGATTTCTACATGTATAGGCCAACACAGATGTTGTTCGCAATGCACAGAGGTGCTCATTAGCAGTAAATGACACTGAAGTGTAGGAGTCTGGTGTGGCCACAAAGGGAACTAACTTGGATGTCACAATCCCTCTGTCTCTTCCATATTTTGCTGTATAGAAAAGGAAGAGGAGAGGAGGGTCTCCAGTTTAAAATTGTTGGTGAGACCAGCTGCAACACTCAGGAGAGCAGGCCCTGCACCTCACCTAGGCAGCACAATAGAGCCAACCCTGTTGGTGGAGGTGTGGGTGAGCCAGCCCCAAGGTTGTAAGCATAGGAAGCTGTTCCTACTCTTCATCTATCATGCAGCAGTGTGGGTAGGGGAGAGATACATCCCCTCACCCCTAGTCCCTTACTGCCTGCAACAGACAAGCAAGAGGACCCTCCCCCTTACTAGCTACAGCACTCAGGAAAGTGGACCCTGTACCTCACCTGGCCAGCACAGGAGAGCTGACCCTGTTGGTGGAGGTATGGGTAAGTTAGCCCTGAAGTTGTGAGCATAGGAGAGCTGTCCTCATTACTCATCTGTCATGTGGTGGCACAGGCAGGGGAGAGATGCCCTTCCTCCCTGCAAAACACACACCCATCGACACCTATTGCAGGTTAAAGAGCTGGCCTTAAGGTCATAAGAGTGGGAGAGTTCTACCTGCTCCTCATCAGCTGCAGCACTCAGGAGAGCGGCCTTTACACCTCCCCTGGACAACACGAAGGAGCTGGCCCTGAAGTGTGGATGTAGGAGACCCGACCCTGAAGATATAAAATCAGGAGAACTGGCCCCACCCCTTGCTCATTGATGCAAGGGGTGAACTAACCAGGGCAATGCTAGAGAGCTCACCCTGTTGTTGAAGAGGGGGGAGAGCTGGTGAGCTGACCAATCCTGCAACTATCCAGGCCCAGAACCAGGGTTATGCATTGGCCCACCCTAACATCCACCCCATCTGTGATCTGCTGGAGCACAGGGAGTGGGGGTGGGGGTGGGGGTCAGTCCTGTGGACCCAGGGCTGCAGGATCTCCATGACACAGGGCAGCAACAGGATGTCCAAAGAGAGGCCCAGTGTAATAGAGACCAGCAGCCCTTAACCAGACCAATGATTTTTTTTTGCCATGAATACCTGCATGTAAAAATGTATGGATAAAGGGGTTCACTGTGTGACTCACTGTGTCAAACTGCAGCCTCTAGATTTGACTTTACAGGCTCCATTTTAGGGAAAGGGCCACCTAGACTTGACTTTACAGGCTCCATCTTAGGGAAAGGGCCACCATCTCAGACCACCTGCTGTACTCAGTTCCAGGAAGGACCTCAGGAATGTGCCATGACAACTCAAACAGATACAGGACAGTATGTTCCTGCAGACATCCTGTCTGTGGCTTATGGCCCTTGAAGATATCTAGATAATCCTGCTGAGCAGTCCAGATAATTCTGTTCAGCAGGTTGTGGTTCCCCACCAAAAGTCTAACCCAATAGTTTCAAATGTGGTTTCTCGCCCAAAGTCTAGACCAATAGTTTCAAAAAAATCACCTTGCCCCATATCTCTTCTACCCAATTCCAAGTTGCCCATTCCTGGCTTGTGGCTTTTCTGTATAAAAACTCTCTACACCTGGGCTCATGGCTGCCACCACATTTCCTTCCATCTGCTGTGTGGTGGCCCAGGTTGAACCTGAATAAAAGGACCCTTATGTGCTTGCATTGGAAACCGGCCCCTTGGTGGTCTCAAGGGATTTCTCGAAATTGGTACAACACTTCCATGATGAGATTTTTCCTTTATCCCTTTATTTCTTTTTTCTCTTAAATTTTATTGTTCTATTCTGGGGGTTGGGATGGATGGGATTGGGAGGCATGATGTGAAAGACACAAAGAATAAATACAAAGAAAGTTTAAAAAAATTGTTGGTGACAAATTCAGAAGACTGAAGTGTTATCTGCATAATGCACTAACCCTTTACCCCATTGCATTTCTGCTGAAATCAAGCCTGTGACCTCCTTTAGAAAATCACCCTAGAGACAAATCACGGTAGATATATTGAGCAAAATATGAGGTAGACTACCCTTTAGTTTGTTGACTGCTGTAGGCAAATACTATTCCCTACCATCCCTGTATGCCATCACTCAGCCAGGGGCAGAAAGATTTCAGAACGCATTGTTCCCTCTCTGCTACTAGAGTTTTACACAACAAACCTACACTCCATGGTGCATCAAAAGACCTAGGCAAGTCAAGCGGATTCACTCGTGAGGACTGTCTGCCAGACCAGTTAAAGCCTGCAGCACAAAAGAAAATCCCATCCCTCTGTTTCAACTCACTCCTCATTGGCTAACAACTTAAGTGCCAGTGTAGCTTTGGCTGATGGCTATACATTGAGAAGGTATCTCTACCAAGAATAGCCTTGTATAATTCCAGAAGAAACCAAATGTACAAGATGCAATTTATTCTTAATAAAATAGAGCAAGGGTTGCTCTTGCTTTATTATACTTCAAATTAAAGTATCTCCTGTCCCCAGTGGACTAGTGAGTCTGAGTTACAGGGGTGCCGTTATATTCTGAGATACTAAAGTAAGAGCGAACTGCCCACAGCAGTGTGGCTCTTTGGCAGATCATAGTATCCACAGGCACCGCTTACAGAACCACAAGGTTGTTGGGAGCCCTGCAGCCTAATCTCAGATCAGCATATGACTACCTGGCCAACAGGTTTCCTGGGGCAAAGAACCCTTGGCTGTCACTTGGTAAGGACCAGTAGACCAAAGGACAGTAGAGGAATTTGCAAAATTAGTGCAGTTTACAGGGTCTTTTCTCTCTCATTATGGTGTTGTTTCTTTTGGAGGTTTTTAGTTTCACTCTGTCAGTCATGCATGGGACATGCTGTTATTTTCCCCAGAAATTCTGTTCTTTCTCAGATGTTTTCTCCTAAGATTCAACAGGGGGCTAATGCTTTTCAAATTTCTTTTCTGGAATTGCTAACTACAACTCCTAATCCTGAGAAATCTGACCCAATAGAGACAAATACATCCGAGGAAACAGTACTTGGAACAATAACCATGTCTCACAGTTCTGGAAAGGTGAGTAAGAAATGCATACACAGAATAGGGAAAAGGCCTCAGAGATACACATAGTGCCAACTGTTGAGAGTAAGATCCCTGGACACCAAGCATATTAGAATCAATGATAGGATCTGGTACGCTCCAATAGGAAAAAAAGGAAATGCAAACTGTGGGATGGGTAGATCCATCTTTACCATACATAGGAACTTATATTGGTAGATGAAGACTGATGTAGTGGGATGGGGAAAGAGTGCCTTATCAAAGTCTGCCTGTTATGGAGAGATTGAGACATAGGACTATTGGTGAAATTGTTAAGGCCACTCCACGTAGTTAAAAGGGAGGTTTATTAGTAGCGTAACTTACAAATAAAGGGATAGGTAGGTCGCAGGGTCTGGGGAAGGTGTGTCGCGGTCTGGCGGTGTTCTCTGGAGAACTCTGCTTGGTCAACCTCCACTGTCCAGGGTCCAGGAACAGCGAGTGTGTGGCGCATCTGGATCTCGGGTCTTCAGGGCCCTCTCTTGGCCCCGCCTTGTAGGTATGACAGTTATTGAAGCCTCAATGGGGGTTGGAACTTCCAGATCAAAGCTGGAATGGCTACCCACTACATAGGACCCTCTTGTAGACCAGGGAACTCTATAAAAGCATATCTTGTAGACATAAAAGAATTGTTTGTGTTTGAATATTGTTGTCTTTAAAGCATTGTACCCATGTCTATTACTTTTTAACTTTGTAACCTCAAGTAGCTGCCGGTTGACATACATGCTGCGAGAGCAGGATGTGTCTGGCTCAATATTTAGTTAAGCATGCAAAACTGCTGAACTCTATGTCTAGAATAAGGTTATGTAGGGGGTGGGGAAGCATAAAGAGGAACAATAGGGGCTTTTATAATAACAATGATATATTTCTTAAAATACAATGTTGTAGCTGGAGAGTTTCTCTTCGGGTCCCACCAAGCCTCCACAATCCTGCAGCCCACTTATAAAATAATCACTCAGAAGTTTATATTACTTATAAACTGTATGGCTATGGCAGGCTTCTTGCTATCTAGTTCTTATATCTTAAATTAACCCATTTCTATTAATCTATAAGTGGCCACATGGCTCGTGGCTTACCAGTATCTTAACATCTGCTTCTCATGGTGGTGGCTGGCAGCATCTCCTGACTCAGCCTTCCTGTTCCCAGAATTCTCCCCTCTCTTTGTCCCGCCTATACATCCTGCCTTGCTACTGGCCAATCAGCACTTTATTTATTAACCAATCAGAGCAACACATTCACAGCATAGAGAACATCCCACAACACAATGTATTTCTTTAATAGTCAAAAATAGGAGCCAACAATAAAGCTGTTCATGTAAGCTCAGCAGAAAAAAATCTGTTAAAGTATAGATAAAGATAGTTCAAGCTATTCAGGGCCAATTGAATGCAATCAACCTGGTGGTCAGAATTTTTCTTTGCGCTAAAGCCCCTTCCCCATCCCAGGACCTGAACCCAAGCCGAGGCAGGACCCTGGAATAAGGTCATTTCAGAAAAGATGGAGTCTTTAAATTGTATGAATGGTGACAAACACGTGCCTGGCAGGAATCCTTAGTAGCACTCAGTAGCATCTAAAGTAGACACGGCGGCTTGCTTTTAGGTAATAAAGAAATGCATGTGTGCCTGACCACTTTTGTCGAGTTCCTCCCAGCCTCTGACCTGAAACAAGACCTTTCCTCACCATTTCCACAATAAAAGCACCACAGATAATCAAGCTGTCCCATGGGAACACTAAAGTTCCCTTCCTGACAGGGTCTTGGTATATAGGTGCAAGGCAGGAAGGAAGTTGTGGGAGATAGAAGACAGCTGGTAACATAAAGAAGGAAAAATCTTTGTTCCCAGAAAACGCAACTACATCTGAAAATGAAAAGTAATTGCAAACCTACCTCATCAATAGGAAAAGATGCTTTGGATAATTATACAAAGCAAAGCTCTTCTCATTTAATGTACTTCCCCCTAATGAACACCTTTATTGAGTTGCTAACAAGAAGTCAATGAACTACACGGCACAATCTCTCATTTCACTCAGAAAGATGAGAGGACACACACACACACACACACACACACACACACACACACACACACACTGTAATACCAACACCAACACCACCAGCACCATCACTATCAGTAATACCATCATTACCATAGCCACCAATACCTCACCACCAACACCAACACCAACATTAACATCAACCCCATCAAGAGGAAGAGGGAAAGATCACATACACAGAGATGTCCATTCAACATACATGCAGATAAGGTTGCAATCACCAGGAAACTGCCATCAGGAAAGACTTAAAGTTAAGGAGAGAGAAAAACTCTGTGAAGCTTGAAAAATGACCTGAGGAGATGACGTCACTAAGTGTAAATGCCAAAGTAGACCTAAACCCCTCAGTGATGAGGGAAGGTTGGTTACATAAAACTGAGGACTAAATATGCTAAGGGTCATGATTTTATTGACATCTAAGGCCATAAAATTAAAACAAAGATTCCTGAAGGAAGTGACTTACATGACATTGAATAAAAAAAAAAACTATTTATAAGAGTATTTTTAATGCTTTAGAATAATGAGGGCGAGAGCCTTGAGAACAAGCTCACAATGACAAAGCAGGGCAGCCTGTCCTCTTAGATGTTCCTGGAAAGCAGCTTTATGAGGGTTTTAGCCAATTTTCAGCTCATTTTATAGAGAGAAGTTATTTACAAGGTACATGCTGTGATTTCCAAGCTACTTCTCCTCTCTGACCCAGGCTCTCTTCACTCACTGCTGATCCCCTGCCAATCCGCTGTCACAATTCAGCTCTAGTGAGTAGTGGGGTGTTCCTGCTAATGCCCCATAGCCTCTTGTTTGTGCAGAAGAAAAGGCGTTTATACTCGCTAAATATATCAAAATTAGATTTTGAATTAGCATGCCTTGACCTCCTGACCTGCCTCACCTCTCCTTTCCTTTTTAAGTAGTGTATCAGGTCCGATTTAGTATTAACAGCAACAAGAAAAAAAATCACGTCTCCAAATAGCAGAGTCTCTTTGTAATTTTATACATCTACAATTACAGAAAGGCTTATAAAAAGACATGTTTTAATATCTTCATAAAGCAAATCTTCACTTCAGACATTTAGTCGTAATTCTTTTCTCATCCCCAGAAGAATATCTTTTTAAAAGGAGCTTCCCCCCCTCAAGATTTTATTATTTATGTCCATTGTTTATTATGTGTTTATGTGTGGGCTTGGGCACATGAATGCTGATATCCCCAGAGGCTGTAAGAAGGTATGGGATACCATGGAACTGGAGTTATAGGTAGTTTTGAGTTGTCATGTGGTTGTTGGGACCTGAATCCCAGTCCTCTGCAAGAGTAAAGTGACCTTAACTGCTGAGTCAACTCTCCAGCCCCAAAACAGCTTTGTTGATATAATTAACATGTAACGAACTGCAAAATTAGGTGTGTACACAATGATAATGTTTGGCATGATTAAGCTCATGAAACCATCACCTAAGTCAACAATGAACATATATGAAACTTTCACTCATCAGTAACAGCTCTGTTCCATCCAAAAGCAAGCTCTAATCTGCTTCAAAACATTAGCTTGCCTGCCCCACAATTTACAAAGAGGTACTCATGGAGTGGGTGCTATGTGTGAACATGTGTGTCAAGGCTTCTTTCACTCCTTATAACACCCAAGGTCTGTCTCAGTGTTGTGCTTCTGCCAGACCACACTAACAGCTGAGGACCGTGGCTCGGAACATGTGCCTATTAGGGACATTCCAGACTTGAACCATAATCCAACTCCTCATGATTCAGTTAAAACAGCACTTGCTGTGTGACACGTTCCTACACAGGTTAAGTGGTCCCTACTCTAACACTGCTCAGACTTCTGCTCATCCTTAATACATAGCACCAGTAGTATTTTGTGTCATCCTCGGGTTTTTTCCTTTTTATTTATTTATTTTAAAAAAATTTCATTTTACATACCAACCACAATTTCCCTTCCCATCACTCTTCCCACACCTCCCTGCACACACCCCCATTCCACTCCTCTAAAAGGGTAAGGCCTCCCATGGGGAGTCAACAAAGCCTGGTACATTCAGTTGAGGCAGGACCAAGCCCCTCCCCCAGCATCAAAGTTGATCAAGGTGTCCCACCATAGGAAATGGGCTCCAGAAAGCCAGCTCATGCCCCAGGAATAGATCTTGATCCCACTGCCAGGGGGCCCCTCAAACAGACCAAGCTACACAACTGTCTCCCATTTACAGAGGGCCTGGTTCATCCCATGTAAGTTCCACAGCTGTTGGTCTAAAGTGTGCCATCCTCATTTTTAAAGCATCTAGCTAGCTAATCAATCAAAATTCAACGTCTCAAGGTAAAGGATCACATATATTCACTTCTGAACATCTGATATTTAGCAGAGATGATCTGATAGCTATTGTTCATTCCATGTTGATTTTCACAATCACTGATGACATCATAACATCCTTTCAAATTGTGGAGAGAGATGTGTGCTATGAAAGTATCAGCTTTGGCTATGATGCTCCAACACTCCAGTCTAGAGCCGTTACTCAAGCCTCTCACCTATGTTCTTCTATTTGTTCTACTTCAAATCATCTTTCCCATTTACTCTTAACCAACAGTTCTGTATCAATGTTCTCCTAAAGTTTACTTTCCCATAACCTCTAAGTGAAATCAACAACATATTAATAACATCCCCACCAAGGCTCAGGGACCACAACAGAAGAGTAGGGGCAAAGATTCTAAGTGCCAGAGGTTTGGCAGATGACTGGAACTCTGCTCTCATGAACTCACAGCAGCTCTGGTTGCCTCTCAGGGGCTATATCAGTTCAAAACTTTCAATATTCCAACATAGAGTAATGACAGGCTCGTGGTCTTCCATTCCTAGCTTTTGGGGGAAGGGACAATCTGTTTTCTTTAAAGTTGTGGTCCTTGACAGGTTGCCCTTGCTCCTGTGGATGGCCCTACACTCACGAGTATATGGGCAGCACAAATTGAATTCTGTCATAAAAGAGGGCATGAAGGGGTTAGTAGTGGATTGAGGATGCACTATGGAGGAATCGTGGTAAGTATGATCAGGATATATTGTCTACATTGTTAGCATATATGAAATTCTCAAAGACTTCATTAAAATACCGCATTTGAAAAAGCGTTTATTGTAGGGAAAGTCTTCAGCAGCCCCCTCATCATCCTTCTTCATAGCAGTGAATGCACAATTTAAAATAAATAAATAAATAATAAAGACTTATGATAATGCCTTTAATATCATCAAAAACTTCACAGCAGGTATTTTCATGCCCTATTTTAGCCTGGACAGTGAAGGTATTGTTTTCTCTAAAGGCTTTGGAGAAAAGCTCAGCTTTGCACACCCTTCAAATAGCTTTGGGTAGGCACTTCCAACTCTGTAATTAAGAGAGGTAGATGAAAAAAAAAAATCTACCTTGGAAAAAAATTAGGTCAGACTGAAAATTAATGAGGTGACTCTGATTTGGGGAGATAAGAGATGGAATGGTATTGTTTGAGAGTAAAATGCAGTAGAGAAGTGGGATTTTCTTTTGTTCCTTTAACAACAGTGCCCCTATCTTTTTACTAAGTCTATACCAAAAGAAAAAAAATGAAATATTATAGCTTCAAATGTGTTTCTTCACTCCAAAATTAATCTAAACCTTAAGGTCGAAACTTCAAGCAAGGACTTCTTCAAAACTCATAACTATTCAAACCTTGGCCATCAGCTGTTTTATTGATCTGGGTGAGGAGCATTCCATTTTTAAACTCGAATATCCAGTTGACATCAATTAGCTTCTCTTTGATCTTCCCACTTCAGTCATGTTCTTAAGAACGCTGGTGAGCCGGGGTTTTTTTGTTTTTTTTTTTTCAGAAAGGCACCTGTGGGCTCTAGCTCTTCAAATCTCACGTCTCCTTCCTCTGCTATTCAGGCAGTGCTCTTTCTCTGACAGAGTTGAGGACTAAAAAGCCACATGAAATGCCAAAGGGCAGGAGCTAAGAATCAATTAGCAACTAGCTTCACTCTCTCCAGGTACTAAATTACCCAGGAATTACACAAGAGGCTACGAGAATAAGGCAAATGTAGAAACTCTGTCAAATCAGCTGGGAAGATGGCCCAGTGGGTAAAGGCTTATGCCAACAGGACTGTTAACACAAGTGTGATCCCAAGAACCCACATGGAGAAGATAAAAACTGACTCCCCAAATTTGTCCCTGGACCTCCACACCCATGTCATGGCACATGTGCCCTACACACACACACACACACACACACACACACACACACACACACACACACACACAAACACACACACCACACACACAAACACACACACCACACACACACACACAATGCCCTCCCAATGCACACTAAATAAAGATAGATAGATAGATAGATAGATAGATAGATAGATAGATAAAATAATTTTTAGAAAAAAAAGAAAAGACTTGCCAGGGACTGTCAGCCTCCTCCCTAGCTGGTAGTAGTACTACATCAGCCCCTTCCTTTCCCCTCTCAACTTTTCACACTAAATCCACCCATTGCATTTGGTTTCTGAGACCCCTTCCTACTTGGATAATTAAATGCAGTCCCCATCCCAGGGGCATTCCCTTCCTATTATGCTGTTTCAGGCACAAGCTTTTAACAAGGGCCATGCTATAAATTAAATCTCAAGCCACTCATTTAAATTCCTCTCTAACTTTTTACTACTATCTTGTTCAAACAGCAGCTTTATTTCCTTTGATTTCCCTGGGAGCCTTCCATTCAGGGCAACTTTCACTTGGTTTGCACAGAATTCATTCCCCGGCTGCTGCAATTGACGGCCTAAGTATTTATTTTGCTCAGTGGTCTGTTAAACTAGCCGAGCCACTTTTAACCTGTGCTAGCTGGATCCGCTCGTGGTGTTGTTCCGGGTTGAGAAACTGTATCTATTGCACTAAGCGCACATGCAGATTTCGCATCTAAGTCAGCGTTATCCTCCTTTGCTCCTCGTCCTGACCTACTCCACCTACTTCTTGCACTTGTCATGACAAGTATTTAGTGTGTTCTGGGGAGAGCAGCAACACCCATTTGCTTAACGCGGGCTTCCAAAGATCCTTCTGGGAGAACAGCAGCCATGCACGGAGAAATTGAGCGCTAAAGGGATTGCAAATGACCTGATGTTTGAAGAACATGGCACTGTGTTAAAAACCAACAGGGGAATAAAATAATTGCACACGTTATGAAGGTATTGCAATATTTAATTTGTATTACACGCAAACTTTCCTTCACATTGCCTTCTACTCAGAAAAATGGTTCTGTGATTTTTTTTTTTAAATTTAGAATTTGTGTGAATACATCTTTGTAGTGGTTTCTTTAATGCCTTCTAGTGAGAACTCCTTGCAGGTAGGTACCTGGTCACAGCCACCACGGATGTATTAACTCCTGTGTTTACTGTGTGTAATGTGTGTGGGAAATGGACTGCAAGCTCACATCTGTGCCTGAGGTTGTCATTCGCTTTCACAGCAGATGTGCATCATTTTTCCTCTTCAGTTTTCCAGTGACTTCCCAGGATCAAGTGGTCAACTCATCCCTCAATAGCCTTCAAATAACACATTGGTAGGTGCTCAAAACAGGGTGACTGTAGCTAAATGACAATGTGCTATATAATTCTCTATAAGGCTAGGAGGAAGGGCTTTGGATGTTTCACCACAAAGAAATGTGCCTCCACACCCTTTCCATGTTAGTTTGTCTATTGGTGTATTCCTTATTCAAATCATGTTTAAGCAGTTGTGTTGGTGAGATATCATAGGTATAGCTTCTGACATTTCTAGGGGACACAGTCTCACAGCAAATTCCCTGTCCCTTTGGTCCTTACACTCTTTCTGCCCCCTCTTCCACAATGATCTCTGAGCCTTAGGTGGGGATTTGTCTTGTAGATGTATCTGTTGGGACCGGGATTCGCAATTTTCCATCTTGATTGGTTGTGGTTTTCTGTAGAGGTCTCCACCTGTTGCAAAGAGAATTTTTCTTGGTGAGGGGTGAAGACTCCACTTATCTATGTGTGTAAGGAAAATTTTTAGAATGTATTTAAGGATCATGCAGGTTTAGTAAAGTGGTGCCTATAGGTTCTCCTCCAAGACCCATGTCTTCATTAGCCCTAAGTATTTAACTAGGTTTCTAGTACCAGGCATGATTTTTCCACTTGTTGAGGTTGTCCAATTAGAGCGCTGTTGGTTACCACCGCTGCCCCCTTAGGGTTACTATGCCATGCTAGACATTGTTGTAGTTCATAGGCATTGTAACATGGTAGGATTATTGGTTGTTTCCCTTCTTTGGAAACTTGCATGGCACTGTCTGGTACAATGAAAGCTAGTTCTTACGGAAGAAGTCGATTCTAGATCAGGGGCCTCTGGGTCCAGTGTCTGAAGTGCATGGTGTCTTCAGTAAGAGCAATAACTCTTACTTTACACCTCTGGGGGGCAACAAAGGGCAATAAGAATGACCTGTAATGTTTGGGAATTTTCTCAAAATATCTGTGATCAACAATTTAAAAGAGAGTTTCTCATGCCTGGTGGTGAAGTGTAGTGATATATTGTGTACCCTAATAAATTTGCCTGAAGATCAGAGAACAGAACAAGCCACTAGATTAAACATAGAAGCCAGGCAGTGGTGGCACACACCTTTAATCCTAGCACTCGGAAGGCAGAGATCTGTCTGGGTCTCTTGTGAGTTCAAAGCCACCCTGGACTACATGAGATTGACCCAGTCTAGAAGAGAAACAGAGCCAGGAAGTGGTGGTACACACCTTTAATCCAGGTACTTGGGAGTCACAAGCCTTTAATCCCAGCACTAGGAAAGCTGAGACAGGAAATGGGTGGGCGGAGAAAAGTATATAAGGTGTCAGGAGACAGGAACTAAAGTTTTTTGGATGAGGAAAGCTGTTCAGGCTGAGGAGTCCTAGAGGTAAGAGGTGGCTTGTTCCTTTCTCTCTGATCTTTCAGCATTCACCCTAATATCAGACTCTGGGTTTTTTATTTAAAAAATAAAACCATTTAGCAATTTGAACAATAGTGGGGTTTTGATAGATGGTTTATAGCTCTTGTGAGGACCCTTGTAAGCTCAAATAAGAAAATTTCATGTAAACTATGCACACACACACACACACACACACACACACACACACACACACACACACGTATATACAGTTGTATAGGTATTATGGGTACTTTTAAGTAGTTAATAGTATGATTCCTTATGACTTTTTCAGACATCATATTTTACCCTCTTCATCTATATTTATCTCCCTCCTCAATCTTAAAGCCTCATCCATTTTTCCTATTTCCCCAATCTGATCACTTTTATCCTGCCCTTCCCTTCTCCATTGCTCCCCCAACAATCTACCCCAGCAACGGTCTCTCTTTACTTCCCTGGTTTCTATAGTCATTAAAGGATATGTACTCACTCATATTTCTAGATTTATAGCTAAGAGGTTTCCATGAGAGATGGTGAGAAATATTTGTCTTTCTGGTTCTGAGTACCCTCATTCATATGATCTTTTCTAGTTTCATATATTTTACCTGCAAACTTTATGATTTCATTTTTCTTTACAACTGAATAGTATTTCACAGTGCATATATACCACATTTTTAGTATTCATTGTTAATTAAAGGACATTTAGGTTGTTTCCATTCCCTAGCTATTGATAATAGAGCAGCAATAAACATGGCTGCAAAACTATCTATGGAGTAGGATGTCAAGTTCTTTGGGAATGTGTCAAGGAGAGGGTATAGTTTGGCTACAGGATAGATTTATGTTTAGCTTTTTGAAAATTCTTCATACTAATTCTCACAGGGGCAGCACCAGTTTGCAATCTCACCAACAGTGAATGAAGAATCCTTTTTCCTGAAACCTCTCAGGCATTTGTTATTGGTTGTTCTTTTTGTTGGGTATATTAGTCTGGGTTGACTATCATAGTCGTGTAGGGCTTGGAATATATTGCTCTAGGCTCTTCTGGCTTCAAAGTCTACATCATGAACTCAATTGTCACTCTGATGGATTTTCCTTTATATGTGATTTCTGTTTTGTTTTTTCTCTTGCAGTTTTCAATACACTTTCTTTGATATGTACGCTTAGTGTTTTAGCTATGATATATTATGGGGATTCTGTTTTCTGGTCTGGTCTATTTGGTGTTCTTTGTGATTCTTGTTTCTGTATGGGTGTGTCTTTCCTTAGTTTGGGGGAGTTTTCTTCTATGACCTTGTTGAATCTCTGATCTATGCCATTGACTTGGAATTCTTCTCCTTCATCTTTGCCTATAATTCAAAGGCTTTGTCTTTCCTTTTTTTGTTTTTTGTTTTTTTTTATTTGCTTGTTTGTTTGTTTTTTTGGTTTTTCGAGACAGGGTTTCTCTGTGTAGTTTTGCGCCTTTCCTGGAACTCACTTGGTAGCCCAGGCTGGCCTCACACTCACAGAGATCTGCCTGGCTCTGCCTCCCAAGTGCTGTGATTAAAGGCGTGCACCACCACCACCACCCGGCATAATTTATTTTTTATAATCTTTGCTTATTTGGTCTAGATTTTCTACTTTTTCTCCAAGTCCTTATATTCTGTCTTCTACTTGAGTCATTCTATTATCATTTCCTTTTGAGTTTTCTAGTTGGGTTATTGGGTTTTATAATCCCATCTTCATTTTAGCTTATGTCCTCTTCAATGACTTCATCTCTTTATTGAATTCCATGTTCACATCCTGGCTGTCTTTGTCATTTCCCTTAGCCTTATGTTTGTTCTTTTATTAGCCATTACTCGGACTTTCATTCTCTTGAATTTCATTGAGATGTTTCTTTGTGTCTTCTTTATATTCCTTAAATACTTCATTGAAGTTTTTGATTGTTCTTTTAAATTCTGTGTCCTGAGGTTCATCTGGGTAGTTCTCATTGGCAAACATTTCTATAGGACAGATAGGTTTCAGAGGAGAGAGAATGATACTGGGTTGATCTTTCATATTGTTTGTATTTTTGTGATGAGATCCGGGCATGTGGACTTCTTCTGTTAGTTCTGTGTCTTATAAGGACAGATAAAGTTGGAGCAGAAAAGAGAATATGCAGGTAGTCTGGCCCTATAGGTTGGAAATGGTTAAAGTGGAATGAAATCAGGTGGACAGAGAGGGCTGGGCAGATTGTGTGACTTGCCTCAAGCCTGGAGTGTGGTGGTAGAACTGGCTGGGTGGAGAGGCTGGATGTGGCAAGGTGGGGGAGGGGGGTTGGCTTGGGTTCAGGCAAGGCAGATCCTGGTAGAAGCCTAGAGGTTGGTTGTGGTAAAGACAAGATTGGCCAGACTAGGCTGGGGCACTGGATGTGGGGACAAAATCTAGATCTGGTGGGTTGGGGAGCGTCAGTGGAGAGGAGGGCCAGACAGGCTCGCCAGACTAGACCCTGGAGAAGAATGTCAAGGATCTCCAAGAGGGAAGCTTTTATACCTGACGAAAATGGGACAAAAAAAAATCACCACAGCCCTTGACCCCATGACCTGGCAAAGAATAACTGCTCCCTCCACATCCTCCACACACCCTGCCTCTTTCGCTTTTGATGCTTCCTGTAGGTCAATTCCACCAGAGGGCAAGGGGCACAGGCTTCCACTTGCAGGGACCACCTCATCACATGGTTTCATCATCCTTGAAGTGCCCTTCATCTTCTCTGAACCAGGTGATAGCTAAAGCTCTCATTTGGAACATCCGTTCCCTGGACCGTTGGCCTTTCTCATAATTGTTTTGCACTACTCGTGGTTTGTGGATATTTGCTTTACAAGATGAATTCACTCAGCCTGTCGATCAAAACGTGTCCACTGGCAGCCTAATATGAACCAGGCATGGTTCTAAGAAATATAGATGTTTGCCTCATCTCTCCTATTCCCAGTTTACTAAATACTGCTATCAGTGTATAAGTCTATTAGCATTGGACACGGGGTTCCAATCGTCTGAAATGGCAATTACTTTGTGGAAGCTGAAATTAACGTCAAGTTCAATACAAAATTGCATTTTACAGATATACTATGATGCTAATAACAAGCACATTTTGAAAACAATCTTTAGATCATTTTGCTTGCTTTTAAATTCAAAACTTCTTTTTTTTTTTTTTTTTTTTTTTTTTTTTTTGGTTTTTCGAGACAGGGTTTCTCTGTGTAGCTTTGCGCCTCTCCTGGGACTCACTTGGTAGCCCAGGCTGGCCTCGAACTCACGGAGATCCGCCTTGCTCTGCCTCCCGAGTGCTGGGATTAAAGGCGTGCGCCACCACCGCCCGGCTCAAAACTTCTTAAATACCAACAATGTGTACTTCACTAACGGAGTCTCCTTGGGGCCCATGTATAGAACCTCAGCTGTCTCGATTGATTTCAGCGTAGCAAAAATTTTCCCAATGGTGAATGTCATGATCAAAACACTCCACAAAACTTTGTGATAAAGTAGTCTAATGACTAATGGAGCACTATAAAAATACAGAAAATCTAAGGAGAGGGGAGAACATGCTTTATGTCTGCTCCTGTATATTAGGGGAGATAAAACAAAGAAAGGCAACTGCTATAGAACTCAGTCACTAACTGCAGGCAGCCTTTACCTTCAGAAGCCAATGTATTAAATTCTCACTTGATACCATGGTGAACGTCCAAACTGCAAAAGTGCTAACCGGGGGTGTATTCCTAGATCCAGATCCTGTACCATTTTACATACAGTCTGACTTTGACTTGGGTTTCCAGAGTGGGAGACAATCTTATCTTTGGTCAGCTACTGACATGCTGACCTTGAAAGGGAAGATACAGAATGACATATATCCCATCAACCATGTTATGGGGGTGGGAGAGAGACACACAAGAGCTGCAATCACAATGGGAGAAAACAGGGCCTCATCTTCTGCATTTACCACAAGCTGTGGAGACCAATGCCTTCTCTTTCACCTTCTTGCTTCAGTGCAAAACTAGACAGAAAGTTCCCTAGTGGGTCACTTGTGAGGCTTCTGATCTGTTCAGAAGAGAAAAGTATTCATAAACAACCACATAAGCTCATAAGCTCAACTGGCATGCAAAAGCCAGGTGAGACAGAGCCATCTAGCTGTCCTGTCTGATGTCAGATTACATTCAAAAGGACTTAGTGTCTTAAAAATGATTCTTGGACAAAGGGTTTGTTTAATGTTAATAATTCTCCAACAATTCATCAGTAATCATATGCCTATAGGAATTAGATGATTTCCTACAACTTGGATAATTCTGTCTTCCCAGTGCCCTGATGTAACAGGGTGGGGACAAACTTGAATAAAGAAAGCCCCAGGTATGGAGTACATGACACCCCAGAACAATCCCAAATTGGAGATTTAGGAGAGATGCTCTGAGGTCCTCAGAAGGCAATGGCCTTCCCTGATGACATCTCCCACCTCAGAGAAGCAATAGGTCAGGTCCCTCACAGTTATTTCTCATAATTTCTTACATCAGTTTCACTTCACTTAAGTTGGGATAAAGTAGCTTTGCAAAAGAGTACATTTCATCCAAAACTTTCCTGGGGAAAGGATTGTAAGACCTCAATCTTAGACACCACACAAGTAAAACATGCTAGTCAATGTAATGATCAAAGCATAAGAATCTCTCATGGAATCAGTCACTGGGAATATCTTGCAAGAATTTTTTACTGGGTCTTTTCAAGACCATATCCCAGTAAAAGATGAAGGAATTCATAATGAGGCAAGAGGTCAGATACAAGCATCCTGAAGCGGGTGAAGAACACTCTGACCAGAACACTAACCCAACTAGCAGGCTCAGCCATCAGTCATTCCTTCTGACTGGGCAGTAGGCAGACTTCCCAAAATGAATAGCACTACTGGGAAAGACAGGTGTCCCACTCTGAACACTCTGAATAATGTCATTTTACATGTGAAACATAGACTAAAATGTTTGAACATTTGCTTCCTAATTGGTGGTGATATTTGGGAAAGTCGTAGAACCTTCAGGAAATCGTCTCACTGAAGGATGTGGGTAGCTGTGGGCATGCCTTGTGGTTTTACAGCTCACCTACTTCCTGTCCACTCTGCTTCCTAACTATCCATGCAATGTGGCCAGGTGCCTCATCCTCCTGATGCTACGCCTTTCCCATCATAGCAGACTATCTCCCCTATTAAATCCTCTCTCCCTAAAGTTGTTTGATTCATAAATTTGTCTCAACAAATGAGAAGAGTAACTAAAAACATAGCCATTGTATCTGGCAGAATAATTTATGCTAATGACTATAATACACAAGAAAGAACACCAGTGTCTATGAGTTAAGGCAATAAAACACTTACATGTGTTTAGATAACTAACCCAGGCAGATTCCCCTGTCTATCTTGTTATTCAACCATTTATAGCAGTATCTCCCTTCCTTACTCTGGAAGTGATAATTTTGCCCCATTCATAGGCCACTGTGTTTTTCTAACATTTATCATCAGTCCCTGTCGGGAGGTATAAAATGCTGGGGAGGATCACAGGTATTGGGAAAACACCTGCTCTCACCACAAGCTGGGATTCCATTTCTTTTAAGTAGTTTCCTGATCTAATGAGCAAGTTCCAGGAAAAGAACTGATCGTTCTATACATATGTTAATAGCAAACCGGGGGTCTGAGCTTATCTGGTAAGTAAACTTCATTAGAGATTATAATAGCCCAGAAGGTATAGCGAATTAGAGCATGCCAGGCTTCAAGTGCCGTATGCCAGGTTGTAAGGAGAAAGCTTGGTGATCTCTACAGCTTCTCCTACATTGTTCCTTCAAATGCTTTGTTTACCTGCCCTCTTGGACCCTTCAGAGCAAATGTGTAGGGGTTTGTGGGTGTGGGTGGGGGTGTGGATGTGGGTGGGGGTGTGGGTGTGAATGTGGGTGAGTGTGGGATGTGAGTGTGGATGTGTTGGATGTGGGTGTGGGTGTGGGTGGGGGGGTGGGTGTGAGTGTGTAGATGTGAGTGTGTGGGGTGGGTGTGTGCTGCTGTGTGCTGCCCAGGGCACACAACATTTAACGTAGTGTAGACATTGTTAGGATCTTAGTATATACCCACCAAAAAGAGACAAAGTTGCCTTGTGGAAGTGGGGAGTTGTCTGATTATTATATCCTTAATCACTAGTATGACAAAGATATCACATTCCCCGCAAACTGAGGGTCTGAGCTTATCTAGTAAGTAAACTTCATTAGAGATTATAATAGCCCAGAAGGTATAGCCAATTAGAGCATGCCAGGAAAAGAGAGAAAAAAGGAAGGAAGGAGAGAAAGAAAGAATGAGAGAAAGAAAGAGAGAGAGAGAGAGAGAGAGAGAGAGAGAGAGAGAAAGAAAGAAAGGAAGGAAGGAAGGAAGGAAGGAAGGAAGGAAGGAAGGAAGGAAGAAGAGAAAGAAAGGAGAAAGAAAAAAACCTCCGTAGCAACAGTGTGCCTTTTTTATTTATTTAATGTTTAATTATGTATATGTGTATGTGCATATGCGCATGTGGGTTCAGGTGCCCTTAAAGGCTAGTGGCACTAGACCTCCTGAAGCTGGAGTTTGCTGTAGCTGTGGGCTGCCACATGTGGGTGCTTGGAATTAAGCCTCTGCGAATAGAAATCACACCCTTACCCCTGAGCCATCTCTCCAGCCTTGAGTGCATGTGCTTCTTAAATCAAGAGTATTTGAAACAAATATTACTGGGTAAAGCCTAACAATTAGTTGAAAGAAACAACATAGATCATGTTTAAAAATAGTCACTACTGGACGAGGGGAGCTTGGCTGATGTGCATGAGGTATGATGCCCAACACTGCAAATCAACAAAGGGAGGCACTTTTTCCTAAAATTCTTAATATAAAATATTAACAATTGATGATACCTAGAAAAAAAAGCTTACACTTTAAACAACTTAGGTTTTTGGGTTTTTTTTTTTTTTTTTTTTTTTTTTTTTGGTTTTTCGAGACAGGGTTTCTCTGTGTAGCTTTGCACCTTTCCTGGAACTCACTTGGTAGCCCAGGCTGGCCTCGAACTCACAGAGATCCGCCTGGCTCTGCCTCCCGAGTGCTGGGATTAAAGGCGTGCGCCACCACCGCCCGGCCAGGTTTTTTTTTTTTTTGATGAAGCAAGGGAGGGTACTTCAAACACCGAGTTGAGGCATTGAGGCGGCTCACTGGTCATGGAAAGAGTCAGGGTTGCTATGGGACTGAGGTAAGGTCAGTAAAATTTAAACCAAAAAGGAGTTGATATCATGAGAATATGCCCTGTCTTGGCTACAACATGGGCATGGATTTCTGTTCTCTTGGAAAATACAAAATCAAGAATATTTGTAGTACTTGGTTTAAGGCCCTTATCTCATGTTTCAATGTGGGTTAGCCCTGGATGCTTCAAGGATACCCAGATCCCATAAGGTGATTCCTTTCTTACCAGTTACTAACGGTCTCTGGTCTTACAAAATGAAACCATTTCTCAGCACCGTATCCTTTTGTTGTCTAATAGAATCCTTACTGTGGGTTCTTAGGGTCCCATTTCCTTTGAACCCATAAAGAATCGCCTTCTAATAATCAATGGGAACTCTAATCTCTAACCCACTTCATCTACTCAGTACCACACACCAAGAACCTCCTACAACCTGGTTGGAGTCTAATAAACAAGGAGTTAGGACCTCAGAAAACCCCAAACAAAAAAATTTAAAAAAAATGGATTCTGTCTTTATGGAATATCTCCTTTGCTCATATAAAAGTGGGTTGGTCATGTGACAGTGTACCCTCCTAAGTTCCTGTATCTTCTCTCCACGATTAATATAACTTTAAATGCCCAAATGAGTAACTTTCCAATACTGTCACAAATATGGATCTAAATGAAAGAGCTGGTCTCAGGCTGGCCCCGCTCCTCATACCCAGGCACGATGACAGCATCAAAGATACCATGTAAGATAGTTACCAGACCTGGAAAACAACCTTAGAATTAGGGGAGGGAAGCTGGGCAGTGGTGGTGGCATATGCCTTTAAACCCACCACTTGGGAGGCAGAGACAGGCAGATCTCTGTGAGTTCGAGGCCAAGCCTGGTCTACAGTGTGAGTTCCAGGACAGCCAGGACTGTTTCATAGAGAAATCCTGTCTCAAAAAAACACCAAAAAATAATAATAATAACTAGGAGAGAGAGAATCTCTTTTTTGCTTCCTCTCAGTTAGAATGATTTCACCCTCTCTACCTTCATTGATCGAATTACTAAGCATTCCTTAAGGTTCCTATACAGTCCAACTTCTCTACTAATCTGCCCCTAATTACCAAGGTCCATGCTACTTCCTCTCATCTATGAGTGACTGTATTAACTAAAAGCAGCCTAAATTCATTGTCCTCTGATTGGGTTCATTATGGATGACCCAATGAAAGCAGGTCTCAGGATGCATTTTTCCAGTGCATCGTTATTTCCTTATGTCTATGATAAGGTAGAACTCACTGGCAACACATGCAGTAGTTCATTTATAATGGAGGTTCAGTTTTGTATCCTGAGAAACAAGCTGAGAGGATTTGCCTAAAAGTCTGTTGACTAGACGGATAGGCAGATAGACGTAATTGATTGCATAGTTTGTGATAAGTGACTTCACGCCCCTTTTGTCAGATTATATTTTCAAAAGTGGCAATAAATTGTGGTTTACACACCTGCAATCATTTCAAAGTCACTGATCTGAATGGAAGCCTGGACTCTTGACATCTGAAGGCAAATCGGCATTTTACCCTTTCCTCCCGAAGGGTAATGAGTGTTCTCCTGGAGAAAGTGTAGCTGACAACAGATAAATTGATGGATGGAGGACTAAGACACCCTGAGCCTTGGAGGAGAAATTGGAAGGATTCTACCTCATGCAAGGCATTCATTAAATGCCCTGTTTGGGGTTAATATCATGAAATATGAGTAGATTGTCTGGAGTGGACCGGAAGGTTGAGGATAGGGATGATGACACAGTGGAGGTATTTCAGTGGATGAAAGTAAATCCATAATAACCAATTTTCTGGTTCTGAGAACTGTATGTGGCCAGTAAAAATTAGTTTTCATACTCCAGGTTAATTGTCACAGTCATGAGAAGGACAACACTATGGGAGATCTCAGGGACTGAACTCAGGGCATCAGGCTTGGCGGCAGGCAGCTCTGCCACTAAGCCAACTCACAGTTCCATTCTAAATTTCTTCGGAATTCTATTTGTCCCATCCACTTCTATCTTGTCAGGGTAGATTTGATTAAATGGTATCAGAAACACATGCTTTTCAAAGTGAGCATATAATTCTCCCTGCTGTTTCCCCATCAGATATTTACATAGCTCTCGAGTTTCCCCCTTGGAAGTGTCTGATCCAAGGAATGGGTTGCAGGCCTTACATGTTCTAGAACCTGTTTTCTGAAGCCAATGCGCCCTAAATTGACCATGCTATAATGACTGACCTCCTACCGACACTTCCAATGAAGCATGAAGGGAAGAAATACTGAAATGTAGTGACCCATTTCATACTATGGGCAGAAGCCACAAGGACACTGAGTGTAAGATGGATGAAAAGAACCCAGGGTCATGTAAGAAGCCGTGATGCTCCCATCCAACATAAGGCTGAGGACTAGCTTCAGGTGGCGAAAAAGGGAAGAAAGGACGAGACAGAAACCAACAAGGTGTCTCACCTGGAAATATGACAGCTGGGAGTGGGGAGTAAAAGTGAACCTCCCAGAATGCAACAAATGCAACCGTGTCTTCATGGCGCTTGGCAAGAGAGGGTGAAGCAGAGCCCTGGGGAAGCCTTTTCAATCTAACCACAGACCCCACACCAGAGGGCAGATCAGAATCTCTAGGGAGGAAGACCTGAGAGGCGTATTTTGAAAACGCTGTGCTTTTAACATTCTGCCTAACATATATCTCCTACTTTATCACCAATGTGCACAGTAGTAATGAGAATTCCTGCAACAAAGAGAACAGTACAGGAGTCAGCTTAGTGTAACACCCGACTGTTGAGTTCCACCATGAAATGGCAGGAGACTGGAGTTCCAGGTCCATCGGGTGCAACCCTATGGCCTGAAATAACGTACTCAGTACTTTAAAGCATCACTGTATGAACAAATGTAATAGTTCCTGGTGTTATGAGCACTAGTGAGATGATGTCCCCAAAGTGCCTGGCACAGTGCTTTGCATATGGCAATGCTCAATCTGCATGCAATACACACAAAAAAATAAATAAATAAAAATGGTAAATGGTGTGGTTTTCAGAAGGACACATCCAGGGAAGGTCAACAGCATACAGAAAGAATTGTAAAGGCAGGTGGCAACCCTCTTCAGAGAAATAATCAGTGTTACCAAGAAGTATCTGAGGTCAGAGATAAGCCCTGTTCACTACTTTACCCACGCTTATCATGGCACTCAGAGAGAATGTTTGTGATAAACAACATTTGTCTATAGAAAGCTATATGCAATGACCTCCCAGCATCCTCGCATGAGGAATAGTAAGCAGAGTGAGAAATATGAAGTTATCTGGTGAATCAGAATGTTTTCTCTGCAAGCACAAAGACCTGAGTTCGATCCCCAGCACACATATAAAAAAACTGGGCATGATTGCACAGTATTCGCAACCCTGGTGCTGCAGAGGATGGGAGTGAGTAGAGACAAGAGGATTTCTGGGGCTTGCTGGACAGAACCTCTATCTGAAACAGTCAGCCCCAGGTGCAGTGAGAGACTGTACACCAAGAGAATAAGACAAGGGTGATAATAGAGCAGGACACAGATAACCATGTCTGACACTCAAACAACTCGTAAGAGAAGTTTGAGATCCCATTCATGGTCAAATCTCAGAACACTTTAAGTAACGGAAAACAAAAATTTCAGAACCCTTCCCTCTAGTCGTGTATGAATAGAAAGAGGAAAATCAGATGGAAGTCTTGTAAATCTCCGACAATTACTGTTGGAGATAATCAGAGCGAGTCATTTCTCAGCTGTGGGGTATAGTTATGAAGACTTCCCGGCAAATGACAGGAGTGGATCTGTGCGCGATATTCAGCATCTGGATTCCCTCACTCCTATTCGCATATGCACTAACACAAAGATAAAGGTTCTGTGATGTGACATACACTGATACCCCAAATGGAGTACACTTCAAATAGCCAGTCAGTGACCCAAGAGGATCACAGCTGCCCGGTGCAGCATTTGCGTAAGGAAATGGATTTATCAGTGAGATCATGAAGAGTTGCTGCTATATATAAACAATAATACTATTTGCAATCATACTCAAATATTGAATGTAACATTAGTTGAAAAGACGTAATTTTTCTGATTTTTTATGGCAACATAAGAGTGTGGTCTTGAAAATGTTTAAGATACTTCTCTGACAAGATTTGAAGAATTGCAATAGGATCAAAATATGTTACATGAAAAATTCTCAAAGAACTACTAAAACATATTTTTAAAAAAACGAAAGCGTCACATATGCCTAATGCATTTTTTTGATGACCCATAGCCTGGGTGTGCTGAAATATTGACAATATTTATTTGAGGTAGAACAGAAGCGTCTAAGACACAGGAACTAAGGAAAAACTGGGGCTTGCCTTAGATCCACATTGGTTCTGAATTCATCCTGTGAGAAGTCAGTCATCCTCGGGGGAAACATCTTTCCCACGGCCTTTGACACACATATCATGTGTTAACTTTATAGGGCACTGTGCATAGAGATTGATTAAGCCTTCTGAGGGAATCTGAACAGAGTAAAAACCCAATTCAATTGCTCTAATTAGAGTTACTGAGGGCTTTCTACTTAAGGGAATTCACACTAAGTGCTTTTTTTTTAAACTCTAATAAAAGATTCAGAAACTTGGTACCATTAAAAATATATGGCTTTTCCACACAGCCTCAACCCTAGAGAAAGAACCACAGACAACTAAGGAATGTTGAGAGGAGGTCAAAGAGTCCTCCTCATGGAACAGCCCACCAACTGGTTATCCAATGCCAATGGTCATCATAAAAACATACACATGAGTAACATTATACAGACTGAACAGACCATATATATACATGTACACATTGGCTTTGAGTCACACAGCTGACAAGAACTCAGATCTGTTAGCATTGGCTTTGAGTCACACAGCTGATAAGAACTCAGATCTGTTAGCATTGGCGTTGAGTCAGGATTTGGCAGATGACAGTGTTGTCACAACAACAAAATAAACTTACAAGTGTTCCAATGGTTCCTTTTGGAAATGACTAAAGAAAAATGCAACTCTGCTCACTGGCTTCCTGTCACTACTTAATAAATGTGGTTAAGATTCCTCAAGGCAATTTCCATTGGTGCTATTCACCCACGACAGGTAACATAGTTTTGAAGAGATGATAGTAGCCCAGGGTTATACTGAGAACCCCATCTGAGGTAACTATTGTGATAAAAAACAAAAAACACCCTTGGCTGGGTAGTGGTGGCGCATGCCTTTAATCCCAGCACTCAGGAGGCAGAGGCAGGAGTATCTCTGTGAGTTCAAGGCCAGCCTGGACTACAAAGTGAGTTCCAAGAAAGGCGCAAAGCTACACAGAGAAACCCTGTCTCGATAAACAAAAACAAAAACAACAACAACAACAACAAAAAACCAAAAAGGCAACTGAGAAGAGGAAGAGGTCATTTATTTACAACTCCAAGTCTCAGTCCGTCACTGAAGGACAATCAGGGCAGGAACTCGAGCAGTTAGTCAACATCAAACCCATAGTCAAAAGAAAAGAGAAGGTGTGTAACCGTTTCTTGACTGCTGATAGCTTTGTTCTCTCTTATCCTGTCCAGGATGCCTGCCTAGGAAATGGTACCTCCCACAATGGGCTGGGTCTCCCTATATCTGCCAACCAAGGCAATCTCCACAGGCTTGTCCATAGACCAACCTGACCTAGACAATTCCTCAACTGAAACTCCTCTCAAGTGAGTGTGTGGCTCTGCTTTTTTCCCCAGGATCATTGGCTGCACTGGTCCACGAGGGTGAAGGGAGCAGAAGCAGGAAACAGGGTTTGGATGGCTGTGGGTATGATGGAGACAGCCCTCTGGGAGACAGACTTTGCTGAAACAGCTCAGTTCTATCCCAGAGTATAAGGAACATATAGGATTGGGGAGCCTGGGGACAAACCCTAATTTGCATTAAGTGGCATGCTCCTGTCACAAGGCTTCCTAAGTGGCAGTAGGTCTATGGCAGAGCTCCTAGCACAAGTCTTCTTGCAGGAATCTATGCCAAGGGTCAAGTTAAAGATAAATCAAGCATCTGGCTTAGAAATAGCTTTCAGATAAGGTCAGTCCTCCAGGCCCAGGGACATTCTCCAGATAAGAGCAGGTAGAGAATAGGAAATTTCACTGGGGAGGGAAGGAGTCTCCATGTCGCCAAGCTTTTGGGAAATGCTGCCAGGCCATGATGGACTACAAGCTCTGACCAGCCAGGAGGCCTTCCAACATGAATCTAGGTTGTATCCAGTTAATAGTCAAAATCAATCAATATACTTACATTTTACTCAGTATGTTTGTAACAAGTTGTGTGGTCTGTGTCTCTTAAGGGCTCATAGAACATCTGTCCAGGCTCCATTGGGTTGTAAAGTCTCCATTGAAATGTCAGTTGTTACTCTAATAGGTCTGCCTTTATATGTGATTTGGTCTTTTTCCTTTGCAGTTTTTAATATTCTTTCTTTGTATACTACATTTAGTGTTTTGATTATTTTATGACATGGGAAAATTCTTTTCTGATCTATTTGGTGTTCTGTATAGTTCTTGTAGGTACCTCTTTCTTTAGGTTGGGGAAATTTTCTTCTATAATTTTTGTTGAAAATATTTTCTGTGCCTTTGACCTGGGTTTCTTCTTCTTCCTCTATTCCTACCATTTTTATATTTGGTCCTTTCATAATGTCCCAGACTTCCTAGATGTTTTGTGCCTGGGTGTTTTTAGATTTAGCATTTTCTTTGACCGAGATATCCATTTCTTCTATCCTGTCTTCAGAGACAGATTCTCCCTTCCATCTCTTGTATTCTGTTGGTAAGGCTTGCCTCTGAGATTTCTGTTTGAGTTCCTAAAATTTCATTTCCAGTTTTCCTTCAGTTTGGGTTTTCTTTATTTATTCTGCTTCTACTTGCAAGTCTTATATTGTATTCTTCATTTCATTCCACTGTTTGTGTTTTCACAGATTCTTTAAGGGATTTATTTAGTTCATCTTCAAGGGCCTCTAACATATTCATAAAGGCTATCTTGAAGTCCTTGCCTTGACCTTCAGCTATATTGCATTTCTCAGGACCTACTTTAATAGGGATGCTGAATTTTTTTAAAGATTTATTTATTTATTATGTATACAGTGAGTGTTCAGCCTGCAGGCCAGAAGAGGGCACCAGATCTCATTATAGATGGTTGTGAGCCACCATGTGGTTGCTGGGAATTGAACTCAGGACCTCTGGAAGAACAGCCAGTGTTCTTAACCTCTGAGCCATCTCTCCAGCCCCAGGGATGCTGAAATTTAATGGAAACATATTGTCCTGGCTGTTATTAATTTTGTTTTTATGCTGGTGTCTAGGTAGGTGGGTTTGAGATATTACAAGTCTAAGTGCTGATATCTGCTCTTGTCTTTGTTGAATGCATGTTCTGCTCCTGGGTTTCTGTTGCCCCCTGTGGTTCTTAGGAGAGTGTGAGAGCTGGGTTGCCTGGTATGAAATGCTTCTGAGATCCTGCCAGGTGTGGCCATTGGAGGTTCTGGTTAGAATGTGTTTTTTGGTATTGGAGCTGACACTTTGTGATGGAGATAGGCTAGAAGAGAGAGGGCTCAGGGGGTCCACAGGACGTAGTAAAGCAGACTGTTCCACCAGGATCTATATGCTAGGTCCTCTGGGAATGACGGCAGAGAGGGAGGAGTGGCCAACCAGTAGTCTGCTACAGAGGTGGGGATGAGATTTGGGGGTTGGGTTTGTACAAGAAGAGGGAGGGTAAAGATCTGAAAATTGCTGACCTGCTTCCCTGGCAGGTGTGGCAGGTCAGCAATTCCTAGGGAATCTACAAATGAATGCGCCTGACTGAGTTCCAAAAAGAAGTGTAATAACAGAGAAGTTTAAAAAAATGCAGGTTCCATAGCGAAACTCAATTTTTAACTTCCCATTAATGCAGATTTACCCAAAACAATTGCCCAATCTGAGAAACAGGAAGAAGAGAAGCTTGAGGGATGATGAACAGAAGTTCAGAGGACTATGGGAAAAATCCAAAAGTGCCAGTGTGAATGTGATAGTAACCCCAGAATGAAAGGGAAAAAGAAATAAATTTTCTTTAAAGAAACAATGGCTGGAGCCGAGTACAGTTACCCACGTTTGTCAATCCTCAGGAAGCTATGGCAGGATTTTGAGTTCAAGTCCAACTCAGGCTGTGTACTAAAACCTTTCCTCAGAAACAAGCCAGTATGCCAAGAAAACAAAATAAATTAAAAAAAAGAAAAGGTAATAATGGCTGAATTATTAGCTTTAATTATTATTTAATTGCTTGTTATAATTATTAGCTTTAATAAAAAAAATTAAACATGCAAAAATTTGAAGTAATCTCAGTCAACACACACCAAAGAATATATCTATAGACAACACCACAGTCAAGCTGTTAAGAGTGAAAGACAAAGAAAATTGTGAAAGCTGCAAGAGAAAAAGGTCTCGTGGCATGGTGGGGAACAGCAGTGTGATTAATGACGGACTCCTCATTAGAAAACTGGAAGCTAAAAGGTGGAGAAATGACAAATTCAAAATGCTGGAGGAAAAAAAAAATCTGTCAACAAATTAAAACTATCCTTCAAGTATGAAGGTGAAACAAAGACAGCCATACATAAATAAAAATGGAGATAATTCATTCCTATCATATCTACATTACAGAAAACACCAAGAAAAGTTTTTGAGCTAAAAGTAAATGACAGTATAGAATAACATCAAGCTGCAGGAAAAGAAACAGACAGCACTATAAATGGAAAATATGCAAGTATAAAATATACAGATGTATTTTTCCCTTTTTAGTTGCTCTTTAAAATCCTAAGGTTTATATAATGCAATAATTATAGCACAATTAAATTATATTTATAGCCGAGATATTGATAGCACATACTATATATTACTACAAAAGACAAGTGAAGAGATGGAGCTATAACAGGGTAGAGTTGACATATTTTACCAAAAAAAATCACATCAGTGATTAACCAGAGAAGATTCTAATAAAACTATATATATATATATATATATATATATATATATATATATATATATATATATATACATATATATACACATATATATGTATATATATCATAATCCATAGCACAATCACTAGTTCACAACTCAAACAAAATCATTCAAATCCAACAGAAGAATAAAATGGTACAGAGACAAATATTTGTTAAACAGAAAAGGAAAACATTAACATGGAATATGCATAAAATTAAAATGAGAAATTTAAATCCAAAGACAGCAACAACACTTACATTAAATATGAATGAATGCTGAGCAGTGGTGGTGCACATCTTAAATCCCAGCACTTGGGAGGCAAAGGTAGGTGGATGGATCTCTGTGAGTTCAAGGACAGCCTGGTCTGCAAAGCAAGTTCCAGGACAGCAAGGACTATTCCACAAAGAAATCCTGTCTCAAAAAACATATATATTTGTGTATGTATTCATATATGTCAATATATATGAATGAAAAAATATCCTATTCAAAAGGCAGAGACTGTCAAATAAGATAAAGACTAAGATAATTTGCTATCTCCAAAGTACACAAAAATGGTAGGAAGTAAATGAAAAGAAAAAACATGCAAACTATAGTCATGAATGAGCTGTATACTTTGTATCAATACTACAGTAGGAGCTAAGCAGCATGTCAAGAAACAGTTTGGTATGAAAAAGTGGCTAATACATCAGAAAATATAAAAATTACAAATTCATATGCCCTTGATAACTCAGTTCCAAAATATTCAAAGCAAAAGAGTTACAGAATTGAAGAAGAAGGTAGAGAGTTATGTCAGCACTTATGTTAAAGTTGAATGTTTCAGTTCTACTCTGTGTAACTGAAGGAACAGTTAGATATAAGCACACACATACATATGTGTGTGTGTGTGTATGTATACATACATACATGTGTACTTGGTCCCTATAAATTGCAATATATATAAAACCTTCAGATCTAGGAACTGCATTGATACCACTGGCATTCACAGTACATCCTGTCCTGAAGTAGGTATTCTTTCCAAATGCTCATGAGAGAATCTCTAGACCATGTCACTTGCTGAACCTTGTGATCTGGACCAGTGGGTGAGGGTGTGCTTCGTAATTGTGATGTAATTTGGATGATAGCAATAAAAGGACAATACTAGGCAGCCCTGGATGGGAACCATGGCTTAGTCATTGACTCTCTGATAAACTTTAGGAAAATTACCTTCTCTCTCTGAGTTTGTAGATAATAACATTGTCTATTTCACTCGATGCTGAAATAATTCAAGATAGTCTATGTATATATCACTTCTCTAAAACAGGAGGCATGCAATACCTAGTGATTATCGTGTTATTATTATCCTTATTGTGAATGCCCAGAAGCAGCCTTTAGTGTTTACTTATCTTGTCTTTTAAACAAGTAGTACAAAACACTGTATCTTCCCTGAGTGATGAGATGACAACCAACAGAGCCAGAAGTATGCTCCACGGTGGGGCGGAAGCAACATCAAGGAATGCTTCTGTAGTTGAGGAGACAGCAGGAGTAATCTCAAAGAAAGCTGTCAGCTGCTTCGTGCATCTGCACAGAATGGAACATTGAAATGTGTAGAGGCCAAGTTCTAGAGTAATTCTGAAAGCAGACATGTAAACAGCCTCCATGCAAATGCATGTGACACCCTTAGTTCCAGCCTATGCCTGCTGACATCTCTAGGAGTCAAGGCAGTGGAAGAAAACTGGAGTCTGACTAAATCAATAGGGCTTGTTGCAAATTCATCAATGGAATAAAGACTATAAATAAGTTATGTATTTTCTGTTTTGCTGGGGTTTTAGGGCAGGGTCTTACTATATAGCCACCCAGGCTGGTCTTGAACCCATTGTCTGCCTGCCTCAGCTTCCTAAGTACCAGGATTGTACCAGCCTACCAGTGTACCCACCTTAGATCAATTATCTCAAACTATTCTACTACTAGTTAGAAAAAAAAAAAGTCTAGTGCCATGAATTTATTTCCTTTCATAATAAGATTTTGCCTCCAAACCTAGGATCAGTTATTAGTAGGAATGGTTTAAACTACAGTTTCTAAATACAAGAGCCATTCTCAAATGACCAATGGACAGATCTATTTCCATCTAAAGTGGCAACAATTCTTCTCTTCTCCTTATGTACCCACACCAGAAAAGGTAAAGCTAGTTTAAAGAATATATCTTTTAAAAACACTACGCAAATACTAAACACAAACACAGCTATTGAATGTGTTCTATGTCCACTGAAGATAATTTATTCAAACACAGACACATTCAATAATCTATAGTCTTCTAAGAATTCCATGCAGTATGCCTTAGAGCAACTGAAAAGCAGTTCAGCTTCTCTCCATAGAATCCAATCTAATTGTCTTTTTATTTTCCTTTATGTCTCAGGAAGGAAGAAAAATTAATTGCTCAGGAGTTGTCCTGACTCCTTACATACAGAAAGGAAGCAAGAACATTTAATCTGTCAGTTTTTAAGTCTGAGTTTATGAAAACCAGAATTCACATCGTAAAACTCAAGTTCAAAAACTGGATCTAAAAGATGGAAATTCTCAAATAACTTATTAGAGTTTTATAGAATATTAATAGATATCAAATGAAAGAAAAAGGTTTTGTGGAGAAATCCACTTAAAAGAATGGAGTAAAACAAAAAGAAAGTGACCCTTTCTTTTTTTTCTAATATTTCTTATTTCTTTATCATAATGAAATTAAAGAAATTTTCATTTATAATAATTATCAATATTTATGGTATAATGTGATTGATATATATACACATTACATAACGATCACATTAGAGCAACTAACAAACACATTCTCTCAAATTTTCACACCTCTAGCTAATTTTAAAGGTATAGTGAGTCAGCTGGACAGTGGTGGTGCATGCCTTTAATCCTGGCACTCAGGAGGCAGAGGCAGGCAGATCTCTGTGAGTTCAAGGCCAGCCTGGTCTACAGAGTGAGTTCCAGGACAGGCTCCAAAGCTACACAGAGAAACATTGTCGAGGAAAAAAAAAAAGGTACAATGAGTCAATATATAATCAATAAATGACAGATTAGTATTAACTGCTGTCACTCTGTTGTAGATGAACAGTCTTATTAAATAAGAAACACAAAGCCAAATGCAGAGTTAAAAGCCCAAGAGGTCAGAGCAGTAGCTGAGAGATGAGACTTAAGACCGCCTTCTTACCCTTCTTGCCACTGCTGTCCTTCTCCTCAGCAAGAGACCTACTTCCTGTGTATCTGTCTTTTTATTGACTTTCTGTTCTGCCTTCTCATTGGTTGTAAACCAAACCACATGACCTCCTCGTCACTGCCTGTCTATACAGACCTCCAGGTCTTCTATGGTTGGTATTGAGATTAAAGGCATGTGTCTCCATGCTGGCTGTATCCTTGAACACACAGACATCTGTCTGTCATGTGATCTGGATTAAAGGTCATGTGATCTGGCTTCTGCTATGCCTTGCTATTAGCTCTGACCCCCAGGCAACTTTATTTATTAACATACAAATAAAATTACATTTCAGTACAAATAAAATATCACCATATTTCCCCTTTTCTATTTTGATAAAAGGAAAAAAGTTATAACTAATATAAGAAAAACTATATACAAAAGTACAATAACTATATACCATATATATAAGCAATAAATACCTAAACAATGTCTAATCCATTTGCATTTGACAAATTCAGAGAAAATAATTCCATTATCTATCCTATTTTGGTAAGTCCAAAATGTACCTGATTCACTTTCTATCCTAACTTATATTACTAACAGAACTATCTTATAATGTCTTTCAATAAATAAATTTATACACTTACACTTTAGTGAGTTTCTTTTCTAAAATTCTTCACAAGGAAAACTATAACTATCTAAATTTAACTATCTAATCTTCAACTCTAACTAACTAATCTTCAACTCCCTAGAGACCCAAGAAGGAAATATTACCTAACAAAAATAAAAACAGGAAGTGCACATAAGCAGCTTCCAAAAGAAATGTGAGTTGACAGAAACAGCCAGCTGCCTGGGCAGTCACCCGAAGTTTCTCCGCAGTGTTGGGGCATCATCTTCAGCCTATAGGCTTAGCGTATCTGACAGACTCATTTGTGAAGTAGGATGTACACAAGGTCAACAGTTCAACATTTGGTGAGAGCAGTCCATGTACCAGAAACACCTGAATTCCACTAGTGTCATGTCATGATTTAGGATTTTAAATTCTGGAAATTGTTGATGTTTTTTTAATTGAGCTGTCCATTCTTGGCTGTGTGTATGTGTGTGTGGCTTCATCTCAGCATCCCATTCTTCTCCACATCCCTCTATTAAATGCCAGTCTACCATTGAGAGGTGTGAGCTTAGTTACTCTTCAAGAATAACTGTTTCAGCTGCTGTTCCACTGCACATCAGAAGCCATTGGCCCACTGCCTGTTCAGTTGCCTTTGGAGAAAAGGGCACTGTACCTTTTCCGAATTGCAAAGGCCACTTCATGGATGGTGCCATATTGTCCTGACCTCAGAAGATGCCTTTTGTCAAAGCCACAACCACACTTGTTTTGGCAAGAATCAGTAGTCCTTTGTTTCGTGTCCTGTCTGTCCATTTTGTCCTGTTTGTCAGCAGTTGATTCGAGGATGCTTTGTTGTTCAGTGGCTAACTTTTGCCACAATGAAAGTTAACTTCATATGCAGTTTCTTTAATGCCCATATTTTCTCTGAAGTAGATTGGTACTGCCAGATTTCATTCCTCTGAGTACCCTTTGGGTTACATCCTGCTGGTAATGGCATCTAATTGTAAAAAGAACAAGTAGGACATTGCCTTACAATTTCCTTGGCTTATTGCCAGGTTATGGAAAAATTCTTTTTTAAACCTTTACTATTGGCATGATGTTTTTTTATGAAATTCTGAGGCCTATCAATTTCCTATCAATAATTTATCAATCTCACCATTACTTTGTGCTAGAGAGCCTGGCAGACCAGTATGGGATTGGATGTAAGTTATATATAAAGGATGACTCCTTTTCCTGATTGTATCTTGTAACTGAATAGTGAAGTTAATTCTGATGCATCAGGGATAAACTCTGCAGTCTCAATATGTAATACCACTCTTTCAGCATACTGAGAGTCAGTTACTATGTTGAGAGGTTCTGAAAAATCCATTAATACCAACAGAATAGCATACAATTCTGATTTTTGAACTGAATTATAAGGACTTTGAACCACTTTACCTAAATTTTCTGATTTGTAACCTGCCTTTCCTTGTTTGTTTGCATCTGTATAAAATGTACAAACTCCAGATATGGGTTTTTCCCATACAATTCAAGACAAAATCCAGTCAGCTCTCTTTATAAGATCAATTCTATCGCTTTTGGGATATTTGCTGTTAATTTTTCCAAAAAAAATTACTGCAAGCTCTTTGCCAAAGTTCACTTTCTGTCCATAATTTTTCAATGTCATCCTTAAAGGTATGACAATTTCTGCTGGGTCTATTCCTGCTAATTGACAAAGTCTCAATTTTCCTTTCCAAATCAAGTCAGAGATTTTTTCCACATAAGTTTTTAATTTTTTATTCGGTTTATTTGGTAAAAATATCCATTCCAATATAATATCTTCCCTCTGCATTAATATTCCTGTAGGAGAATGCCTAGAAGGTAAAATAACCAAAATGCAATCCAGGTTTGGATCAATACAATCCACGTGTCCTTCATGTACTTTCTTTTCTACCAAGGCCAATTCTTTCTCAGCTTCAGGTGATAATTCTCTTTGCATTGCTATGGATTTTAGTTTATTGATACAAGTTTAAACTTAATTTTGTTATACTGTACATATATTTCTATTCTCATTTGAGGTGTTATGTTTATGTAACTCATTTAAATTGTAATGGATAATTGGGAAATACAGATTAATAATTAGTCTTCTATGATAGTCAAACTTATAGTCATGTTGTTTTCTAGGTATGCACAGATATAATTCAATTAAGTAGGTAATCTTCAAACACTTCAAAGACCTACAGAATACGGCATTTAAAATATTTTAAAAATTAAGACTTTCTGGACAGTGAGACATGTCTGCTCCTGGCAGCACCGATTTACTTCAGAGAGGAGGATGGGCATTGAAGACACTCCATATAGAGTTTATCTTCTTCTTGGCAAAAATAGCATCTGGGCAAGAAACTGTTCTTGCCTGGACTGCTTGATCAACTGGACATGCAAGACCCATTTGAAGGTGAACACTGAACTTTGCTTAGTGAAATGGTCCTTCAGGTTCCTGTTTTGCAGAGGAAACTGCCAGACATTCTACAGGACACAGAGATAAATGACTGAGAGACCCGAGGCCTGTGGGCTGAGGACAGATGCCCCAATTTTACAAAGGAACATTAGGTGACTGTCCAGGCTGCCAGCTGTCTCTGTCTACTCTAGCAAGACTCCCGAAAGTTGCTTGCGTCCTTCTCCCATTTCTGAGGTAATATTATATCCTTCTGAGGTCTTTGGTGTAGTTGAAGACTACATAGTTATAATTTTCTTTAGTTATGATAAAAGATAAGTTAGATATAAAACCTTAGACTCACAAATATAAGATAGGATATCTTCTTTAATTTTGCCAAATTCAAATAGACTAGTTATTATAAATAGACTATTATAACTGTAATTCTTGCTTGATAATTGTTTTGTTATCTGTAATTTTACTATGTGAAAGTTAAAACCTTCCTTTTGGAAAAAAAAGAAAAGGGGAAATGCTGTGGATATCACTCTGTATAAATAAAATGCTGATTGGCCAGTAGCTAGGCAGGAAGTATCGGCAGGACAAGCAGAGAAGAGAATTCTAGGAAGTGGAAGGCTAAGGCAGAGAGACCCTGCCAGATACCACCATGAGAAGATGTTAAGATACCGGTAAGCCACGAGCCACGTGGCAACTCATAGATTAATAGAAATGGGTTAATTTAAGGTATAAGAACAGCTAGCTAGAAGCCTGCCACGGCCATACAGTTTGTAAGCAATATAAGTCTCTGTGTTTACTTGGTTGGGTCTGAGCAGCTGTGGGACTGGCAGGTGAGAGAGATTTGTCCTGACTGTGGGCCAGGCAGGACCAGAAAAACTCTAGCTACACTCTGTTGTGGTATAGAGCACCAGGGAATATTCTATCTCCCTGAAACTCTGTGCGTATTCATTAAACTGTCCTGAAATCCTCCTCTCCCTGTACCCCAGGCTCTGATGACACTGTTCTGTTCTTTATTTCTATAAGATCTGATTTTCAGATTTTCATATGAATGAGGTCACAAGTAAATACATTTCTATGACTGGCTTATTTTACTTATCACCTATAGATGTTGTCAGAAATGACAGCATTTCATTCTAATATCCCACTGTATATGTGTCTGTACACACCAACGTTTCCTTCTCATGTCATCTGTTGATTGGCACTTCTGCCGATTCTGCGTCTTGTTTACTATGAGTCATGCTACAGTAGACGTGAAATTCAGGCAATTTCTTTGACATACTAGTTTTTATGAAACCCTAAAAGACACCCAAGTAGCTAAAGTAATCAATACTCTACAACAACAAAGTAGCTAGAGGTATCATGTGACCTAGTAGTATCTTTCAGATATGTATGTGCAACATGCCCCACAGGCTTGTCGCCATCCAGTGATGCTGCTTTGAGAAGCTTTGGACCTTTCTGGACATGGAACTTAGTTGGCAAACATAGAACACAGGGGAAGGTCTTGAACATTTCAGACCAGCCCCACCTCAGCCTAGCTCCTAACTTCTGGATCCACCAGGATGTGACAATCCCTGCTGTAAACTCCCCACAAACAAAAGCCAGTCTTACCCCCCAGGGTTTCTCTGATGGATCCCTCTGAACCCTGAGCCAAAACAGGGCTCTTCTCCCTTAGGTTGTTTGCTTCCACCAGGTCCTCTCTCACACCAAAAAGAAGTCCATAAATATACCACCTGACTCAAAAAACCATGGAGAATTTTAAAAGACATCAAGGAGGGGTAAATGAGAGAGGGTTTGGAGGAAGTAAGGGGGAGAGGGAAATAATGTAATTATATCATAATCTCAAAAAAATAAGGAAATAATTTTTAAAACATGGCACTGGCACAAAAATGCACAAATAAACCAATATAGCATAACAGAGAGCCAGAAATAAAGCCATGAATTTACAGCCAACTATCTTTGTACAAAAGCATCAAGAATATACACTGTAGAAAAGACAGTTTCTTCAAATAGCGCTGATGAGACAGGACCTTGATATTCAGAAGAATGAGACAAGTCTGTATCTCTTATCATACACGAAATCAACTCAAAATCAAAAGACTTAATTGTAGGACCCATAACTATGAGTCTACAGCGGAAAACACAGGAGCAATGAAGGACACTGGGCTTAGCAAATATTTTATATATGACCTAAAAACACAAACAGCAAAAGGAAAACTAGACCAATGGAAATAGACCAGACCAAAGTTTCCACACAGACTCAACAGCTGCCAGAGTGAAGCGACTGCCTGTAGAACAGGAGGTCTTTGCAAGCTGGTAAGAATTTTAAAAGAAGGCTGATGGAAGGCATACTGCACTGACCCCAAACTCAACTAAGACTGCCTGTAGAACAGGAGGTCTTTGCAAGCTGGTAAGAATTTTAAAAGAAGGCTGATGGAAGGCATACTGCACTGACCCCAAACTCAACTAAGTAAATGGGATCAATTTGTTCAGAAGATAATTTGAGAAGTGCTACTTCTGAACAACTCAATGTGCACATGAAAGAAAGCTGAATTTCAGAAAGATGACTTACTGGAAAAATGGGTAACCATGGAACCAGTCCTTCAATCTAAGCTGCCTGGCCTACAACAAAAGAATTTCCATGCCCTGCTCTTTCTTACTCGGCCATCTCTGCATCTGTTCCCAGAAAAGTTCCAATTTGTCTCACACCTTAAAACATCAATAATATTGTAATTAAAATTACTGCCTCTATCCTTTAATTGAGAAGTCAATTGACTCAATTTGTAAATAACTGTCGCTATTATTCTTTAATTGGGAAATATTCCCTTTCCTTCCCCTCCTCCCCTGGTTTTTCTCTCTTCCTCCTACTGTACTCCATGATGTCACAAAGATAGGTACTGTTCTCTATTACCTATATAATCTCATATTCATGAAGATATCCTTATAGCTAACATAGGCCAAATGTTAACTCTAATTGTACGGATGAGAGGTTCCGTCTAAGTGGAAAACCCAGTTCATTCTTGAGGTTATCATTTGCAATGAACAGGCTGTTTCTGTATTGAAATCCTAAGTTCACTGCGAAATGATAAAGTCATGGGTGTGGTGCCCTTGTGGCTATTAGCATCCTCATAAGAAGTGGACAGGAAGCCATCATGCCCTATGCTCCCCAAGTGAGACTTCAAGAAGTTAGCATTCTGCCACCCACAAGAGGAGCTTTACCTTGATACCACCATTGCTGGCACCCTGGTATCAGACTGTCAGCCTCCAGAACTTCAAGAAGTAAATGGCTATTGTTTATAAGCCATCCAGTCTGTGGAACTCAGTCACCACAATCCAAACTAAAGAATAATTATTTCATGCACCAAACATTGTATTAAGTGATTTTACATTTGCATAGTTATTGAATATCATGAGGGCAATAGTATCAATTCTATCTAATGAATCAGAAACTGTAGACTGATGAGTACTGCCCAAGTCGGCACCACCAGCTAGCTGAGCTGCAAGTTAAGTAGTCACAATGGGACTCTAGAGTCCCACTCGTAACCACTCACCATATGGATGGTTAGCTTTAAGTGTTCCCAGCAGTTCCATGCCAAGCCACCAAGACCAGAATGATAAATCTGATATGATGACTAAGAAAACAGAAACCATGAAAGCAATATTGCTGCTCAATCTGTCATTCAACAGCATGTCCATCTCTCTCCTCAACAAAGGATTGTTTTATCATCTGTTGCCTCCAACTTCATGCACGGATAGTGGCAGATCTGATACCAGTGGCTTTCTGTGTCTACCCAGAATGATTCTCCTCAGAGTATACAACTGTGGGGTCATCATAGCACTAAGCTACAGCAGACATTGCATTACAGTCAATAGCCCATGAAGAAACTAACATTTGAACAGAAGGTACAGAGATTAATTTTGTGGATCAAATTTATTACCCAGAATAAAAGAAGGCATTCAATGCCCTCTTTTGGATGCTTAAGTAATAATGATGACTTCTCAATTCAACATGTCACCCAGTTTCATATGCCTCATAGGGGTTTGGACTAATGAAAACTTCTGCACACAACTTGCTGTTGGGCTGCCTTTCCAGATCCTTGATCAGCCTTTCGAGATCCTTGGTCAGCCTGTATGCGCCTGTTTTGGTTTTGTGCCTCAGGTAGATGACCTCCTCGGACAGTGTCACTAGACTCCCTTGCTCCATGACCTCCAGCATTTGTCTACTAGGAAACTTGGAAAGACATCAGAAAATAGAAATACAAATAGGTGAAGGCATTTATCCACAACATCCTCCCTGCCAGATTGCAGCTTGGTGCAGGCTCACTCCCCTTGTTTACAGTCGCAGCTCCAGCCGGGGCTGTGTTTCATTTATGGTCAGGTCATGGTCCCTTCTTGGTGTTTTCTACCTAGAAACACAACTCTTGAACCTGTACTGACCCGAAGTGACTCACGGCTATTAAGTCTGTGACCCTGCCTGATTATAGTTCCTTGTTTAAAATAATCAGAGCCGTACACAGCCAAACAAACCACAAAATCATCGTCTCTTTTTCACGGCAGGGGCAGCTTCCTAGCCAGGAACCAGCACCCACATACACAGGAAATGGGGGAAGGGGCAGTCACTCGTGTCCCTTATGTTTGAGAGTGGCACCTGTGGCCCTCTTGAGCACCCACTGACTATTCCACAGCCTACTTCCTAGAATTTGAGCTATGAAGTCTTAAGATTATAATTTTTATTAAAAGAGAGTTCTGATTTCTTTATTATATGCATTTGTGTATGCCTGAGTGTACAGATGTGAATGCAGGAAGGCCAGAAGAGGGCATCAGATCCCCCCGGAACTGGAGTAGAGGCCTGTGTGGGCAACCTGCTATTGCTGCTGGGAATGGAACCTAGCCAGTTCCTCTGCAAGAGCAGCCAAGTGCTCTTAACCACTGAGCCACCTCTCCAGACCCATGATTCCCTAACTAAGAACACTGGGAAATTTTTGAAAGAACTACTTTTAACCACCAAAAGCAATATTCTTCTGTCGCTTTTGAAACAGCTTAAATGTCAGTTCTCTTTTGATAGCTGAAGTCACTGAGAATTATTTTGTCTTGATTAAAGAGACTATCATTTTAATGAATCATGAAAGCCTTGATATTTTAATTTCACCAGATATCCTCTAAGAGTAGGCGAGGATACTTTCAATTTTCATATTACTTTCGGGAAGGCAGAATAAAAAAAATAGATGAAAAAATAAGAATGATAAAGCAAAGGAAACCCGCACTTTCATATACATTACAATATTGAAGACATTTTTAAAGTGCAATAGTACATCAAGGAAGTTCTAGTGAAATGTAAAAACATGGCATGTTTGTTTAAAGAAATACATAAAAACGAAAGTATGATCATAAAGTGTTGTACCAATTTCAGGAAACCCCCAGAGACCAACAAGGAGCCAGTTTCCAAGGCAAGCACATAAGTGTCCTTTTATTGTCAGGTTTAACCTGGGCCACCACCAGGCAGATGGAGGGAAATGGGGCAGTGGCCGCAAGCCCAGGTATAGAGAGTTTTTATAGGGAAAAGCCACACGTTGTAAATTGCATGCTTTGGCAACTTGGGATTGGGTAGAAGGGATATGAAGCAAAGTGATTTTTTTTGAAACTATTGGTCTACACTTGGAGCACAAAACCACATTTGAAACCATTGGGTTAGACTTTTTGGCAGGGAACCACAACTTGCTGAGCAGGATTATCTGGGCTGCTCAGCAGGATTATCTGGGCTGCTCAGCAGGATTATGTAGATATCTTCAAGGGCCATAAACCACAGATAGAATGTCTGCAGGAGTATACTGCTCTGGATCTGTTCAAGTTGTCATGGCACATTCCTGAGGTCCTTCCTGGAACTGAGTACAGCAGGTGGTCTGAGATGGTGGCTCTTCCCCTAAGATGGGGTTTGTATTGCTTTCACAAAAGGAGCTCAGAGACAAGGAAACATTGTGTGTCGAGTATCTTTCTTAACACTTCTAGGCAGAATGACATTGACAAAAACTGCCAGCTCGTTCCGTTATTGTCTTTTATAAATATTGACTTTTCAAAAGTTCATTTTAAATGAGATATTTTTAGTCTTTTTAATATCCAAGCCACCTAAGATGATTAGCATGATGGAATTAATAAGTCTTTGGCATTTACTCCATACCATGCACTGCTGTGTGCTCTATATACACCATCTGGCTTCTCTGCAAAAGGACAATTGCTATTACTAAGCATGAGCAAGTATCAGGTGGACTTTGACAAGCTGTTCACACCTTAACTCAGTCCCTACACCAAACCTGAGGTCACGATGATGGTGACATTCATTTCAGAAAGGAAAACGCTGAAGCCCAGACGGCAGTCATGAGGACAACTAAGGTTTGAAAAAACACAGTATTTCCAAGTCCAGCCAGCTGCCCAGAGTTGCTGCTAGAGAACCATGGAACTAGGCAGTGTAACTGACAGACAGGTATTGACTCACAGTCTATAGATGAAGTCCAGTTTGAGTGTTGGTTACATTGGTTTGTAATAATGCCCCAGCCTCTCCTCTTGGCTTGCCAGCACCAACTTCACAGTTGGGTACCTTGCTCTCTGAAGGCATGTCTTTCTCCCAATAAAAGGGCATTCCTTAATTACTTCACCTTGACTTTATTACATCTCTAAAGACCCTGAGAAGTTTAATCTGAGGTGGTGGGGATTAGTTAACATAAGAATGCATTAGAGGGAGGCACAGTTCAACCCAGATTGTTAGAGAAATGACAGAAACTAAAACCCAAAGATCTACTTAAAATCACTGCAATGTGGTTATTTGTGAGACCTGAGCCCAGGCCACTATCCCCCAGACTCTCCAAGCTGGGGACACCATGTTCCTTCGGTGACACTATGACATACACAGTTATGATTCTAATTCCCCAGGAGAAGAAAGGTGATGGATGAATGCAATGCCCGTCTCTCTCCCATTAGTCACAGACCTCTCTTTGGATAATAAATTCTGAAGCCCATCTAAGCCGCCCATCTGCTCTTAAATCACTTTATCAAGAGTCAGAGCCCTGGATCTCCAGCAGATCCAGGCCGAGTTAGATTAGATTCCAACCAGAGCTTTGTGAGGACTAAGTGACTTTAAATTGACCCAAATTTATCTTCTTAGAATTTCATTATTCTGAAAAACCCACATTCCCTTTCTGCCACAAGAAATACAGTCTTGGTTTTTTATTATTATTATTATTATTTTCTTATTACAGCTTTTCAGTATTCAGCAAGTGAAGATGTTGTTCTGGTCATGAAAGGCAGATGTTTCCTTTGTTAAACGACAAAAACTAAGGGGCCACAATGTTCCCTTAAAGCAGTCTTTCACTTCATTGTGTACTTGTAATTATTACTGGGTGGGGTATGTTCAAATGCTCTGGCAGGATTTTTTAAATCTCATGTTAGCAAGTCTACTCTACAAGATTAATCTTGGGTATTCTATAAAGCCTAGAGTAGTTATTTAAATGGATGTGAACCAGGGGCTGAATTTTGCACATACATTTCAAGCATATCTGCTCATTAGCCAGCGTACAACCAAGCCATGTGTTTTGTTTTGTTTTGTTTTTTGGTTGTTTTGTTTTTTTCATTTTTCTTTATTAAGAAATTTTCTACTCACTCTACATACTACCCACAAATCCCATCTCCTCCCTCCTCCCATCTCCCAGCCCTCCCTCCCAAGCCACCCCACATCCCCACATCCCCCAAATCGAGGTCTCCCATGGGGAGTCAGCAGAGCCCGGCACACTGAGCCTAGGCAGGTCCAAGCCCCTTCCCACTGCACCAAGGCTGCGCAAGGTGCCACACTACAGGCACCGGATTCCCAAAAGCCTGCCCATGCACCAGGGACGGATCCCAATCCCCCTGCCTGGGTGGCCCCCAAACAGTTCGAGCCAAACAACCGTCTTCTGTACCCAGAGGGCCCAGTCCAGTCCGTGGGGGCTTCACAGCCACCAGTCCACAGTTCAGAGGCCTCCAATAGTGTGGCCGGTCATCTCTGCACTTCTTCCGGTCATGATCTCAACATTCCCCGCCTTCAGAATCCCTCCTCTCTCTCATCGATTGGATTCCCAGAGCTCAGTCTAGCACCTGGCCATGGATCTCTGCATCTGCCTCCATCACTCACTAGACAAAGGCTCCATGCTGATAGTTAGGGTAATCGCTAGACCAGTCACCAGAGTAGAGCAGTCCAGGAACCCTCTGGACCACTGCCAGCAGTCCAAGGTGGTGTCATCCTTGTGGGTTACTGAGAGCCTCCCCAGCACCCTGCCTCATCCTTTTCCCATGATATCCTCATCTATCATAGTATCTCCCTCCCTGCCCTCCCACTCTGTCCCTGTTCCAGCTCGACCCTCCCATTTCCCTATGTTCTCATTCCCCACTCCTCACCCTCTGCCACCCCCCACACACCCAGTCCACTCATGTAGATATCATCCAGTCTTTCCCTGTTAGCTAGCCTCTCTAGAGCTGTGGTTTGCAGTCTGCCCATCCCTCCCCTCACACCTGGTATCTACTTATGAGTGATTACATACTGTGTTTGTCCTTCTGAGTCTGGGTTATCTCACTCAGGATGATATTTTCTAGCTCCATCCATTTGACTGCAAATTTCTTGATATCATTGTTTTTTACTGCTGAGTAGTATTCCATTGTGTATATGGGCCACGTTTTCTTTATCCATTCTTCAGTTGAAGGGCATCTAGGTTGTTTCCAGGTTCTTGCTATTACAAATAGTGCTGATATGAACATAGTTGAGCATGTGTCCTTGTGGTAAAATTGAGCATTCCTTGGGTATATGCCAAAGAGTGGTATAGCTGGGTCTTGAGGAAGACTTACTCCCAATTTTCTGAGAAACCACCATACTGATTTCCAGAGTGCAAGCCATGCGTTTTTAAATATGAAATAACAATAGGCACCCTAAAGTCAAAAGTCTCATATAAGTAAGCCTGTTTTCTTATGTCTAGAACTTTAAGGGACTTACTGTCCATTTTATACAATCTACATTTCATCAACTTCTTAAGAAGTTGCTCAATGGACTTTCACTCTTGCTTTACCAAGAGAGAATGAGACACAAAAGAGTAAAGAGTGGCCTAATTGGGGTAAATATTGAAATCAGTGTTGAAAGTCTAATCCCTCCTTCCTGTTGCTGCCATGAGGCCGGTGGTAGAGAGATAGCTAATCAGAAGGAGCTGGGTTTTGGATTCCAAAGAAAATGGAAAGCTGCACACAGGATCCAGGAGGCATGTCCAAACTTTTGACATTGCAACGAAAGCAACATCATCTGCATAGTTCACACTCGAGAACCACACTACTGAGTTATATTTAAAAAAAATTACAAAAGACTCTTATAATGTTCTAAGTAAGTGTTCACAGCTATCCTGGGGTGTGCATAGCTGTGAGCTGCAGGTTGGTTACACATGAAAGGTCTGACCTCTGGGACTGTGCTGGAGCAGGAGGGGTCAGTTCTGGTTGGAGGGCTGCTGAGTGAAGCATCCTCACAGATCATTCATGGCTCTGTGGGGGACTCACTGGGCTCCAGGAATCTACAGAAGTGCCTTTTATTTTTTTCTGATGAAAGTTGCTTGTAGGAAGCCCTTGATCTGTAGGTATTGACGACGGTGTAATGAAGATAATGAGGCTTGAAGGTGATTCTTTCCTTCAGCGGGGGGAAAAAAAGGCTATAGAGTATTAACCCATGGCATGCCCTACCTAAGACAGGGCAGAGCTGCTAAGTTGGTTAGATGTTGGCCAGGCATCCTCCCTGCTCCCCAGCATGACTCTCCCTTAGAAGATCTTTGTTCCTAGCATGTGAATGGCTGAATTAAATTGTTCCCTGGTCTTCCTAAATCTTAGGGCCAATAAGAAGAATCTGAACATGTTTAGTATCTTCACCAAATCAGCTTCTTGCCCAGTTGTTCATTTATTTATGCACTTCCTAGAATGTAGTTAAGCTTGCCTTGTAAGAGGTAGAGGTCCAGTAATTCTTGCTGAACAAGATACATGGTGCTTCAACCAACTGATTTGTATGACAATGAAAACCTAAGTCCATGCTTATGATTTATAAATATAATATGCACAAATAACATACTTATGTGATGATATAGTAATGTGTGTAAAAAGACAGGAGCTGCGACAGAGAAAGGCACACCTCCTGCCGCATTTACTCTTACACTAGCCATACACATCATTCCTCCCTAGTTAGAGAGATTTTGGAGGTTTTGTTATCCTACGGAAGTTCCCGTCAGAGGGTGAGTTGTTTCCCTGGCACCTGCCGAAGCATGGTGTTGGCAGCTATCCTTTCCTGCTGACAGAGATTGCTCATCTCAGCATACCTGTCAGGATCTATTGCCCCTTCTAACGATAATGGGCTGACAGAAAGGAGCAAAGAAAACTACTGAGGATAACTGCTCCATCCAGGCTTCCAAGTTGATCATTCAAACCAGAAGGGGACTTGGCAGCCAGGGAAGGGAAGCAAGCTGTTGATACCTTGTTGACACCATGCTCAGCTCCAAAGGTATTGCTACTCTCCGTCTACTGCATGGCAGAGTCTAGGATGCTTCAGACGGTGTCTGTTGACCTGCAGTCACTAAATGAAGAAATCCTGACTCAGTGGAGCTAAGTGAGAAGGAAAAAGTAAGCATTTCCTCCTAAATAAAAAAAAAATAGTATGTCTTGACTTTGGGAATTGAATTTTCACTGTGTTCAAAAGTAGAAGCAGAGTAGGGAAATGTGACCTAGGGCAGTGCAAAGGGGTTGTTCATAATCTGGAAATAATAGTCATCACAAAGATGCTGCGTTCAAAGCTGCTTCAGTTGCATACAGCAGATGTCCATGAGCTTACTCACATCACATGACAAGTTGGTGATGGGTACCATTGAGGTTTTTGCCTCCATCTTTCCTCTCACTCCTTTTCTCTTTTCTTCCTTTGCTTTACTAACATTATTCTCTCTCTCTCTCTCTCTCTCTCTCTCTCTCTCTCTCTCTCTCTCTCTCTCTCTCTCTCTCTCTCTCTGTGTGTGTGTGTGTGTGTGTGTGTGTGTGTGTGTGTGTGTATACACTGGTACATGTGCATACACGGACTTGTTGAGGTCAGAGGACAGCGTTGTATGTCATTCCTCGGGCTCTTCCTTCTCTGCCTACCTCCACACTGCTCTGGATCTCACCGAATAGGCTATGTTGGCTGAACCAACAATCACCAGGGATCTATCTGTGGATTCCAAGGCTGGGCTACAAGTCTAGCTTTTTCACAAAGGTTCGAAGAGTTGAACACAAGTCCTTGTGCTTGTGAGGCAAGCACTTTGCCACCAATGGAGCCATCTCAGCCCTTCTTCTCCACCTCTTATTACAGCCAGCTTGAAGTTGTCGGAATTCTAGCATTAGCCCTTACCCAAAGATTTCATTACAATCTATCTAATTCCAATCTCCAGGAAATACTTGTTGTTGAATCAGTGGAAACAGATGTCCATTCTTGAACAGGTAGCTGTTGTAGGGAAATAGATTGCATGACAAAGGCTCAAAGAGCAGGGTACACTCATCCATGGTTGCTCTGAATCCTTCGCTTGCTATAGGCCAACTGTGCTGAGAAGCCATACCACCTGACACAAGGTGAGGTCACCGACTACTTACAAAACCAGGAAATGATTGCCTTCTTCACACCAATAATGAGAACTATCTCCTTATTATCTCCATTTAGGATTACCTGTTCCTCCTCTCAACTCAGCAGCTGCCCTTGCATAAATCATGGGGAAAATCTACAGGCCAACCATAGTGGCCTGGGATGTCTCATACCCAGATAATCTGGTTGTATGGTCTTGACTAAAAATATTTGACTCTGAGATCTTCTGGTTGGAAAGAGGGACAGGTAGACGAGATAACCATAACTCTCTCCTACCTCACTTCATTCTGCCCTGAGTTTCACTACCCTCAGTTTCGCTCTCGTGGCCACATCATGTCAGTACTGTGGCTCTCTGCACTTGGCTCTTGCTCTCTGAGTGCTCCTTAGCACCACTAGATACTACGGGAGTCTTCACTGTTATTAGCTACCCTTCAAGACTCAGTTCAACATCTCCTTCCTTCCCTGATAACAAGGACTGTCTTTCAGCACACGACACTGAGGCACCAGTTCCAACAGGAATTTCATTTAGACTTTATTTTTTATTTCTAAACTTACTTTCCATCACTTAGGAAGTGATAAATGTCTAAAGCAAATAGCTGATTTCTTAGTCATCTGTGTTGCCTGCATCTATCAAGTAACTTAGAATAACACTGAATGGATGAATGAATAAGTGAATGAATCGTCATTAATTTCTAAAGCATCTGGAGTTATCAATCCAGCATTCATAGAAACATAAAATATTTTTCAAACAATATTTTGAAAATTTGTTCATGGTACAGTGTCCTCAAACATCAATATTATATTTAGTCATGGCCACCAACCTGAGTGACCAAGTCAACAGGAAATCAGTTTAATATTTTATACACCTTTTAAATACGGGTTTTTTTATCCCAATAACCAAATGTTTAAGATCAAATTCCTTTGCTAATTGTTATGTACCATCATGAACTTCCATGAGAACCTTAAGTGTCTTCTATGTCAAAGAAAATACTGTAAAAGACAAATATTTCATCTCCTTGATTATCATGCCTGCTCTGTTTCCTGTGGGCAGCCCGCGTTTGCTGAATTTCTGACTTTGTCTCCAATATGTCTTTGAGTAGCGCTCTAGTTTTGTCTTGTAAAATTGAGGCAAGGTCAGTGAGCACGACTGTAACTCTTGTTATCTCCTGCTGAATCTGACTGTGTCTGTATGCAGCTAGTTCTATAAGCAAGCTTATGTCTCCTTCTGGGGCTGCTCGATAGCATGAATGCATGTCTACAGGTGGATTGCAGTGAAGAATCTCTTCTGACAAATATTTAGAAAGTAGCAACACCTCAGAGCCGGGGTTTGAGGTTGATTCCAAGTCCTGCAGTGACCTTCTGAGTCTCAAACCTGAGAGTGACTTTACATTAAAAGATAATAAGAGAGTGGGTGATAGGAGATAGTTCACCTGTGGGTTCTCAGATCATCAAGAGCTTATTCAAACAAGTGGAAACTCGAGTTTCTCACATTCAAATAATTGTGTTGCTGTCGACACAATGGGTGCAATGTCTTTTTCACTCCTCTCTTTCAAAACCAGGCATAAAATGAATAGGCTTTGTAAATAACTGAGCTCCTTTCCTTGCAAATATTTTTGCAAGAGAGATTTTATTCTCATCTAGATAACATGATTCATATCAATAAAGCTGAAAAGGGAAATTTGTGTTGTTTTAATATTTTTCAGTTGTACTAATCTGTGTTGCAAAGAAATAAAAATGACTAACTATACCTCAGAAATAGCAGAGATTCCTGAGGGCTCAAGATGGCCTTGAAGAATGGGACTAGAGGGGCCTCAGATAACCCCAAAGCCAGAGGATACTATTCATTATCTGCATGAAAAGATTACCAATAGATTTGTGACGAAAAAAAAAGGCTGAAACTCTCCAAACGTCACACAAGGTGACCTGTTGCCATCCCAGACAAGCAGAATGAAGGTGCCGCATCTGTAGATGACTTGAATCTGCACATCTGCATGGCCTTCTTCCAACAATGGTGTGGGAAAGGTGTTTATGCCCAGAAGGAAGATGGTCAGCTTGAGAATAGGAAGCAAGAAATGCTGAGAATCAAGAGCAAGTGTTGTTTTTATGGTGTGCTCAGAGACTTTGGGAAATGCTAACGCAGGCACTGGAGACAAAGACTGAATACAAACAAAAGAAATCATTAAACATCAGCATATTTCATAGAAAAACTCAACATTACCATTCCCCTGCCTCCGCTCATACCACACTCACCAAAGCTGCTTTGACGGTAACAGACAGCTTGCCTACACATGTGACTTAGATTTTTACTATTAATTACAGTTAATTGTAAAGAACTTGTAAATTAATACATCAACCATAATTTATTCCTAAGCTCTCCATGAGTTTAAATAACATACATAGTCTGAACAATAGGAAGAGACCTGGCAAAGAAAGAGGAATTGTGGCCATGGACACTGAAGGTCACAGAGTGAGCTGTGAAGAACTACTGCCCAGGACTGAGACCTTCCAACCATCTCTGCCAATAATAAACTCTTCCTTCAGTACCTTCTAGGTGTTTTAACTTTACAAAAAAAGTACAGTGCATGTGTTGAAAGGGCCCAGTTCACAATGGCATCACCTGTTCACTTTCCACAAACAAAGCTTCTGTGCAGCCGAGTGCACAGCCAGTATTGCACCTGATCAGAGAACATTCCAGAAAGCCTGAAACTTCCCTACAAACACAAGCCATGACTGACTTCTCAGATCACTGGACACTTTTTCCTGGTCTTGATGTTTACACAGATGCATGGCATGTTCCTTTTGTGTCTGCCTTCTTTTTCAGACAGCATCACATATAAAATTCATAGATTTTTTTTTCCTGAAGTGGTCTCTTCTCACTGCTGTATAGTAATCTGTTCTATAGCTATCTCATGATTTATTTTTTTAATTGTCATTTCTGAGATGTTTGTTTGCAAAAATATAGTGTTGTCTCCAGTTTGAGGGGTTTATTTTTAGGGCTGGAGTGGGTATGTTTGAGTATGATGAACTCTAATAGATTCTATCAAAAGCAGGTCATCTGAAGATGTAGCCAGTTTCTATTATCAATAGCAGCTTAAGTTATAATTATTGCATATTCCATCTGTAGCTTATTATCATTTCTTTGTATGTTATTCATACTTACCTTGTATTTTGATCTCCTAAAATATTTTGAGCTAATACACCATTTGTTGTATCAAACACTGCATTGAATTGTGCAAGCTCTCCCAGTGTGTTACAGGAAATCATGCAAAGATGCCAGTTAAATATACAATGTATGCAGCATATAACACCTATAACCAAATGACCGGTAAATGATCTACAACAATAATTCCCTAGCAATTATATACTTAGTACAAAATGGAAAACCTGGAAACAATATTCATTTCTTCTATGTAGAAGGGAGAAATAATTTTTAGCGCACAGTAAAGTATGAAATTCATTTATTCAAAAAATGCTTTCAGGAACATTGATTAGAAGAAGTTAAAGGCCCTAATGAGACTCCCTTTCTAGTCTGATGATGATTAAAAGAATACCATCATTCAGAACATATCTGTCTTCAAATAAAAAATTCTTGAGTCTGAAAAAGGATGTTGAAGCCAATTATGCAAATACGCAGAAGGGAAAAGGCAAGATTTTGAACTTTTTAATACAGCCACAGAGAGTATTCTCAAACCAAACCTGGCTTCTAGAGTCATTACCCTATAAATCTAAACACAAAGGCAAAACAGGCTGGATATTTTGTGCATAGTGATGTCCTGCTGCTAAGCTGTGGCAACTGTGACCCCTGCTGTCCACAGGTGTTGGCACAGGTGTCTCAAAGCTCTATGTCCTCTGTGACTGATCTTTGAGCTTTTGATTAAAAGGGGCCACTGGGATGAAAACCAATTCAGAACCTGAAAACATGGCTCTGGTTCTGAGGAGCAGGACACTGAGCTCTTCGTGTAGGAACAGATCGTTTTAGCTTATTTGCTATCAACATGGTCGATCTTGGATAAAATTACGCAGGGGAATGCTTTATATGTGCGAGGATGGAAAAGGAAGCATGAAAGATTCGAGAGAAGGGTGTGCAAAGCGTTTTCCTGGGAAAGCAGGAGATTAGAGGACTAACACTGTGGAGTAGGAGTTACCAAACTGCAGCTGCTGGGTATGAATTTTAAGTAAGAATCATTATGATGTTCTGACCAGTCACCTTCAGTGGGGCTGCTGCACATCCAAGATAGACAAAAATCTGGGTTTATCAGGGTGACAAATAGACAATAGAAAGCTGAATCACATAAGTTCCCTACATTTACCTTTTAGGTGCTCAGTCTCTGTACATGGATTCATCGTGTCCATAGCATAACACTTGTGTACATGGTAAATTCACACTATTTCCTAAATGATCTCATTTGTGTCTATTGTGTGTTTAATGATTGATAGTCATTACACTGCATACAAATCTCACCTACTTTTTAAAAGCATGGTAATTTTTATTCTTTGAAAGTTCCATTCATTTATACAAGTTGTCTTGATCATACCTACCCACCTGTGCCTCCCTCCAACTCCCCTTGGTACTCATCTCCTACCTCTCCTCCTAGCTTCATGTCATCTTTTTCTTTCCTTGTGTGTTATTAATAACCCCCTCGTCTAATTAATGTTGCCCATACGCACATGAGATATGTGAGGGGCCATCCTTGGGGGAATGAGCACACTGCTGATAGATTGTATCAGCAGTCACACATTCAAAGGAAAGTGCTCTCCCTCCCTCTGCTAATACTCTTCCAATAGAGATAGAGATGAGGAACCCTTGCCTCATTCCACATTGGAATTTAGACTGGCTTCACCTTAAGCAGGCCTTGTTTGCTTAACCACAGTTACTGTGAGTTCATATGTGCAACACCTATCTCATATCCAAAGAGCACTTCACCACAGCTCTCCTCCCCATCCTCTGTCACTTAAATTCTTTCCTCTCCTTCCTCAGTGAAGTTTCCTGAGCCGTGATTGGTGGGAGGTCAATAAAGATGACCAGCCATAGCTGAGCACTGAATTATTTACACTCAGTACCTTGACCAATTATGCATGCAACATACCAAAGACTTTTTTGTTGCATCATGTTCTCAACTTTGCCTGATTTTTTTTTTTCTCTCCAGGAGTAGCAATCAGCTTCTAGAAGCATCTTGATAGTTTAAACAAAACATGGGAAGTCTATAATGCTTGTTTTAAAAATGAATGCAATTTATTTTCAGTAAAAACAAGATTCTTAATCCTGAGGAAGAATATATTTATCATTAAATATTCACAGACTATTTTCCTGTTATAAAAACACTGGCCACTTCCAATTGGTTTATGAAGAACAAAAGTTTCTTATATTATGAAACACAGCTGTGCCAGCCCAAAAACATCTCACACATCTTTCAGGTGTTATGAGGATTGTTTCAAATGTGCATCGCCTCTAATTTTTCAGTGAAAATTATTTATGAATATTGAGGATTTTAAGCAGTGTCTCAACCTAAGATCCTCCCATCATTTTTGGAAGAAGGGGGTATTCAAGTAATAAATGTATGCCTGTGTTCTTTGTGTGTTCAAGTACTATTTTTAAACTTATAAAGTAGCACCAATGCATGGATGATTGATTCCATAATAAATCATGGCTTAAGCCAAATAGGAAATGATTTTATAAGATGAAATATCAGCAATAGCCACACTTTCTTCATAAATGTTTTCCTATTCCTGAAGTCATAAGTTATACAAATATGATCTATACATATACAAATATGATAAATCCCCAGATCCTCAAGGCCAACTCTTCTTGTTTCGCTAACAAAGAAGATTCCTCCTGGGGAAAATCATTTTCTTTAATGAAAATCATTCCTGTGCTTCTAAATAAGCACATCATTTGAGGACCGAAATAGACCACTGCATTCTTTATATTCAAGGGTTTCCGGAATTGTCTTGCTTATACCACCTTCTTGCAAAACTCAGTTCTGTCACAGTCACCCTTTAAAATGAAAAATCAGTAGAACATGAAGAAAGAAACTAAATACTCTAAGTTCAAGAAGTATGGAATAGTGAATGAGACAAAAATCTAGGACAAAAAGTAGTGATACACCAATTAACTCAGCTGTTCCTTTCAATGGAACATTGCCACCAACTGAACAGTCAGCTCTTGAAGCTAATGGAGCAATCATAACCATAATACCTTAGACTTGAATGAATACTACATAATTTGTTACGAGCTTAACATACCATGACTTATTCGTGAAAGTCCAAAAAAGTGGGTCAGAAATGTTAGATAATAGTGACTAAAAGAGACGACTCAGCAGTAAGAGTGTGTCATGCTCTAGTGAAGGACCCAAGTTAAGTTCCCAGCATCCACATTGGACAGCAGACCATCAGCAATACTCCAGCTCTAGGAGGAATCCAACACCTCTGGTGTCCATGGGTACCCGCTCACATGTACATATCTACACATAAACACTTAATAAAAAAAAAAGATTTAGCCAGGCGGTGGTGGCGCACGCCTTTAATCCCAGCACTTGGGAGGCAGAGCCAGGCAGATCTCTGTGAGTTCGAGGCCAGCCTGGGCTACCAAGTGAGTTCCAGGAAAGGCGCAAAGCTACACAGAGAAACCCTGTCTCGAAAAACAAAACAAAAAAAGATTTTTTTTAAGAATTGTTGGATAAATTATAAAAAGATGTCCTAGGTGCAGCGGAAAAGCCACCAACACAAATCAGCCTTCCAAAGAGCTTCACTGGGATAGTGATTAACATCACATCATGGGCAGCTGTGATGGGCACCCATGATGCCTTGGAAGGAGAAGTAAATCCTTTGGTTCCCATACTTATAAGACAGTTATAGTATCATGATGTGAGTCATATGATGGAACCCTGAAGGGGGAGGTGAACCCTTCATTTTCCTGACTATTCGGAGAATTATAGCATCATGTGACAGGCAGTCACGATGGGTTCTCAAAGTGGGAGAAGAAACTCTGGAAGCAAGGTCTCTCACTAGTGAGGCCTGGAGGAAGGCTGATACTCAGGGAACCCCAATGATCCTTCTCCTATTTCTGCCCTCCCCCAAGCACTGAGGTTACAGAAACATGTGTCTTCTCACCCGAATGCTCCGGATTCAAATTCAAGTCCTCATGTACGTGCAGCAAGAGCATTGAACCATCCCTCCAGGCCCACATGAGCATTTCTAAGGCTCATAATCCTTATGAGGTCGAAGGGGAAAAGGGAAGAACTCCACAGTGAAAACCCTGCTGTCTCTGCTACCAGCTCTTCTCTGGCCCAAGCTTTCTCCCCTTCCTTCTCTGATGCCTGGGGTTCATAAAAGCACAAGGGTTTGTGTGTTAGATTCCAGCAGTGAGGTCACAGTGTGTTTGTGTGTCCATGAGTCACTTCATACAGCACAATGCCCTCCAGTTCATCCACAGTGCAGCACTTGTTGGTGGGGGGCTGGTCCCCAGCTCTTCCTCTTCAATGTCATTCCACTGTCTGCACACTGCATTTTCTCTATCTGTTTGCCCACCACATATTTACACTTTCCAGATCTTAGTTGTTGTGGACAGTGCTGGATGAACATAGGCGTGGATAGACCTTTCCAAGATAGAGATTTATTTCATTTAGATATACGAGCATGAGGTAAGGGATCCTGAAACAGTTCTACTTTTAATTTTGTGTGCGGGGTGTTTACCCACCAACCCCATAGTTCCCCAGAGTTTTCATGAGTGTGAGCAGCAAGAAATATCAGATAGAAGGATTTAGATTGTGGAGATAAACAGATAGAAAATAAAGGATAGCCTCAAGAGGGCTGGAACTTATTCCAACGAGCCCAGACTGTCTCTGCCCCAGGGTATTTATAGAGATGCCAAGGGGGTGGAGCAAAAGACCTCCCCTCAACACAGCCAAGTACAGACCATCTCAGACACCTGCACTCATGCCCGTGGTCCTAATCATCCTCTCTATATGGGCCTGGAGGGTGGGTAAAGCCTCGAGGAACCTGAAAGCGGGCTCCCACACTTGTGAGACTCTCCCTGATATTTCCCTTAATGGCTGTAGAATTTTACACTTCCAGCAAGGTACACAGTAGCTCTTTCTCTTCAAATCCTTGCATTATGTCTCTGTGACGATAGCCGCTATGACATTTTTAAAGGATTCCCCGCTGCTTGTGATTTGTACCTCCTGATGACTCGTAATGGTGAGCACTTTAAATATGCCCATTATAAACTTAGAAGCGGGGTTGGATGTCGGTTGCCAAGGAGGTTGGGAGGAATGCAGGTGAAAGAATATGAAGGTTCTGGTGTAGAACAAGTCCTGAGACCTAATGTACAGACTATGACTGACTAAAGTGACTACAGCGGACAGTACCATACTATGTAATTGAAATTTATTAAGGACATTTCTCCAAAATGATCTCAGTACCAATAAAGGATCATTGGGGTGACAAGTTTGCTGCTGAGTTTACTAGTGGCAAATAGTTGACAGTGTATACCTATGTCAATATACCCAACTACATACACTACGTACGTAATTTTATCAAACCTCTCTAATGTAAGGTATAGAGGTGAGACCGCCATGAGGGCCTTTCATATAGAGCAGTGCTTCTCAACTACTTTCCTAATGCTTTGACCCTTTAATCCAGTTCTTCATGGTGTGGTGACCCCTAAACATAAAATTACTTTTGTTGCTACTTCATAACTGCAATTTTGCTACTGTTATGAATTGCAATGTAAATATCTGTGTTTTCCGATGGTCTTAGGGACCCCTGTGAAAGGTCATTAGATGCCCCCCCAAAGGGATATTGACCCACATGTTGAGAACAACTGATATAGGCCTCCTTGGAAGTGTTCATCAAGCCTCAATCACACCAGTCCTTAGGAGAATAGAATGCTGAACAACTACAGCTTCTCTTTCTGACTCTTGCCTGCACTGGTGCAACACATGAATAGAAACTTAATTATTACCTTCCGCTTGGCTCACTCTGATTTACTAACTCCACACTTGGCAGCCCATCCTGTGAGAAACACATTATTAGCAGGTTGACTGTACAGAAATTCCTAACAACTATCAACCCAGAGAACAGAATAAGGTGAAAAAATTGTCAAAAGCTGACAGAAAATATTTATTCGAGTTTTGGCCACTCTTTTAAATGTCCTCACACCAATTTACAATAGCCTCAAAGAAATAAAATAGCTAGAAATAAACCTAGCCAAAGAGGGTGAAGGATCTTTACAGTGAACATATTAAACCTCTTAAGAAGGAGACAAACACCAGAAAATGAAAAAACATCTCATTGTCATTGATTGGAAGAATTACTATTGTGGAAATAATCATTTTACCAAAAGCTACTTACAGATTCAGTACAATCCCAATCAAAATCCCCATCTCATTCTTCACAGAGATAAAAAAAAACAATTCCAAAATTCACATGGAACTACAAGAGAACCCTGATAGCCAAAGCAATCCTGAACAAAAAGACAACACAGGAGACATCACCACTCTGTATCTCAAGATATGTTATAGAGCCACAGTATTAAAAACAATATGGCATTGACACAAAAACAGCCGTGTAGATCAACTGAACAAAATCAAAGACCCGTGAGTACATGTAAGTCAGCCATTTAATATTTGACAAAGATGGCAAAAACATATGCTGTAGAAAAGAAATCATCTTCAACAAATAATTCTGAGAAAGCTGGACATCCACTTGCAGAAGAATAAAATTAAGCCTATAATCTGGCCCCATGTACAAGAACTAACTCCAAATGGATGAGAGCCTTAAACTGGACACCTAAAACAGAAACACTGGAAAGAAAACTAGGCAGTACTGTACATGAAAGATGTATAAGAAAGGACTTCATTTGCCCAAGGATTAAAGAAGGTGAAAGTAAGATGTCTGAAAAAGTCATAAGAAATACGCTGTTAACTATCTACCCCAAAATACCCATAATACATGTGAGTGCATAATTATCCATAAATAGTTCAAATAAAGTTTTCCCTTCTAGGCTGACAATTGCTTCCAAAGGAGCCATAGACCATCTCACAAAAACCCCAACACCAGACATGAGAAGACCTCTTTTGAGTTGGTCAGGGTTGTCCAAGGGATCCCCAAAACATTATAGGCTTTTGCAATTGCCATTGATTGTGGCCCCCCCCCCAAGAGGAATAAGGTAAGTTTCTGTTGCTGAAGACACCATGCATCTCAGACACAGGGCCCAGTCTTTGGTCTGATCTGAAAGCCTCCTCCCTGAGGACTTATTTTCATGGTACCAGAAGACACCATATAAGCTTCCAGAGGAGAGAAGCAACCAACAGTCCTTCCAAGCTGTAATGCCTATGAACCACAACAATTACCAGCTGCCCACTGGTACTATTATTGCTCTGTTACCTACAGGCAAGGAAGCCTGGGTGCAGGTTCACCAGCTGTACTCAAGGGATGTTTAGTAAAACCAGAACTTGACCTCAGGTAACCTGAGCACCTGCAGTAAACCAGGAGACTTGATAGTTGCCTGGAGGTGTCTGTCAGGAAGCCTGTGAAGCTGAAGGTGCTAAGACCAATAATGATTATCTCAGTGGAAGAAAAAGAAAAACAATTCTGGGAAGAAATAGGAGCAAGTGAGATACACAAATATCACATAACCTGTCCTAAGTTATTGACAAGTCCCTAGATAAAAATGAGGTGTTTCTTCATATTCATGTTCTTTGAAAGAAGAAAATCATCCTTTTTTTTCTTTTATTCTTCTTTCATATATTACATCCTGACAGCAGTTTCCCTCCCTCCACCCCTCCCAGTCTGTCTTCTCCCAGGACCCCCCACCACCCATCCACTCTTCCTCTGTTTCCCTTCAAATAAAAGAGCAGGCCTGCCAGGGATATCCACTGAACATGGCTTAACAAGTTACAATTAGACTAGGCATATATCCTCATATCAAGGCTGAACAAGGCAACCCAGTAGGAATAAAAGGGTCCCAAGTGCAGGCAAGAGCCATAGACACACCCACTCCCACTGTTAGGAGTCCCACAAGAAGACCAAGCTGCACAACCATATTCAGAGGACCTAGCTGAGACCCATACAGGGTCTGTGTTTGTCACCTCAGTCTCTGTGAGCCACTCTGAGTCCTTAGTTGATTCTGTGGGTTGTGTTCTCACGGGGTCCTCAACCCCTCTAGCTCCTCCAGTCCTTTCCCTGCCCTCTCCTGTGGGGTTCACCCAGCCCCACCTAGTATTTGGCTGTGGGTCTCTGCATCTGCTCTCACCAGTTGCCGGATGGCGCCCCTCTGATGACAATTGGGTTAGACACCAGTCTATGAGTATAGCAGAATATCATCAGGAATCATTTTGTTGCTTGTGTGTGTGTGTGTGTGTGTGTGTGTGTGTGTGTGTGTGTGTGTGCCAGTCATGTTTGGGTCTATCCTGGATCTCTGGGCTATCCTACCTCTGGTCCCTGGACACCCAGGTAGTGCCAAGCATGGGCTCCCTCTCATGGCACGGGCCACAAATTGGACCAGTCATTGATTGGCCATGCCAACAAGTTCTGTGCGATTATTACCCCCAGTACATCCTTTAAAAGATGAAGAGTGGTGGCGGTGATGGCACACATCTTTAATCCCAGCACTCAGGAGGCAGATGCAGGTGAGCTTCTGAGTTCTAGGCCAGTCTGATTTACAGAAGTGAGTTCCAGGACTATAGAGAAAACCTGTCTCAAAAAAAAAAAAAAAAAAAAAAAAAGATAAAGGAGACTGAGACCCAGGATATAGATAAAAAGCTCTTTTTGGGGGGCTGAGAAGATGGCTTAGTCAATAAAATGCTTGTCATGCAAGCATGAGGACCAGACTGTGATTTTTCTGGAACCCACATAAAAAGCCAGAGATGGTGGCACAAAGTTTTTATCCCAGCACTGAAGATAAAAACAGAGCCCAGCCTAACCAAGAAGTCCCGGGTCTCATTGAGAGACCCTTTCTTGAAACACAAGGTGGATGTCTCCTGAGAGATCATACCAAAGTTTGGCCTCTGGCCTCTAAACACATGCACACAAACATGCATGTGCATACACATGCACTTGCACCCATACACACAGGCACACCTGCCTATATGCACACATAAGGTGGTCGCTGTAGGTGTCGGACAGAGAAGTGAACCATATGAAGAGATAAGAATGAAAACCCAGTACAGATTGGGTTGTCATCAACCTGGATCAGACTTTGAGGAGTCTAAGGCCAGGTGGTTCATTGTCAGCATATTTAAAACACAGTATAATTTGGGGAAAGGTTTCTAGGCAATAATCAGTCCAATCAGTCCAATTCTAAATGCACAATAAAGTTTAAGGTGTGACTACATAGAAACTCCTTTACAAAGTACATGTGACCGTGAGGGTGGGCTCTATACCTAAAAGGCCTGGAATCAAATCTGTCCTATCGATAGCATAGAGGTCAGCAGGCTATAAAGGACATGTGACATCTCCCCTAAGGATGGGTACAAAGTGAGTACAAGGACCTCTGTGCCCCCAACACACACATATGCGTGTACACACACACACACACACACACACACACACACACACACACACACACACACGCCAGGTTTTTTTTGAGCTGATTTTTCCATCTCGCCATCGTTACTTAGAAAGTAGAGAAAGTCAGAGGCGAAGAATCACTTGAAGGAGTTTGAGAGGAGGAAGGAGTGAGTTAGAGCACAGAAAAGCAGGCCAGCACTCGAACGAACAAAGGCTGCCTTTTATCTGAGTCAAGAGGAGTGAAGGACAAGACATTAGTCAAAAGTTCAGGAGCCATCGAGAGGCAGCAGAGATGATGTTTGGGCCAGGTGTGCGGAGTGGAGGCATGCTCGCACAATGCCCTCAGTCTTCTCGGGAAAATCACAAAGACAAGGTCATGAGCGAAGACTAAGATTTGAGGCTGATTGGAAGGGACAGGGCTGGAGCAGCCACTCAGATGATGCTTTAGGAGGGGAACGTGCAGTAAATAAGAGAATCACTAAGCAGCAGCAGGCAGAGCCGTGACATCAGCGCGGCACAGCTGACAGAGACAGCGGCACTCAGGACGAGATGATGTCCCTGGCAGCCATGGGAACGAGGAAGCAGGCCTGAGATGGAAGGGAATGTACCCTAAATAGGATGTACCCTAAAATATCAGGCCAGAGCATTTACACCAGGCAGCGCAGAAGCCTACGTCTCACTGCCTTCCCACCTCCTGTAATTCCCCATCATGACTGCTATTACAAAGGGTTACATTTATTGTCTCCCCCCAAAATTTTGTTGTCTCTCCCCCCCTCTCCGCAAATTGATAGCTCATATCCTAATTTGTTCATCACTTTGCCAGCAATGAAGAGTAAAGTACCCACCACACCAAAGGGACCAGTTGTATACTTGACCTGGGCCACAACACTGTGAGCTTCTCACCTTGATGTTATTCCAGCTCCAGCTGCATCTTCCTTTTTGACTTTTCTCCTGGTAGAGACTCTGATCAGGGGACTTGTGCACACCCTGGATTTGATCTGCCTGTTCTACTTTGCCTAGTAGCTATGCTGTCCTTTCACTGTGGGTACCTGATTCCACAGCCCTCATCCTCTCCTGGTTACTGCTCCAGCATCCTATCCCAGCATACTGGTTAGAGTCTGTGCATCTGTTATGATTTTTGTGCTGAGCTTTGCCTATGAAGAAGTGATATCTACCCAGAATGAGAGGAAATCATCATTCTGGAATATAGACAGCATAAGGAGACAGAACTAATGGGATCAGAGTTAGAATCGTAACAGAAAAGAGCTAGCATCTGATACCATAAGAACAAAGATCAGAAATATGTCAAAGACCAAGACACAGAAGAAGGAACAAAGAAACAGTAGAGATGAGGATGCCAAGAAGGCATCAAGTTCCAAACAACAAGCCTAAACTTGTGAGTCAGAGGCATATGACCCAGCTCAGCTCTGGCTCACAGCCTAAGGGACAAAAAAAAAATTATAATAAAAAATAATAAGCCTTAAGAGTTGAAGAGATCTGCTGGGGGGTGTCTTTCTGTATGCTGTGAATATGTGTTGCTCTGATTGGTTGATAAATAAAGCTGCAATTGCCTATGGCAAGGCAGCTTAGAGGCAGGTGGGAAATCCAAGCAGATATAAAGAGAGAAGAAAGGAGAGGAGGGAGAGATGCCAGCCTTCTACCCAAGGAGCAACAGGCCAGCAGACTGGTAATGCCACAGCCATGTGGCAAAACATAGATTAATAGAAATGGGTTGATTTAAGATGATAGGGCTAGCGAGCAAGAAACTGAAGCCATTGGCCATACAGTTTGTAATTAATATAAGCCTCTGAGTGATTATTTTATAAGTGGCTGCAGGACCACAGGGCTGGGTGGGACTGGAGAAACTTCCAGCTCCAGAGATCATTCTACTTTAAATTGTATTCATTCCCATATGCATGTGTCCTAGTTAGGGTTACAATTACTATGATGAACACTATGAATGAAAGCAAATTGGGAAGGAAAAACTTTATTTGGTTTATACTTCTGAATCATAGTCTATCACTGACAGAAGTCCTGGCAGAAACTCAAGCAGGGCTGGAACCTGGAGATAGGAACTGATGTAGAGGCCATGGAGGGGTACTGCTTACTGGCTTTCCTTCCATGGCTTGGAATGGGGAGGGCCCTTCCCCATCAATCACTAATTAAGAAATGTCCTACAGGCCTGCCTATAACTAGATCATTTTCTCAATTGATGCTCCCTCCTCTGCCATGACCTTACCATGTGTCAAGATGACATAAAACTAGCCAGCACAACTGACCTCTTGTCAACGTGACACAGAAATATATCACTTAAGCCATATCTTCCTTTATTATTCATCCCCAAGATTTCATATTAATAGGAACATTATGGCAGCAGAATGTGCTCTATGGACTATGTGATGCTATGGATGCCTGGAGTACTTGAAATGCAAGTTGGGAAAACTCAAAATGCTGGGCTGGATTAAATACCTGATGAGGATAGTAGGTATTTCAGTGAGTTGGGGTCAGCATGCAGTCAGTACTTTGCTCTGGAAAACCATGTGGTTTACCTCTTCATCTCAAAGTTTTATAAGGAAAACTGGTACCAAATTATCTCTGATTCAGTGTTCAAGAATTCAGTTTCAGCCTACCAGCCATGCAACAGAATGGAGTCCCATCCACCTAGCAGAGAATGTGGTGGCATCTTTTGCTAATGTTAGATGGGTAGTCACAGAAGAAAGAGCATATTCAATAGACTCAGACCAGACAGAGGTCAGGTCTGAGCCTACCCTTGAGGATGGCCTTGCTTGCTTTGAGAAGCCCCCAAGCAGGCACATTTCCTTCCCAAACTTGCCTCAAGATGAGCCTCCTTCAAAAATGACTCTGGCCATTGAGGAGGCTTTGCAGAAGATCTCCACACTACAAAATGAGCTTGCTGTCCTTAGACCTCAGATTGCCAAGGTTGCAACCCTGCAGGAGCAACAGAGTCACAGTGCAGGTCACTTAGATTCTTCCACCTCTGTCTCTCACATCACCACCTCCCTTCCATCCCCCTCCATTGCAGCTCCACCAAAGTATGTCTGTTTTTATCTGATTTTAAAGAGAGAAGAGAGCAAAAACTCAGTGCTGGAAAGACTATGGCTAAGAGCCTCCCAAAGAAGCCTGACATGCCAAATATCCTTGAGCTATGAACAGTGTAAAGCTATGGTCAGTCAAGAGATCAGAGGAAGACATAAAGCCTAAGCCAGTGGATGCTACTGACCCTGCTGCCCTCACAGCAGATGCTCTGAAAGAGAAGTTTTCTTGGCAGTATCGACACAATAGCCAAGGTTAACTTGAAAGAGAAATTCTAAAACTAGAATCAGAGTCTACCTCAGTTCTGGAGTTCTCCTTAAGAGTATATTATGATATGTTTTTGATAGGTATATAGGGTTCATCTTCAAGTATGGAAAATATTTGTAGGGCTTCAGTACACAGACAGGCTATCTGTGGATGTTTCTGTGCATTTTCAATATTTTCTTTCTTTCTTCCTTTCTTTTTCTTTTCTTTGATTTTTTAGACAGGGTTTCTCTGTGTAGCCCTGGCTGTCCTGGAACTCTCTTTGTAGACCAGGCTGGCCTCAAACTCACAGAGATCTACCTGTCTCTGCCTCCCCAGTGCTGGGATTAAAGGCCACCAACACCCAGCTCACATTTTCAATTCTTAACATTAATATCTGAGCAAATGTCTTATATGCACATATTTCCTGTGGATAACGCTCTGTATGCTGTGAATGTGTTGCTCTTTAAAAGTTCCTTAGTTATGATAAAAGATAAGTTAGATATGAAACCTTAGACTCACAAATATAGGATAGATACAATATCTTCTTTAATTTTGCCAAATACAAATAGACTAGATATTGTAACTATAATTCTTGCTTGATAATTGTTTTGTTATATGTAATTTTACTATGTTAAAGTTAAAACCTTCCTTTTTGAAAAAAAAAAGGGGAAGTGCTATGGATATTGCTCTGTATGCTGTGAATGTGTTGCTCTGATTGGTTAATAAATAAAGTGCTGATTGGCCAGTAGCCAGGCAGGAAGTATAGGCAGGACAAAGAGGGAAGAGAATTCTGGGAACAGGAAGGGTGAGTCAGGAGACTCCAGCCAGACACAGAGGAAGCAAGGTGTAAAAGTATCGGTAAACCACAAGCCATGTGGCAACTTATAGATTAATAGAAATGTGTTAATTTAAGTATAAGAACTAGATAGCAAGAAGCCTGCCACGGCCATACAGTTTACAAGTAATATAAGTCTCTGTGTGTTTACTTGTGTCTGAGTGACTGCAGGCCTGGGTGGGACTGGAGGAAACTCCAACTACACACATTTGGATATAAAAATAGTAGGTAAAAACTCATTCTGATGGCATCAGTGAGGATACTGTTCATCTCCATTGACAGTCTGCTGCTCAGTGATGGAACACCTGGTCTTCCCTGGTTATTAGAGCACAGTATTGGAGATGGGAAAGGAATGCCTCTAGCAAGACTTATGTACATTCTCATTTTTTTTTCTGAAGCTGAGTTTACAGAAGATGTTTGCTGCTGAGTCTCTGAATTGCTTTCTATTAGAGGGAAGTGAGGAGCAGGAACTCCACTTATACCTCATTGCCACCCAATACTGGGAAGCAAATGTACTTCTCATGTAGTAACAAATTAAATTATTGAATTAAATCACTTCATAAATAGAAGCTGGGATGTTTTTTAAAAAAAGAACATCACAATATAAAAATATTCCAAATTTTGAAATTCCCACAGTTGTTAAAAATTCAAATATCTGAAAATTCAGTCTCTTTAAAATAGCCAGTCTTCTCAAATCCAATGTCTTTCAAAATTCAAAGTCTCCTGTCAAATCAAAAATAAATTAAGTACTTTAGTACTTCCAAGAGGGAAAAAACAGGGCACAGTCACAATCTGAAAAAAGCAAAACCAAACTCCAAAAGTGTAAATAACTCCATGCCCAATAACTGGGATTCCCTCTGGATCTTCTGAGCTCCTCCTAGGGGCTTGGGTCACCTCTCCAGCTCCACCTTTTACAGCACACGCAGTTTATCCTCTAAATTCAGGCAGGCCTCACTCCAACACAGCAGCTCATGACCATCCATGGTACTGGCATCTCCACAACACTGGGGTCTCTTGATGCATGCAACTAAGCTACGCTTTCACTGTTCACGTTTCCTGGGCTCTCTTTGTGGTGCCAAGCCACAGCTTTTCTGCATGACACTTTGAATCCTGGCCTGTAGCTGTATTAAGGCTGCACCTTCACCAATGGTCCCTCCTGGCTTCTCACAGTGCCAAGTGCCAGCTACTCTCCATGACCCTTTAATGCCTTCAAAACCAGCACTACCTGGGAGATTCTTACATGTGACCAAATTCAGCTGCCAGAGCAGGGTACAACCTTGACCATCTCTGGAATATGCTCTGTGTGCTGACTCTGAGGAAACACTCCCAGAAGATTTCACCTCAGTGATGCTGGTCTCTTCTTAATTACCACTAATTTCTTAGCTGCAACTGACCAGCATCAATTGTCTCAAAAAAGCAAAGGTTCTTCATTGGTTCTGGTCTCTTGTTAAACACAGTAGATTCTTCAGCCCCAATTGACCAGGTATCACAGATTCTTAACTCAAATGTAGAGTCTTTGCTTCCCTCTGAAACTTCACAAGACAGGCCTCTATCCTCTGTACTGCTCTCAACAATCTTTCAGGTTCCTACAAAACAGCCTACTGAGCTAGCCCCGAAGTCCAAAGTCCTTCCACAGTCCTCCCATGGCCAAGTCTGTCACAAGAATACTCCACTATGCTGTTCTAGTTTGGGTTACTACTGCTATGATTATACATCATGACCAAAAGTAAGTTAGGGAGAGAAGGGTTTTTTTTGGTTTATGCTTCCACATTCATAATCCATCACTAAAGGAAGTCAAGACAGGAACTCAAACAGGGCCAGAGCAGAGGCCATGGAGAGGGGTGCTGCTTACTGGCTTGCTCATCATAGCTTACTCAGCTTGCTTTCTCATAAAACCCAGGACCACCAGCCCAGAGATGATTCCACCCTCAATGTTCTGTCTGTCCTACATCAATCACTAAGAAAAAGCTCTACAGTCTCGCCTACAGCCCAATCTTAGAAAGGCATTTTCTAGAATTGGGGTTCCCTCCTCTCAGGTGACTCTAGACTATGTCTAGTTAATATAAAATTAACCAGCACAGCAGGACATGTTGGAATTACCAGAAGACCTGTGTATTCAGGTTTGTTCTAATATTTGGTGTAAGAGATGAATCCACACATCCTGCAGACATCTATTACACATCTACTGTGTGCTTAATGCAATGATAACCAAGGCCATGAGAATAGTGAAGTCAGAGTATATAATATCATGAAAAGCAATGTTGAAATCTACCTCAGACAGAAGTATCTTCAGATGACAAAAGGGACATCTTCCTTCTCTACTTGGATTAAGAGGAACTTTCAGAGCAAGTGATAGCTGAAGCCTAGATAGGAGAACATGACACTGGAAAAGAGCATGCTGAGTTTGGCAAGCCCTGGGCAGTGTGGTTGGTGCCTCAAAGAGAAATCCAGCAGTGACGGGGAGTAAGACTGAAGAAAGTGAGCAGCAGCAGACGACAGGGACCCTGGTCAGGATGAGCAGTTAGAATCTGATCTTGCAGGTGAGAGGGAGGAATAGAGTGAAAGGAACGGGAAGATGGAAGCCGAAGCAATAGAAGCGTGTAGGAAATGCAATGCTTTCTGGGATATTCATGGAATAACATCCAGAACTGTGGTTTGTGGCGATATATTGTTTGTAATCTAAGAAATAAAATTTGCCTGAAGATCAGAGGACAGAAAAAGCCACTAGATTAAACATAGAGGCCAGTCAGTGGTGGCACACACCTTTAATCCCAGCAGTAGAAGATTAAAACAGAAAGTGATATGGGTAGTCAGAGAAAGGAATATAAGGTGGGAGGAAACAGGAACTCTGGCTCTTTCAGGCTGAGGAGTTGGTGAGGTAAGAGGTGGTGACTGTGGCTTGCTCCGCTTTTCTGATCTTCTAGGCAAATTTTATTTGTTCAAAATATCACTACAGTGGTTCCTCACAAATGTAGGCCATCCGGTGGCATTCAAGGAAAGGCTCCCTATTAGAACCATCTTGGGTTTCTTGAAGCTTCTCAGCAACAGGACAGACAGCACTATTAGAAGACGTGCTAGCTTGAATGTAACTGGCCCCCATAAGCTCATGGGGAGTGGCACTATTGGGAGGGGTGGCATTGTTGAAGTAGGTATGGCTGTTGTTTGTTTCTGCTCTTTTGGGGAACCTGTCCACCTAGCTCCCAATTAAATCACACACTGAGAGACTTATTATTACTTATAAATGCCTGGCCTTATCTTGGCTTGTTGCTAGCCAGCTTTCCTTAGCTTAAATTATCCTGTCTACCTTTTGCCTCTGAGCTTTTTCTTTTTCTTACTTCTGTAATCTTACTCTTACTTGATGGCTTGCTGTGTAGCTGGATGACTGGCCCCTAGAGTCCTCCTCCTTCTCTGACTTCTTCCCTTTCTTCCCCTTTCTTCTACTCCCAGATTTCTCCTTCTATATATTCTCTCTGCCTATCAGCCCCACCTATCCTTTCTCTGGCCTTGCTATTGGCCATGCAGTTCTTTATTAGACCATCAGGTGGTTTAGGCAGGCACAGTAACACAGCTTTACAGAGTTAAACAAATGCAACATAAATAAAAGTAACACATCTTAAAATAATACTCTACAACAATGGCCTTGTTGGAGGAAGTGTGTCACTGTAGAGGTGAGCTTTAAGGTCTCATATATGCTCAAGCTATGCCCAGTGTCTCAGTCTACTTCCTGTTGCCTTCAGATCAAAGACATAGAATTTTCAGCTCCTTCTCCAGCACCATGTCTGCCTGCATGCCACCATGTCCCACCATGATGATAATGAAATGAAATAATTAAATGTTTTCCTTTATAAGAGTTGCGATGGTCATGATAGCTCTTCACAGCAATAAAAACCTTAACTAAGACAAAAGTTGGTACCAGGGATGGGGGTATTATTGTGATAGTCCTGACCATGATTTGTTAAGAGTAATACGGACTTTGGGAGTTTGGTGTTAAGAAAGCACTGGAATGCTTTAAGTGCTATTTAATGGCCCATACTAGTAGGAACATGGAAGACTGTGATGCTGAGAGTTATTTGAACTATGAGGGCCTGGCTCAAGAGGTTTTGAAGGAGAAGAATATTAATGTGTTGCCTAGAGATGATTCTTGTGATATTTTGATGAATGTGGCTGCTTTTTGCCCTTGTCTGAGGAGTCTGCCTCAGGCTAAAGTGAAGAGATTTGGATTAATTCTTTTGGCAGAGGAAATTTCAAAACAGCCTAGTAGTGACTCTGTTGTATAGCTATTACTAGTCACTCTTATACAGATTTATAATGAAAAAGAACAAGCTGAGAAAGGAAAAATACAAAATGTACAATTTGAGGAGAAAAGGAGCACCAGGAAGTAGAATGGAGCTAAGTTCTGTGTTCAAGGAGATAAACAGATTAAGAAATGGAATGAAGGGAGTTGTGACCTCAGGGCAAGATCTCACCAAGCTAATTTTCCAAGTTGTGAAATGAATTTAAAAAAAAAAAAAAAAAAGCTTAAAGCAGGGTGTGGTGGTGCATACCTTTAATCCCAATACTTGGAAGGCAGAGACTAGTGGATCTCTGAATTTGAGGTCAGCCTGGTCTACAGATCTGGTTTTGGTTTTGGGACAGCCAAGCTCAGGCAGTGAAGGAAACCACTGAAAACATAAAATTGGTGAAGATGTAATTGAATGAGGGGGCCATGTTCCAGCCCCTATAAGCAATAGGAGTTGGCAGCTTCAGCCATGTGATTTCTGGAGTTAATGATTGAAGAAAGGGGCTATGGAATTTGCCTCTGCAACCAAGGAAAGCCCCTGGGGCCAGGCATGTATCAGGGGTGTCCCTGAATGGAGGCCTAAGAGGGCCATTATGTGAGGCTATGCAGTTGAAGCCTGGATTGCCTTGGGGACCCCAAGATGTTGGAGATGCCAAAGCTGTGGGATACCTGTCAAGGAAAGCTACTAACAGGGAGTGGAACCACACAAAAGAAAGAAGTATGCTGCAGTCAAAAAGCTGAACAGAGTTGGAAATCTGAAGTGTTTTTTGACATTAGTCATGGAGATGCAGAGTTCGGAATTTGTCCAGCTAGTTTTTGGTCTTGCTTTGGTCCAGTATTTCCTTCACTATGCTCCCTTTGCTACATTTTGGAATGATGATGTATATATCCTGTGCCTTTATATGTTGGAAGTATATTATTTGTTTTTTATTTTGATTTTATAAGGGATTATAGTTAAGAAATTTTATGACTCTCAGAAGAGACTTTGAATTTTGGACTTTAAACTATTGTTGAGACTGTGATAGACTATGGGGAATTTTGAAGTTGGACTAAATACATTTTGCATTATGATGTGGTTACAAGCTTATGGGGGCCAGGGAGTAGAATTTAAATGTAATTGCCCCCCATAAGATCATTGGGAGCGGTACTATTAGGAAGTGTGGCTTTGTTGGAATGTGTATGGCCTTGTTGAAGGAAGTATGTCACTGTGGGGGAGGGCTTTGAGGTCTCATATTTGCTCAAGTCATACCCAGTGTCTGAGCTCACTTCTTGTAGCCTGTGGATCAAAGATGTAGAATTCTTAGCTCCTTCACCAGCACCATGTCTGCCTGCTTGCTGCCATGTCCCACCATGATGATAATGGACTGAACCTCTGAACTGTAAGCCACCCAAATAAATGTTTTCTTTGTAAAAGTTGCTGTGGTCATGGTGTCTCTTCACAGCAATAGAAAGCCTAACTAAGACAGGAGGCCAGTCTCCTCTTCAGTGAGTAAAGTGAAGGCTACTGTCTGTACCACTAGTCTTACTAGAGAAAGCCAATACAAGATTCAAAATTGACAACTATAAAACAACTATAAAAAAAACTCTTCCCACCCAGGTCAGGCTTTCCATTTCTCTGTATTTTGGAACCCCAGAATGTTACCTGTTCCAAAGATACTGAGCATTTGATTTTCTAGAGCAAAAGCCAAAATTAACTCTGACATAATCCTTTAACAAGTAGTCCCAGGCCTTAGTGATTTTATGGAAATATATTTAAAACCAAATTCCAGCATTTAAAGAACTTCTAAGACTTTGGAGTTTGAGATTTAAGGCATAAAGTACAGAGAGGGAGAGTTCTTAAATTATGGATAAAATAGTTTAGTCTTCTTCAAAATACATCTCCTGATGTTAAGGACATTTTAGCCTCCATGCCACAATGATAGAAGGTCAATTATATACAAGGGGTTTGGTGCTGCCTTTACTCGACTGAGGTTTATAAGCAGGTTGTGTCTGTTACCAAGAGCTGCCTACTGGTCTCTTACCTAATTTATCTTTCCATGAAGATTGAGGTCAGCAAGTACATTGATCTTATCAGATTTTTTTTTCATCTCAAATGTGGCATGATCTTAGATTTGTGTTTAGCCTATCAGAGTGTTTGATAACATATAATTGTTCCTGATAAATTTTAATGATGTAATTTTTTCAAAATATATTTTTTTTCAGATCTATGAACACTGTGTTATTACTTTTTAATCTGGATTTTTTTGTCAGTGAAAATGTATTTGACACACTGGTCTTCTGTGTTTTAAATGAACTCAGATGAGACTCTGGGCTTTGGTGATTTAATACAGTGACCATTTCTTAAACCCACCTGAGAGGATGTCACCTCTCACTATCTCATGTGATGTGGATATAATCTGAGGAGCATCCCGGCAATGAAGTAAGAGAATGATACAACCTAGGAGACTTGGTCTCTTTTCATAGAGTTTTGTAAAGTCTCCACTAGTGAAGTTTAACTCAGAAATAGGTTGGTCTCATTGGATAGGCTGCATCTTGTGTAGCCATCTCTCCATCCCTCACCCTATTACCTCACCTCAGCAATGTTTCTTACACTCTGTGATCATCCATAAAATGTTTCCCAAGCCTGGCTGCTCATCAGAATCACCAGAAAATTGCTTAGAAAAATCCTTGCCTGAGATCTGAAATCATTAGGCAAAAAGCTCTAAAATCTGTAGTTTGTCACAAGTTGCCCATGATAACAGATGGAACAAATGTGTTGATTGGTATTACATCCAGATTCAATCCAACTTTTTTGATAACAACCTCCATTTCTAGACATCTCAAATTCTCTGTAAATTGCCTGTACCGTTATCTGAGGAGTTTCAAGTCAGAAAACATTTACCATAGCATATCCTCCAACTTGACTATATTATACTTAGCTTTCATCACTGCCTTTTTGACCAACCACCAAAGCCCTACTTCTGGATGTTTTTCCAGCTATAGACTTAAGTCTAGACTGAGATAACCTTAATACCTTGAGGAAAACCATACACGTGGTCTATAGGGGTAGCTCAGTTGGTATAGTGCCTTCTCTGGGTTCCATTTTAGCCACAACATAAACCAAGTCTGGAGGAGGTGCACACCTGTAATCCAAGCACTTTGGAGGTAGAGGTGGGGAGATCTGACATTAAAGATTATCCTTAGCTATATTGAGATTTTGAGACCAGCCTGAGCTACATGAGTCCCTGCCTCAGCAGCAACCACAGGTGGCAGGAGGTAAAGACATGAATCCTTGACTACAGAGCAAGTTCAAGTTCAACCTGGCCTACAGGACACCCTGTGTCAAAAACAAAAGTAAAAAGAAAGAGAAAAAAACTCCTTTTCCCCTATATAATATTGATAAGCTTCACGTTTCTAAAACCCATCTTAAATAGGAATAACCTACCCAATCTATACACCCAAATGCTCTCATTTTAAGTGTACCATTCAATGACTACTGACAACTCTTTTTAACTGTGGAACAACTTCTATGAAAATATAGACCATCCCTAAAATCCTCCTATACTGTAACCACCGATAGCACTTGCCCTTATGTTTCAAATTTTATTTTATGTGCATGAGTGTTTGCTTGTACCATCTGGTGCCCATGGAGGCCAGAAAAGAGCATCAGGTCCCCTGGAACTTTAATTATAGATGATGTGAGCCACTATGTAGATACTGGGGATCAGACCTGGGTCCACTGCTAGAGGAACCAGTGGTCTTAACCATTGAGCCATTTCTTCAAGCCCCAACTTTCCATTGCTTGAACAGCAGACATCTACTGCGGTTTAAATCTGCATAGTCCCTTGGGCTAATTACTTTTTTATATAGTGACTAAATATATAGCTCTTTTTATGAGGTAGCCGGTTAAATCTTGGCCCCCAATTTTAGTTCCATGTCCTTCTTACTTCAAATCACTAAATTTTAAATAAACTTTGTGTGTTTTGCGTACAACTCCTTTATAAGTCTTTATAAGTATACACACTCAAAAAGTTGTCTGTTGTGACTTGCGTCTTTCACATCTTAGAACAGAAGTTGATAGTTGCTATTATTCCCTGTTCAACACTGCTTTCTCTTTCAGTTTGTGACTTTGTCCTACTTAAAAAATGCTCACCAAATCTACTCACTTACATGTGAATATTATTAGTCATATACAGTAAATAAATGATAACCAGCCTACAATCCACAGACTGAGAGAGGTTAAGTATAGAGAAAGGGAATGGGTGGGACACATGGATCTCCCTGGGAGGGGGAAACAGAATAGATTTTACCACCAGGAGACAGTGGCACACACTTTTAATCCCAGCACTTGGGAGGCAGAAGTAGGAGGATCTCTATGAGTTTGAGGCCAGCCTGGTCTACAGAGTGAGTTCCAGGACAGCCAGAGCTACACAGAGAAACCCTGTCTCAAAAAACTAAAATAATAATAATAATAATAATAATAATAATAATAATAATAATAAACAACTACAATATAATTAATAGCTCTTACAGGTGGAGAATGGTGGGGGAGATTGAAGCAAGAGGATGGGGGAGGGGGTATGTGGGTGGAGAGTGGGGATATAGGGTGAAGGGAGGAAAAGCCAGGAGAGACCGTGGAAAATGAGGGGCATTTAAAGGATGATATGGAAACCTAGTGCAGTGGAAACTTCCCAAAACAGACGACAGTAATCCTAACAAGTTTTCCTCTCTTTCTGCTCCTCCAGATCCAATCCCCAGTCCCATCCCCAGCTCTGCAGCAGAAAACCTGCTGCAGCCCCCCATTTCCTCTCTTACCATATACCCAATGGATCACAAAGATCTCCCCCACCTTCCTTCCCCCAACTCATCCCAGTATCCCAGCCTCCAATACCAGTTTGCCAAAGAGTGAGGAGAGGCTCTTGCTCCCTTCTATAGGACTTTAATTTCGCTTTTACATTTCTGTCAATAGTTAATTTGGGCTTATTACTTGTACCGTGAATAAGGCAGAAGTTGATATTGGTTTTCCCCCAAATGTGTAAAGTAATACTCTCCACGTGGAATCGTTTTTGTCAACGTTAATGAAAGTCAGTTGACAACAATATGTGGCTCTCTTCGCAGCCTCTTGATTCTGCCTCATTCATCTACGTCCACCCTTTGTCAACACAGTACTTTGATGACAGAATAAGCCTTGACATCAGGTGAGCTAAGACATCAAAATCTGTTCGCCATTCATAAAAACGGTTTGGGGACAGTTCCAACACTAATTGCCAATGCATTTCATGATACATTCAGCTCATTTGTATCAGCTTTTACTCAAGTGCTTGCACATAACTGAAGCAATGATACGAACACAGAGCAACCCCTAAGACCTTTCCTGGTTAACTGTATACACTTTTGGTGGTACATGTATACCTCAGCCCTACATATTAGATGAATGTCACACTGCAGGTCAAACCAGAGCACTACAGGTAGACAGTGGCGTCACGCTGAAGTTCACCCCACAGTCTTACATATAGACCACTATCACACTGTAGTTCACACCATAGCTATGCATTTAAACTGATGTCACACTGCGTTCTACACCATAGCTCTACATATAGACCACTGCCACACTGTGATCCACATCATAGTCCAACTATAGACCACTGGCACACTCTAGTCCACATCATAGCCTGACAGATAAACCACTCTCACACTTGTGGTCCATACCACATCCCTACATATGGACCAAATTCACAGTGATGTCCATTTCACATCATAACATACAGACCACTGTCACAGCAGTATGATCCATACCACAGGCACAGATAGAGACTACTGTCAAATTACAGTCCATACCACAGTTCTAAATTTAAACCACTGCCACACATCAGTCTACACCATATCTCGACATATGTACCACTTTCACACTGAAGTCTGTACCATAGTCCAATAAAGACCACTGTGAGAAGGTAGTCCATATCACTGCTACACTGCAGTCTAAACCACAGCCCTGCATTCAGGCCACAGTTGCATGCATGGCAATCCACGCCTCGGCCATACATATAGACCATTGTCACACTGCAGCCCACACCACAGCCCTTTACATAGGCTATGGTCACAGTGCGTGCAGTCTACACCAGAGTCCCACATACAAGCCACTATCACACTACAATCCACACTACAGCATTACATATGGCCAGTGTCACACTACAGCCTACACCGCGGTCCTAAGAAATCTGTCACAATGCACAATGTCACACTACAGCCCTACATATGGACCACTGTCAGGTAGTACTCGCGTATGTACACATTTGTTCACAGCAGATTTCATCCTGATAATTGCATGCCCTCTGCCTGTAATCTTTTCTCAAATCTCAATTTTCTCAACTCTAAACTGAGTTCCTTTAAACCCAGCCTGTGTGCTGTCACTACTAATTCTCTTAATCTTGACGATGACATCTGAGATCTAACCTTTGCAGGGCTTAGACGCAGGACAACCACCTTTACGACGTGTACAAATGCCACTGCACATTTGGATGGCATTTTCACTGTGTCAGGGCAAACCTAATTTCTGGTCTTCTTTGGCTGAAAGTCACCTTCTGGCTTGTTGATTCATAACTTGTATTTGCTATTGTGAATCATCTCTCTCATACAGCCGTTATGAGTGTTTTCTAAAACAAATCACTGTGGGAAGTTTTTATTCATCCCAAATCATTTGTTTTTTAATGAAATAAAGGTCAGAGGAGCAAATGAATGGTTGAATTTAGATGCCTTATTCTGGAGGTTACATATACTCATTCTTTCCCGGGGAATGAAATAAGGCAAGGGAACTGCATATTAAGAAGAGGGAGAAGGGAGGAGGTAGGGAAGACTTTGCTGTGGAATTGGCATGAATTAGGTGATGACCACAGATGTAGGAACACAGGGGTGCAGTAATAACGGTCCCAGGCATGTCTTCCTATGTTCAGTGTTCTCTTCCACAGACTCTTGAGAGCCACACTCTGCTGTCTGCCATTGTATTCATTCAGTTCCAGCCGCTCCAGTGGAATGTGTGGCACTTTCCATGCTGGTAATATAGCTGACCTTGCTTTGATCTCTGTGACCTTTAAAATACAGAGAGGACTAGATGTAACTTCTCTCTTTCCCCTAATATCAAGGTAAATATGATAGTACTAGAAGTACTTAACAAAATGACCCCACAGGTTACTAAATGTCCCCAGGATTCTAAATCTATGACAATTCAGCACTGTCCAAATTTGCTGTGAGCTTTGATGATAGCTGGAGAGTTCTATCAGTGATGCATCGTGGCCACACTTGACCTCTGAGTTCACCGAGAGACACAAGGCAAGGCAAGGCCCATTTCTGCAACCTGCATGGATCATCAGAAGCAGTTTGTTCAGAGTCATCTTCATTACAACTGTCTCTTTTCTCTTTTTTAAACAGATCTTGCCTCAAGTTTATTTGTAAAAACAGCACAGGGCATCAACCACCTGCAAATAGGGTGTAGGTGTATCACATCTGTCCATCTGTCTTCACGTTGGCAGACAGAAGCCTTTTCTATGGGGCCTTCACAGGGACCTGGGCACCTTGAGAGCCTAAGCTGGAGCTGAGGCCTTTGCCTTGGTTTGAACCTTGGGCTTTGGTGGTTAGAGCCTGCCACCCTCGGCCATGTAGCCTTGAAGCTGCTTCTCAGGCTTAGGGTGAGCCATGAAAGCAAGACGGTTACCATTAGGGTCCTTGTGCATCTTGGACTTAACTGCCTTAGGCTTCACAAGGAACTCAATAGTCTCCCTGCATGTGCATTCACTGCCTTCTAATTATTTGCCTGCGCCTTCTTCAGGCCTTTCCTGTTCTGCTTCTTGGCAAAGCGCATGTTCCCCAGGAACCCGGGGTCGGCCTCCTTAAGAGAATCGTATCTTTGTGACCGGGGTTTCTTGGTGCCATTTCTGTACCATTCTCGGGATGGGTTATGTACAGTGTGGGGCTTGGACTTGGCCATGTCTGTATGACTACCTGGGTCTCCTCGAAGTGCCTGGAACCAAAAGAGTCTATTTTCTTGACAAACCCTAAAATTTTAGAACCAAAAGAGACCTTGGATCAATGACTGGTTTTAATTGGTTTTGTAGATGTACAGATTGGCTTATGTAAAGACATCCATGAATCTACTCTAAATAGTAACCAATACTGTCTTCCTGTCACTGTCCACAAACTCTGCTAGACCAAAAGTGCCCCCATGTAACCTTTCCAGACTCTCTTGGAGGGTTTTTTTTAATGCCCCCTTCAAGCTTAAAAGCAACATTTCTTTACATATATGGAGACTTACTTTCCACTGAACAAAAGAAAACATTAAGTTTGGAATACTGAGAGCTAAATGGAATATGAAATGAAAACTGGGCTTTTTTTTTCTCCATTGTCCAGGCATTGTTATAAGAAAAAAGTAATAGCAAACACAGTCAACTGAACAAAGGACAATTTGATGTAATTTTATGTAGGTCATCATCTTAATAGTGTTTTTAACCCTCTTGTGCAACATCTTAATGAAGAATTACTACCTACTCCACTGTAAAAGACACATAAATTCTGAGGCCACTGCAGCTCTTTGAAAGCACTGGATGTATCCCCACCCCCCCCCCCCTAGAGCTGGGGACTGTGAGACCAACTAAGCATGTATACATGTCCCTTAGACCACAGGCAGTTTATAGCACCAGATCACTTCAGGCTCCAAGATGTATGTATGCAGTTCTGTTGTTAAACAACCACAGAGACAGACACCATGAAACATACCAATAATGATCTCAGCACTTGGACAACGAAGACGGGAAGATAATGAGTTCAAAGCCAGCCCGGGCTTCAGAGAGACCAGGTCTCAAAACACAGAAAACAAAGGCATCAGTAAGAGCAACACATCTCAGTGTTGACACCCAGTTGCAGCCTGGTTTCCATCTTCTAGAAGGTCCTGGCCAGATGATTCCTCATCCTTCTGATTTATTTGTATTATTATTGGCAATCTCCAAAGACACCCAAAGATCTCAATGACAAATGAAGTCACTCAGTCAATGACCAGCCAGCAGGTTATGATGTTATCTCAGGTGACTGCTAGCAGGTTGGGACTCCATTACCAGTACAGCATGTTTTCTGCCAGTATTCCTCTACCTCTATTAAAAGTCTTGTGTGTTCATTTTGCAGTTTACACTAAGCTGTGAACTATAAGTGTTTAACTGTCCATATCAACAAGAATTTGTCTTATTGTAGATGGCCTTTTGAAGAACAGTACAGTCATGTGTCAACCTGAATTGTAAGACAGCAAAGATTTTATAATGAAATACCTGCAATCTCTCTCACACCTGAGCCAACAATCTACTCCTAAAATGTCAGTGGCTTTTACCATTCCCACCTCTATGTCCAGTAGGCTACCCTCAAAACACTTACTAACATGTTCATATTATTATGCCTTTTTTAAAAATTTTATTTCATGTATATGGGTTTTTATCTACATGTCTATGTACCATGTGTGTGCAGTTCCTATGGAGGCCAGAAGAGGGTGTCACATCCCCTGGAACTGAAGTTACATATGATTGTGAGCTGCTGTGTGGGCACTGGGAATCAAACCCAAGTCCTCTGTAAGAGCAACAAGTGCTCTTAACCCCTGAGCCATCTCTTGAGCCCTACCATGCCTTTTATTATGCGATTTCTCCAAACTGTACACAAGTAAAGGTGTGAAAATGTATTACTTTATGAGACTTTATCTTCCCTTGTATCAACTCTTGGAATGGATAAGCATTTTCTTTTCTTCTGTGAGTAGCCTTGGTAATGTTGAATACTGTACCTCAAGTCCTACATCTGTAGCTATCAACTTTAAATAGACCAGACTACTTATGTTGTAGAATATTTATACTTTAGTTCTCTTCCTGCATGTGTTTCCAATCATGATTTCCCAACTTCTGTGTATTTCTCTATTCTCTATTTTCATATTGTTGAAATATATTTTATACATATAACTATATTATCCATCTTTTGATTATTGGTTACAAACTTAAACCAAATAAGCAATGGTTCCAGTGATGGGTCTATGTGATATCTGGTACCCAGAGGAGAAATTAGGTCACTTACTCTGGGAAGCAGGAATCACTGGCTTCATTTTTCTCACAGCAGAATAGCAAGGCTAGTTGGACATTTTGTGAGAGAAAGGGATTGTAACTTTAGGATGCACAAGCAAGAAGCTAGCCCACAGACAACCTTCCACACACATCAAAATGAGAATCACCTCATTTGAGTGTGCTAATATCCACCTTCAAGGTCTCCTGTAATGTCTTGAATGAGTGGTCCTCAGAGCAATCATTCTCCAGGCCAACAGCAGCAGTGTAACATCAGTGGGTTGTATGTAAATTCTTCACCACCACAGAAAAGGCAACTGTAACCTAACACATCCATGCCAACAATCCATTCCTCAAACAGCCAGTGGGTTTTAACATCTAGTCTAGTAGTTACCCTCAAAACACTTGCTAGCACCAGTGTGTTAGATGTAAATTCGACACCACAGAAATAACCTAGAAATCTTGGGATCAAATAAGGGTTCTTGAAGCTTTTACCCAGATGTGATACAGGTCACCAATAAATAATTCATCCCACAGGCAAGCCTAATGCCACTAAGGTAGAGTGCTATAACCTGCATGCAAAGGAAGAACAGGTAGGTGTGAATAATCACCCTGCTGAGCACACTGGGAGCCAGGAACCTGGCACCTCCCAGGAGACTTCACATCAGAGTGTATTCGGCATTATCCTATATGCCACATTTAATTTTATCCTCACAGCAGCTTATGAGATAAGATGATATACCCATTATATCTGCATACCCAAAAACAAGACTTAGAGGGTTTGTATTAGCTACGAGTTGGCTGATATAGCTCCCATGTTTGGAAAGGAATATATAGGCTGTGCAGTGAGTGACTCTTATGCTGAAGAGGAAACTCAAGGGTTCTGTGAGAGCCTAGCAAGAGAGACTTTAGGATCTGTTTATCCAGAAGGTTCTAGGATTCTGCAGATACTTACGATTCAAACAGCTATTAAGCAAATGGATACATTCAGAAAAGGAGAAAGCAAAACCCAATGTCAGTCATCTGCCACTAAGGTTTCCTGGTTCCAATTCATAAATGTTGGGCAAATTTCTATCTCTTTGTCTCTTGATCAGCATGCAGCCTGTATCAGCTACTGGCTCAGTAACAAAAAAAACGCTATGAATTATTACCATGAAGTACCAAGCCTTCCACATACTCTGGGTTCGCTGTACTGGTGGTTCTGCATAAAATGCAGAAATATTGGTATGAGCCTGTCTATCAGTCCTCTGGACACAAATATTCTCTTGGGTCAAATGATAAATAAATGTTCCACCAGAGAGCACAAAAACAAGTACAATTATGTGTTATGTCATTACTTAAAGGAAAGAATGTCCTTGAACAGATGAGCTATAGTTAGGGTTGTGAATTTTAATAATATTTTTAAAGCTATTGAAGGAGCCATTCACTTTCTGGTGACACTCCATGCCCCATACTAATACGTGAGTTTTAAGGTTTCCTTAGGACTGATTCTAAAATTAGCTATGATTTAAATGGTTTATTGAATGCAGTAGTTCTGGATATTTTCGCTTATCAAATAAAAAATATGGGCATAAAAATGAAAAAAATGAACCTAACTTTAGAGTCCTTATTCCTTTTTTACTAAAGATGCCATTTTTACATGATTCCTCTTCATCAGAGCTCCGTTGGCATAAAAACACAAAAGATGATCAGTATCTGCATACTTGTAAGTGTGTTTACCATTCATTTCCTGGATATGAAATCAACAGTAGGTAACATTTTGGGAAAAAAATACAAAATCTCGATGTTTTTTGAAGTCACGTGAAATAGTCAGCATTTCAGAAACTCTTATCCATTTGTCACCTCGGCCCATCCCAGCACTGCTCATGGCAGAGCAGGGTACCAGAGTGTTAGCAAAGAGATTTTCAAGCTGGTCCTTAGCCAGCGACCCGGTAAATCATCTTCTTCAAACCCAATTTTAAGTGAGGCCAACCATTTAAAACTGATTGTGGTTTTGGCTCCCAAAAGGTCGTGAGTCACAAATGGTACAAAACCTAACAGGTTGTCTAAAATAAATTGTCTCTGCCAGTGTTCCCTCACTAATGCTTCCCAAGATTTTTCTAAAGTCATGAGGTTTGAGACTTGATTGCAGCCACCATTTGGACACAGCCAATACCATTCGATTCCGGAGAAAATTTAAGACCCAGAGTAAAGGAATGACCAATGAGAAAATGTAAATATTTTCACTTCCCCTGTTTTTTGCCCCCAGGGAACTGTGACAATCCCAGAGTGGTGCTTTTCCTAACATAATACTCATTGATGGAGACAGAACCAAGAGATCCCTCTGTGCCCAGTCACAGGAAGTCTGGAAGAAAATGCTTTACTTCATGCCTGAAGTCAACCCTATGCTGAAGAATCCACAATAATTTTTTTTCTGGTAAAGCTTAACATTCAATGTTATAATATTTGGCACATGCAAGCTCAAACAAAGTAGAATTTAGATTAAGAAGTGTTCTAGATACTTTTAAACAGATAACTCATGTCTATTCTTTTAAAAATCAAGGAGATGGGAAGCAAAGGTAAGTTGATTTTATGGGCTAAAATGTCCATAATTAAGCCTTTAATAAACAATGATCTTTTCCATCCTGTGTTTATGGTTATAGATTTCAGAACATTTCTAGATTATAAAACCCATTCTCACATCCACAAGATTATACCATATGAGCATGCACACACTTCTCTAAGCTAAATGCCCCATTTTATATTTGGGAGTGCTGAGGAATGTCAAACATGTTTTGATGGTTACTGCTTGATTCGGTGATTTTTTTTTTTTTTTTTTTTTTTTTTGGTTTTTCGAGACAGGGTTTCTCTGTGTAGCTTTGCGCCTTTCCTGACACTCACTTGGTAGCCCAGGCTGGCCTCGAACTCACAGAGATCCGCCTGGCTCTGCCTCCCGAGTGCTGGGATTAAAGGCGTGTGCCACCACTGCCTGGCTGATTCGGTGATTTTTTGGAGGCTCTCTGTCCCCCTAAAGTCCAGCAGGATGCCCATTTTCATAGTACTTACATTTCTGTGGAAAGGAATCAACAAAAGTGTAAGAAGCCAGGCGTGGAACACTTCACCATGTGGATAGGAGGAAACTAGGTACTCATGTCAGGGTTCCTTATTCTCAAAACACTAATTATGATCATAACTACATTCTAAGGTTCTCCTGAAATTTAAATGGCTTCATATTTATAATGTGTCTGAACCCCATGGCATAATTTAAAAAAGTGACATAATAAAATATAAGTCATGAGCAAAATATGCATAAGAATTTTAGGTCCTCATATCAACACTCAAGTCTCCTTCAACATGCATTTAATAACTGCCATTTTTACCTCTCTGAAGTGGTGAAAATTTCTCTTCCCCACTATTTTAACTGTGTGATCTTGAACAAGTTCTACAACTTGTTATAACTACTTATTTCTTTGTCTATACAGAGGTGATAGAAGTCTACACAGTTCAGAATGACTGTGTCTAAGAACAGTATTAACTTTTAAAATATCAAGCAAATGTTTTTATACAGTAAAAGCTTTACACATGTTAAGAATTATTGACTCTTTTGCTACCTGGTCATAGCGTGAATGTTGCATACACACAAGTGATGAACAGATGGGTTACCTAGGAAATGGCAGAGGCAAAAAAATTATGTGCAAATATAATGAAGTTAGATCTTTGTATTGCACCTCATAATCAGGTAGCTGAAAAATACAAAGATGTAATAATTGAAGCACTAATTGGATGCTCATTTAGTCAGCAGGCACTTGGATAACTTGCTTTTAAAACATCACTACGCAAAGTGGAAGAGACTGTTCCAGGGATGAGCAACCCTTCCGTGCAAAGAGCTACTTATATCTTTGAGGCCCAGACAGTTTTTGTTGCATCTAGCCAACTCTGCTTGTTACAGCAGAAGGTACAGTAGGAAATGAGGGATGGTTGTGTTCCAAAAGCACTTGATTCACCAAAACAATCTGAGGGCCTACAGGGCTCTGCATACTTTCCCACTGCTCATCTATTTTATCCCAGTGACCTAAAACCAATACTTGTACAATCTCCAGTAGAAGTCATGCTGGCTTAACAAAATTATTATACCATCTTGAGTCTAGACTCTGCAGGACTATGAGGAAAAACAAAAAGATGGTAGGTTCTCTGCCTTCAAGAACTTTTCAATCTAACCAAAGAGGTCTCCCTGAAAGTAATCCATGAAAAGCTATAATGAAGGAGGCAGGGACCTGGAAAGCTGGCCCAGTGTTCAAGAGCATCGACTTCTCTTACTGAGGACCCAAGTTTCATTCCCAGCACCCATATCAGGCAGGTCACAGCCACCTGTACCTCCAGATCCAGGGATGGGATTCCAATACCCTCTACTGGCCTCTTCAGGCACCTGAACTCATGTACACAATGAGACTCATACATACACAGAGTTTAAATATATATATGTAAGTAAGTAAAAGGCGCAGACTTCTTTAAATTTTACATGGTCTGTAATTATCTCAGATGATGTTGAGACACACATAAAAGCCCAACTGTAAGATTTTTCCCATGATACACAATAATTTTACCCTTGACACATTTCCACATGTTTTTCTTCAAAACAGGGAGGAAATCAAGGATTTATTGTTCTTTCAAAATTAAATCAGTTATTCATGTAAATTGTGATACATTTTAATCCACATTTGTTTAAAAACTGTTGCTTTTTAACAGAGCCAAATCTGTAAACTATCATTTCTGGGTTCTCTTTGCCAAACGTCTGAAAAGAAGGCTGCTTGCTCATCCCATTGCCCATGCCTTTCACATCTCATACTCAGACGCCACCTTTCATTTCTTTTGCCTTAACGATTTGGATGGTAAAATGCAAGCTTGAATTATCCCTCAATTAGCTTGTTAAATTAAATATCAGCGGAGCCATCAAGGATTTCTGTCTTAGTGAACGATCCAATTTGACGAGCACCTTTCAGTCTGTCTATTCTATTGGGCATCAAGCTTTGACGAGCCAAGCACCCCATCTTGAAAGTGTCACTTTGTCCACTGGAAGAGGGACCCTCCTTATGCACCTGTGAGGTGTTACAAGCCCAACTCAGCTGATGCCATAGTTGCTCAAAGCTATGGCAATCATTCCCTTGGTGAATGTGTGAACTGATAGTCTCTGGTCCCCACAGAGAGCTGTCTTCTCAGTCCCAGCACAGAGGTGGACATCGGCCACTCTCTTTGTATGATGCCTTATATTCTGGGATTCTCTCACCTCCAGCTTCATTCCTCTATCTGTACATTTGCTGTTTTCTCTTCCTTGAAACCTTACCAATAATCTCCTTATTAATGGGTCTTGTTAATGAAGACTCTGTTGGTCTTATCTTCTTCAAAGTGGCTTACTTAGTCAATATGTGACATACACTCTCATAAAATTGTGGTCAGGAATTCCATGAGGCCCCACATACAAATCTTTCCCAATACTTGCCACGTGGTAAGCACTAAGTAATGGTTATCATTATGCCAAGCGCCTCTAGCTTTGTGATCAGAAGTTCCTGAGACACAAGAATGCAATAGTTAGTGGACTAACTGGTCATATAAAAATATAGGTAGGCAGAAAAAAAAATATAGGAAGCTACCTCTACCTGGGAAGCTGGTATTTAGACAGAAAGCCTTGAGAAGGACCTTGGCATGCTCCATTAAGTGATATACTAGGCTTGAGGTAAGAGTAGCACATGAGTCTCACAAAGCTGCTGAACCATGGACCACATGGATTTCCAATATGCAGCTAAACAGACTTCTTGGGTTCTTCTCTCTTGGTCACATTCAGCACAATAATGGCTTTCAGACAAGATCTCAGCCATCCTCTGGTCTACTTCCTTCCGAAGGACTGAATGACACTTGCTAAACTTATCTGCAGCCCTCAATTGTTCTATTTTTTTTCTGTCTTATGGGCACAGAGATATGTGCCCAGCCCACTGTGGGGGCCAACTCTGTATTGTCAAGCTGACCCTTATTAACACAACTGTGACACTTGTATGGCTGGCTGGCATCATTTTTACATCGTGGAAAAACCCCAAGTTCAGCTCTAAACCTCAGTGTGGCCCATCAACCTTCAAACTGACAGAGGATGCTCTTAAAATATGTCCAACAAAGTCTAAGGTGGTCTAAATCAGACAGAGCTAAGATTTGAATCTGAGGCCTGAGGTGCTGTGGTACCATGTCTAATAAAATCCATTTATAATTGTTGAGAACCAAAGGATAAGTCATGATTAAGTCTGCAGAGAGCACAAAGCCACCCTGTTGGGAACTTTCATTTAATCATCAAATTCTGTAAGTGTCTGTGAGTCACTTCAAACTGTTTGAATGATCAGTCCTGCAGAAGTGTCCTCATGAAACTGTGGTATACCCTAAATGTGACAATCATAGGTGACCTGGCTAGTTTTAACTGTCAACTTGGTACAGCCTACAGGCACCTGAGAGGAAGCCCTTTGAGGAATTTCCTACATCACATTGGCCTGTAAGCATATCTGTGGGGATTGTCTTATTTTTTAATTGATGCAAAAGGGCCCAGCCCACTGTGGGCAACACCATCCCCAACCCAGGTGGTTCTAGGTGGTGTAAGGAAAACAAGCTAAGCATGGACCTGCAAGCAAACAAGAACGTGAGCCAGCAAGCAGTACTCCTCCGTGAATCCTCCCTCCAGGATCCTACTTTGAGTTCTCTTGATGATGAACTGTGATCTGGAAATGTGAACCAAACAAACCCTTTCAACCTGTGTTACTTTGGTCAGAGAATTTTATGACAGCAACAGAATGGAGCCAGAACACATTTTACCACCATGGGATGAAAAGCCATAACTGTATTTCAGTAAGATTCAAATTTCCCTAGTTTTCAGAATCAGATGAATCTGAATTCTACTAATGAAGTTCAACAGCAGATGTACATTCCTAGTTTGCAAAATGTATTTGCCCCTCAGTCAATCATAACAAGAGGCATACTTTCTATCACCAGCAATGATACACTGGGCAGGACATGCATTTTCCCCAGAGAGGCACAACCTTGGGGCATTCAATTCATATCTCTAGGGCAATCCACCTTACATATGAACATGCCTCGTATTTCATAGATGCTTATTAGTTAAGTTGCCTGTGTATATAAACACATTGTGATTCTTCATACATCTACTCTGTACCAGAGGGTTTCTTTGTTAAAAAGCAGTTAGTGGTAGGTAGATGTGAGGCCTCTGAAAACTCCACATTGATTATTTCTCTCACTCATTTTTTTCTGTCACAGAACTCCAGTGTCAACTCAGTCTCAACTTTTGTTGTTTTGCTTCTATGACAAAGATAATGCTCTTGCTCTATGCCAAAGAGTTATAGACAGCCAAATGTAAGACAAATGTGCCTTTAAAAGTTCAAAATAAGTGTTGGGGGGAGGAGGGTGATGGCTTACTTAGTTAAGTGCTTGCCGCATAAGATGAGGACCTGAGTTCAATCCCCCCAGAGGCCACATAAAAAGCCAAGAATGAAAGTGCACAGCTGTGGACACAAAAAATCCCTGGGGTTGTGGCCCTGCCAGTCTATCCCAATCAACTAGCCCCAGGTTCAACTAGAGATCTGTCTCAAAAACTAGAGGCACAGTGCAATCAAGGAAGAAACCTGATATCCACCTCTGGCTCCCATAGATACACACACACACACACACACACACACACACACACACACACACGCACACACACACTTCAAAATACTCTATATGCCCCAAATGAAATTATCTTAAATGTGATTATATGTTTATCATCACTAAAAAAATATAGTACTTATGTTGGAAGGTAGCTCAGTAGTAGAGTATTTGCACAGTATTTATAAGGCCCTAAGTTCAAACCCCAGCACCTCAAAAATAGTAATGTTTAATTATTAAAGTTAATTTATTCACTAAATCACTGTTGACACAAATAAATTATACTAGCAGCATCAGTGAATACCTTGCCTTCAAATCTCTCTAGTGAATACGAAACTGATATGTAAATCATGCACAAAACAATTTGAAAAAAAATGATTTTACTAACTGCTTTCCTTTTGTCCCTGAAAGAATCTATTTTAAGTTTCATCATTCCCAAGGGCCCTAAGTGAGTTGGCTATGGGATAAAACATCAACCATGGCATCAGTCCCCAGTGCCTCAGACATGGCTTTGAGTTTAGAGTTTTAGGAAACATTTTTATGACCTAGATGAAATTGTGTCTACAGTACCTGGCCTTCTGGAAGGAAAAGACTGTGGCAGCCTGTGGTTTCCAACTTGGGTAGGTGATTAACCCTTCAGCAACATAAAGAACGTCATCTTTTGAAGATTCAGAGCATGAACAGGTGTTATCATCACTCCCAGGACTGAAGAAACCACACACTCCTGAGACCAAAGGAAGCTATTGGCAAAGTCTCACCAAGTGTACAGACATGCATTAACGTTGTATTCTATATGACATTCTCTAGGGACATTCAGTATGTCACTTAAAGACTGCAAATAATTTTTCAACCTTTTTTAGTGAAAATAGATTTTTTTCATACAACATATTCTTGATTCCAGTTCCTAAGTTTTCCAAGATCCTCTCCATTTGCCCACCCACCCAAATCCACACCATCTCTCTATCTCTCTCATTAGAAAGCAAACAGGCATAAAATAATAATAATAATAATAATAATATAAAATAAAAACAAACAGAAAAAAAGAACAAAAGGAAAAAACATAAGAAACACATCCAGATGCTGATACACGCACATTTGCACACACAGAAAACCCATAAAAGCAAAATCAGAGACTATAAAGAAAGCAGAAAGGCACCCCTTAGCCATTGTCACATGTCACTACATCAGAAGCCCTTGTTTAAAGCTTTGCCATGTGGTGATTATCCATTGTGAAATAACATTGGAACTGATACCATATTAAAAATCTTCCCTTGGGAATGATTTTCATCCTGTTGCTGAGAATACTGTGGATGATTTGGTAGCAAGAAATAATAATGTATTAACAAGTTACAGTGTCCCTTTTTGAATCTGACAGACCTGAGCTGTGAAACGCTGTCGGGGAAAGGAGAGAGATTTGTACCTGACAGCTAATTCACACCAAAAAAAAAAAAAAAAAAAAAAAAAAATCGTAGCATAGAGGCATCCAACAAGGACAATAGCAGCAAAAGACAATTCCCTTTGCATGAAAAGTCACTGGCTTGAAGTCTGTGCCATGTGTGGAAGTGTCTGGAGTCTGTTTTCACTAGATGGAGGTTTTGTAAACTCAAAGCAAGGCCTGGCTGGAGCTGGAAAGGAGAGTCAATGTGCAACTTGATTTCTAAAAATTCTCTAATTGGAATGTTATTTTTGCAAAAAAAGATTAATTATTTTCATGTAGCACACAAAGTACAATGAGATTTTTAAAACATATATATATATATATATATATATATATATATATATATATATATATATATATATATATATATATATATATATATATATATTTACCAATCAGGTACTTTTCAAATAACTTCACCTTTTCCGTGATTTTGGAGTCCTTTCCAAATCATATATCAGACGGAAACTTCACTATATAGCATTTCCACCCGGGGGGACAAAAGTCCAAGTAGCTTAACTTTCAAAGAAAAACGGCTTCTCCACTCTTCAAGTTAAAAGAACTAACCAGACTCTGTACCTTGCAGCTAATTAATGCATTTCAATCTGAAGCTTTGTGAGTCGGGAGTTTAATTACTAGAAACAAAATTCACTCTCACTGATTGACACAGAAGCCGAGCTAAAGCCCCTTAGAGTTGCCAGGTGACTGCAGTAAATAGACCACAGGAAGCTGAGATGTCAGGGAAAACTCCCAAGGCCCCATCCTAGGGCTGGCTCATCAAAAGAGCTGCTCCAACAAGACAGGGAAGGTCCAAACTAGCAGTCACAGCCAAGCTGCTGATTTCCAAACAACCACCTCCCCTTGGGAAGCCACTAGCTCAGGAGGAAGTCATGCTAGAAGATGGTTCAGAGGCTAATTGGAAATACCTACATGAGATTGAAGGACTATATAGGAGTATGTGATTTTAGCAGAAGGAACAGAGGGAGGAAGGGGCGGACTGAGGGAGGGAGGGACAGAGAAAGGGTGGGAGGAAAGGAGGGATGGAGGGAATGAGGAAGGGAGGGAGGGAGCGAGGGAGGAAGGGAGGAAGGGGAGGGAGACAAGGAGGGAAGGGGAGGGGGAGAGGAGAGGAGAGGAGAGGAGAGGAGAGGAGAGGAGAGGAGAGGAGAGGAGAGGAGAGGAGAGGAGAGGAGACAGGAGAACATTTTAAAAGCTGGCTTACCCTGAGAAGTTATTCAATGTCCACCATACTGAGCAGCCATTAACTCCACTCTGAGTGTGGTTCTTAGCTCATCCCCAAGTGTCCTTACCTTTCCCTATAGATTCCAAACATATTAGGTAATATTTTCAGCCAAGATTCCAGGAAAATTCTAAGTGACTAAAGGTTGTAGAAAACACTTTTATCATTTCATTAATTGTTTTTTACTCATTAGTAATGCAGTTATAATACAGTGTTATTCAGAAATCATGCTGTGATAAAGTTTTGCCGATTGGCAAAGTTTTGCCAACTGATACAAAAAACTTAGAGGGGACTGTACCACACCATAGAAGGCAAATGTAAGGAAGAACTTGGAGATCAAGTGAGCCACCCACCCTGAAGACAAACACCTCTGAAGGGTAGTCAATCAGACTGCTACTGGACACACGTTGATATGGGACTCCACAGATTCATTTCCAGACACAGTCCCTCACCCTGCCTTGTTACACTCACCACTGACATCAGCGGTGGAGTGCATTTCCCTAATGCCAACTCTTCTCTAATCCCAAACAGTGGGATTCCTCGCACACACCCCACTGGTTCTTCCACACACTTCATCAGCTGATGTTGGTGCTAGGCTTGGGTGGATGCTTAGGCCCTCTACACCAGTTGCTGTGTGTGGTGACACTGTTTTCATCTGCCACTATCCTTGGAGGCTTGGCTTTGGAAGATGAAAACTTCCTGGCCTGGAAAGCCATATAGCTGTGACTACACTCCATACACCCAGTAAGCAAGGACTGACTGTTGCTGTGAGGGCTAACTCCCTTTGCAGAAGGACTTAGTGGTGAGCCCTCCAGACCTACATAAGAAAGGACTCCTGTCTCTCCATTCCTTCCTGATGCCCTCAATCCATTCAGGCATCTTTAAGGGAACATCTTTAAATCATTAACTCCCCAATCTCTGACTAAATCATGACTTCCAGAAGCCCAGCTATGACACTACCCTTCCTCAGACATGTCGTGCAGTATTTCTTAAGCCACTCCATTGCTTGTTTTGCCTGTCACAGCAGGTGGCAGATACACAGGGACTTTTTCATAAAGCTCTCAAGAGTGACTCAACAGAACTGTTCACTGAGAAATGAAGCCTAGTAAAGGCTATTGCATGGGCATTCTGTGTCACTCTGGAGTTTATTCTTTCCTCTGTATCTCTTACCACAGAACCATACTATCTTCTTCAGGTTGGTGCTGGTTTTATGATACAGATGTCTCATACCTTGATTTATCTGTGAACATTTCAGTCAACATAACCTTTATACTACAAAAACAGAATAAAAGGTTGTATCACCCCTAGAATTTTACTGTTCACATTTCATATTTTCTTGAAATTATATAGAATAAGAACCCTGTGGGAAAATTACCACATTGAGTTTCTTATGACTTGTAGTAGTAATGGAGATCTCAAGAAGTCATCAGCGTCAGAGCTCTCTTTGTGGAACACCTGTGAGACTCCTTTGGGGGATGAGGTAGAATTACCAGAATGTAAAGAATAAGATGAAATAGCTCAGTGATTAAAGACTGCATAATTCAAAAGAAAAGAACGAGCCAGGTGCGGCCCCTGACACTGTAAGCCTGGTGCCTGGGAGGCAGAGGCAGAGGAATATCAGTAAACAGACCAGCCTGGACTACATGACAAGGTCAAGTCCAGCCTAAGAAGCACCATAAGATCTTCTCTATGAAACCAAGAGCAGAATAATGATCCTATCCAACTGTGGACTCTACAAACTGCAACATCGACTGCCAGGTAAGATGTGCTGAGTAGTACAACAGTGGCATGATCATGGGGCAAACCGTTTAACCAACTGCTCTCTAGCTGGACTTAAGACCAGCTCAATAGCAGGAAACCCATGCTCAATACTGTACACCCAGTCAAAAACTCATGGCTGACTAAGTCTTAGGCCCTATAGGGAACTTACTACCTGAGTCTAATCAAATGGACATGGCACCAAACCACCTTCTCAATATTTATGCTTGTAACCATAGACAAATGCTACTCACAGCCTTAATCAGAGAAGCTTCGATTCGCAACAGATGGTGATGAATACAGAAATCCATTGGTCAAGGTGCTGAGAATAATTGAAATGTTGGATGTTCAACTCTAGACAAGGCATTTATAACACAAACACACACACACACACACACACACACACACACACACACACGGTTCAGAGAACATCACAAAAGAGATTGCAGAATGTAAAAGCTGGAAGATTCGGGAAAGGGCTATGAAACTGCCATCTTCTGAGCATGACACAGCAGTCGTGGGCTCACAGCAGCGACAGCTTCCTGTCCTGGGCCCACATACAAATGGGCCTGTCACTCAATCATGGATTGGACAGGGGCTCACAGGTCCTTACTCTGCTGAACTGTTGACTACTGAGGGATTCTTGGGGCACGGTAGTCATTGTCTTCAATTGTGAGGCCCTAAGGCGCTGAACAGGCTCCAGTGGATAATTCAAAGTCCATGGTCACACAAATGGCCCTGGTTAAACCCAGTTGGTCACCAGTCAAAACGAAACAAAACAAAGAAATTAATGTGGGAATGGGATTTTGGGGGAGGAGTTGGCAGGGGTAGAAGGGAGATTATAAAAAGGGTTGGGGGTAAGAGTAATCAGAATACTACTTTTTTAAAAAGAGTGGTCAGAATGTACTGTATACATGTATGAAATTTTCAAAGAACAAATTTAATAAAAAAAATATTTTAAACTAGAGCTCGGGCTGTTGCTCAGTCTTGTACTCTAAGCATTATTTTTTAAAATGAGAATTTGCATTCTATATAAGCAAATTAGGATTTTTGGTATATGAATATGCACGAGTTTGGAATGATGCTATGTAGAATCCTTTCTTGCTATCAAGGGAGTAAACAATTTCTCTAAACAAGCCACATTGGAAACAACACTCCAATGTGACATTTTTTTTTCAAGTGGAATTTAGGGAATTCTTTATGTTCAAAAAGAGAGTGCGGATGTAGCAGATTGTGCATGTCAAATCCTTTTCCAGCATGTCTCCAGATAATTCCATCTTTTTTGGAAGATGATAATTTATAGACTACAGTTTGGAGGCACTACCAAAGACCCATCTATATAAATCCCTATAAAATGAATTACTTTGAGTTAATCAATATTCAAAGACAAAGCTCATAGTATTTATGAGCACAGTTTAACATTTCTATTGAAAACAGCATCACAACTTGATAGAGCTCTGCACAACTCTGTTTTCATAAAGAGTTGGACTTAGAGGCTATGAACAGAGCTCTGTGGCCTCTTCCCTATTAGGTGAAAAAGTGAACAAGAAGCACCAGATATGAAGATCAGGATTGAAATCTTGTGATAGCTCCATGCACCCGCTAACTGTCTTATATGCCACATTGACCAACTATCAATAACAAACTTAGGTCAAGAGAGAAAACACAGAAATGAAAAACATACACAAGTTGTCAGACCCAGGAACAGATCCCTGGGACCAGAGCTCAGAGTATTTGGTTTCTAGTTTCTTCTACTAACTATCCATGGAGCCTCAAAATGCCGCTTGACTCTCTCTTTGACTCTGTCGACTGTAGCTTCCCACCACTGGCATCACATAGTATCAGAAAATTAAGCACACTTTGAAAACACCAAAGCATTTGACACGAGTCAATCAATAGCCATCCAAACAGCAGGCCTGCCTGGCTTGGCTGTCACTCATCCTCAAGAATCTAATCACATACCAGACTCCAGCTTTGGGCTCCGGCCACACCCCTCCTCTGTTCACTTGCCCCACCTTGTCTGTCGCCAAGCTCTTAGCCCTTTGCCAGGGTCTTCTTTGGCTTGGCTCACTCATCATTTCTGGGTGATACCCACGCTCCTCTCTCTGTCTAGTTCACACCCATCCTTCAGATCTTGGCTCCAACACTACTGAGGAAGCTTGCTTAGATGGACCCTTTGAAAGGGAGTCAAAGCCTTGGTCTCTGCCTGACTTTCTGCCTGGTGACATCACTCATGTTCTTTTTTGAGCGCTTGCTCCATTCCAATCATCCAGCCTTATCAGATTATTGTTTTGTTTTGCTTCTGTCATGAATATGGGAGAAATAGAACAGGAGCTATTGATCATTTTAACATCAGAGCTTAGTGTGGCAACCAGTACCATAAACATTCAGTGAGGGAGGTGTGCAAAGAGAGGATACCTTCATCCTTCCTCCCATTAGTAAACTCAGATATCAGCCAACTGTCATCTTGTGTAAGTTACTACAAGATACACCATTTATAACCTGTGTGGCAAGGATCTATTTATCCCGAGGCTTTCTAACAGAGCTGTTTCTTCTTGTTAAAGAAATCCCACATTGCTTCTTTGAGAAATGCCACCTGGAACATTTCAATTACCCAATTAGCATGCTTTTTTTTTTAAACTGACTAGTTACAAAACCTCATAGTAATCATTTTAAGGATAAAGTGTCTACAAAACATTTAATACAAATTCATGTATTCACCTAGAAAATTATAACTGATTATATGATATATGGTAAGAAATATGCAAAATAACGACCATAACAGGTTGGTGCAAAAAGAGCTTGAGCTTGTTAAAGAAGAAATGAGCTCAGTGAAGGCTGAATGTGACTGAAGGATAGCAAGCAGGTTCAGACAGCCCTGTAGAGGGGTCTCAGTTTCTATAACCTGGAATCCACCACCCCTCTCCTAAAAGACACCTAAAACAGAAGTTGGCTAGGGAAACAGCTCAGTGAACAAGACACATGCCTTGCAAACACAAGGACCTCAGATGACTCCCAGAACTTAGAAAAGCCAAGCAATCTCAGCGGGCGGCACAGGCAGATCCCTGGAGCTCACTGGCCAGGCAGCCTAGCCCACTTGACAACTTTCAGGCTAATAAGAGACTCAGTCTTAAAAATAAGGTGGATGGCTGCTGAGGAATGACACAAGATGTTAGCTTCTGGCATCCTCACTCATGTACACACACACACACACACACACACACACACACACACACACACACATTAAAATTTTAAAATAAAAATAAAACTTTAAATGCTAACATAAGAAACCTAAGCACTGTAAAATTTCTCCTAGAGAGTCTATTTTATATGAGCAAAATAAATATTAGGGAATTGTACTTTAAAGGAATGAAGTCAGACTGTCATCAGCTTGATAGCTTCATTTCTCAGTTCACACACAAGATTGCCTGGGACTAGCCAACATCAGTAAACTTCAGAGAAGATCATTTCAACGGAATAACCAGACTAGTTTGAGAGGAACCTTTTGAGTCAGTCCACACTGCCAGAACCCTGCAAACTCAAGGAAGAGTGGCATCATTTGTCAGATGCCAGAGGAGTGCCTATTTCACCTGATCTCACGAGCCTACCCTAACGATCACACTCTGTCTCCATACAGCTATGAGCCCAGGAGACAGCTCCCTGAAGAGTCACTCTGCCCGTCCAGCCCCTCAGCCCCTCAGTAGCTGAGAAATAATGACTCTGCCTGCATGGAGTGGGCGTTAGTCAGAAGGAAAGAATTCCCTGCTCCTCCTCCTGTGGGCTAGGTGTCAGTGACGGAACATCTATTCTGAACTTTCTGGGATTGCCAGACACAAAGTTTGTAGATTTATTGCTCAGTCCTCCCACTTTGGTTTTATTATTATTATACAATTTATTTTCTTTTTAAATGAATGCCAAAATTTTTCTTTTTGCCGAAGACCTGGGGAATTAAAATATTAATGCTCAGAGTAAAAACTACTTAAATTTCTGACTGATATTTATAACACAGATAAATCTTTTCACCAGAATACATTGCTGGCATAAATATAAATTGTTATAGCCTTCTCAGACTACAATAAAAAATGAATCAATTAAAACTTCTGTGATGTTATAACTTGGGGTGGGGAGAATTATTCCATAGACAGACACTGCTTAATACACATATGTAAAAGGAGGCTGGTGGTACAAAGCAAAAACAGAAACAGAAGAGCAATCCCCATCATCAAGCAAATGATTTGAATAAATGTGCAGGATTTCCACATTAATCCATGACATTAGTGAAAAAAAAAAGGCATCTTCCCATTTCCACAAAATAACAGCCTAGGTCAGCAAAGAGCAATAATCCATCTCCAGGAAGGAAAGGAAGTGAAGAAGTGGGAGGAGCTGGCTGATGGAGCAGATCACAGGGCAGTTATCTGGCAGTGGGTGCAGGTGGGCTTTAGAAACTTCTTGGAGAAGAGGAGCAGGCCGTGGGGATCATCAGCTCTAGGTTTCTGCTCAAAGTGCTTTGGGAAGTTGGACAGTGGAAAGACTACAAGGAACATGCAAAAAATACAAAACCTCCTGACTCACTAGAGAGGAAATGAAAAAAAAAAGAAGGCGGCAAAAGATGCTTTCAATACCAGGTCCATTTCTTCACAATACAAACAGCAAGGAATTAACAGAAAGGATTTTCTGAGGGGTTGGTATAGATCTGGGGCACTGTGGGTTAATGGGGAAAGACAGGGTAACCTTTGGAAGTTTTAACCAGTGCAAACAAGAAGTTGCCTAAACTTCTGACCATTATTTCTCCTGGTGTAATCCTATGCCCAGCAGGACCACGGTCTGGCTATGCACCGTGGAAAACTGATTGAGGATCAGCTTCTATTGGTTTTCTTTCATTTTCTGTCTTGCTTTTCCATTCCTCCAATGGTGTTCCCTAGGATAACTTTGCAATAAGCCACATTTGAATACTTACCCTTGGGGTCTTTGGGGGAGCCCAAATAAAAAGAGGTTTGATCTGTTCTTGACAAGACAAGGGGAGAACAATTCTCCTATACGAAAAGACACCAGCTTGAAACCCAAGTCTATGCACAGATGGTATCACCAAGCCAATAGATCTTTTTTTAATTGTGAAAAGCAACTAAATAAATGAAGCTCCTAAGATAAAAGACAAGAGCAAAAGCAAAAGCATCCCAGGGGGTGTTTCCTCCGAACAATCATTCTCACCGTCTATATGAAATAACTTTGAAGCTGAGTTCATAAACTATTTTGTAATCAACAAAGAAACAATTCATCCTGAACTGAAGTCAGAAGCTAGTCCTCCAAAACCTTGATATGTCAAAGAAAAGATGGGAGAGAGCACATAAAATGGTGCTTTAACATTGTTAGCGTGGGGCAATTCCAGAAATGAGGAGAAATAAGTGCCATGATGATGGAGAGAGTGAAGCACTCTTAATGTCCACCATAAACTAGGTGACCACTCATGAGGCAGCCATCTTAGATGCACAAATGATCAGGGGTTGACTTGAAGTTGTTCATGAGGAATTGGTGCTTGCCTAGGGAGGCTGGCCCATCCAAGAGATAAATATCCACATCATCACATCTTCTATCACTGTACTGGAACTTCAAGCTGCTACACAGCAAGACAAAGAAATGAAAAGGATACACTTTAATGTTGGGACAGCGGCAGAAAAGTGTGCAAAGGAGGTAGATACAGAAAAGCAATATGAAGGGGCTGCCTTCAAAACTGCCTTAATTGTGAGTGTAGATGTGTGAACCTACCCATGGGATAAAATCACACCAGACTAAATGTGCTCACACTTTACACACCAGTAAGTACTGTACAAAGCAAGAAATCAGAATAAGAGCAAAACATTATACCAATGTCAGTAGCCTACTTGGGTTACTTGTAGATTGGAAAATTTCATCACCAGGAAAATGAACAGACAGTTATTTTGCAATGTGTATAATTTTACAAAAAAAATAAAGGTAACTGCTAAATTGTTGTTGCTGTTTCTGTTGTTGCTTCAAGACAGGTTTTTTCTGAGTAGCCCTGGCTGTCCTGAAATCCCTCTATTGACCAGGCTGGCCTCAGAGGTCCATCTGCTTCTGCCTCCCAAGTACCAAGGTTAAAAGCATGCATTATCACAACCTAGCTAAAAAACAAAGTCATTGGTACTAAGCAATGACTAAAGGATGCTGAAATGTAGGGCCAGAACCAGATTCCATGGTGAATATAACTTTCAAAACACTCACTGTTCTGAAATTCCTGAACTCCCATTTAGTCTACAAAAGTCTGAATAGTAAATTTAATCACAGTCCATGGCTCACACACAAATCCAACAGAGATGGGTTGGGTAATTGTGACATGAAAAGCTGCCTACTTTTTTTTTTTTTCAAGTACCTGGGCTGTTTTCTTTGTATAAGGACCTTGGCATATCACTAAGCAAGTCAGTGTGCATATTTCAGATCATTGAAAGCTCAGAACCTTATAAGGCTACCAACTGCCTGGCTTCATGTGTATTTTCCTTAGCACAACACATGACTGTATATAAGCTTACAAGCTAATGAGGTGGGTATCAGAGTCATTTTACAAGAAAAGAAACTAAGGCTTTTGAAGCAACTTGCCCAAAGCCCAAGCGTGAAAAGCAAAACTTTAAACACACTCCACCAAGCCAAAACCAAAGTTCTCAATCACTCTATGAATCTCAACGTCAAGTAAGAGGCTTATGGACTTCTTTGAATATTTTAAAGCATCTTGCCCTCTGTAGACAGTATGTCACAAGATGAAACGCCCACACAATTTAAGATTCAACTTAAAACAAGGTAAACCATTTGGTGAATGCCAAAGGAAAGATGATTTATCAGCCCCACATCTGGATGCATCTTTTCACGAGAAAAAAATTTTTAGCCTTGAAAGCTAAGATTTTTTTTATATGGAATGCTTGTTCAAAATATGAGCCAGGCTAGGTGGCCTGGATTGTCATTTCACCTACTCAAAAGCTGAAGCAGGAGGATAGCAAGTTCAAGGCCAACCTCAGCAATTTAGTGCAACTTTATCTCAAACTTAACAAAAAAAAGGGGGGGTAAAGGGGGAAGGCTAGGGATACAGCTCAGGGATGAGACACTTGGAAAAGTCCTCAATTTAAACCTCAGTATCATGCCCTCCAAAAAAGTGTATGTGTTTTGTGTCTGTGAGTGAGAGGAGTGAGAGGGAGCTGTATTGGACTAGCTGTGGGAATTCTCAAGTCTCATAAACGTATCAGATTAATGTAAGAAATAATACATGTAAATCATTTTTACAAAGAAATGTGTATTCTTCCTACCCCCCTTCACCATCATTATAATTGACAAAAAGTCTCCACAAATAGAGAAACATCAACCAAGGAATGGACTCTAAATATATAAAAATAGAAACATAAATAATACACATTGCTCCTGGGGCTATTAGAATGGAAATCTAGAATGTTCTCCCTGGCTTGCACAGTGGAAGCTGCTGCCTTCTTGGCCCATTCTTATTCCCAAAGCCAGAACTTGTGCCAGGGAGTTTGGAATTTGAGCATCTGTTCGCTCACCCACCAGCCCCGTGAGCCACATACAAGCTGCTGCCACCTTCGTTAAAGTTCTGAACATGAAGAAAATTCCAAGGAGATTTCATTGCAACTCCTTTTCCACACATGGTCGCACATACCCTTCTGTCAGAACTCTACCATCTGGCCACAAATGCCCTCATGAATCGGTGCACATTGTCTAACAGACACACCCCCATCTGTGCACACAAGGACTAATCTGGAAATTCTGGTCCCAAGTAGGAGGAGTAATGAGCAGAGGGAACATGTAAGTTTCTGAGGAGCCACCAAGGGAAACTTGTGTGCACTGTCTATACAATGATCCCCAGAACACTGACTGGCAGGAAATGTGGACAGCTCTCTGGTACAGTGAACACTGAAGACAGCTGTGAGCAACGTGGTCTTTGTTTTCCCAAAGTGGTCATCTGGTTTCTTGTCGCTTCTTGAATCATCCAAGCCTAATGACGCCAGGTCTGTTTCTTCCATGTGTCTCTATATCTGCCCCCTACCCCCGTTTCTCTGTTTCTCTCTCCTTCTTTCCCTCCCTCCCTCCCTCCCCACCCCCGACAACTTTAGTTATGACCCTGAAGAACAGTTCTCAGCTGTTCATGACTGCTGGTAAATACAGCTCTCTGCCAATACCAAGCACATACTGAATTATATAAAGAGAACCAATGTAATAGTTTATAAGCACTCCAAAGGTTTTAAAATGTGCCACTATCCATTTCATTGATCAGCAGTTTGTATACAGAGTATCGATATTCTCCTTGGATGTGATACAGAGCATCAAGACACTAAAGCAATGAATGGATACTTCCATTCATGACACACTGTCCACAGAAAGTAAACATTAAAAACTGTTGGTATTTCAGTCAAAAATTCAATAGAGCAGTAAGTTGAGGGTTCATTGAGATTCATGAGAAACCTCAATTAAGATTAATTTTGTTCTGGTGCTGGCATTTTAGAAGCTAAAAACCTTAGAATGTGCCAACATGCTGATGATTAATTCACATTTGATATAAAGTGGACATAAAATTGCCTTGGGTGTTATTTTTGACTCAGAAATATCATGGTTGAGCAATTCAATAATATTAAGGGCCCTATTTTTTAATTTTCTGCCTTAAAGCATTAACTAGACATCATAAATCATAGTTAGCTAATCTTAAGCATTAAAGAGTTTTGATTTTTTTTCATTTTTTAATGTTTACTTATTTATTGAGCAGGGGTGGACTTTCGTCAGGACATGCATATGGAGGACAGTGGACAGTGTTCATTTTCCCCTTTGATAGATAATTTGAGCTCCAGGGAGCTAACTCAGGTCACTAGGCTTGCCACTCATACCCCCTGAGGCATCTGGCCAACACAGTATTGATGTTTTATAGAGCTCTTAATCGAAAAAACTATATAAATATCTGGATTTGAGACACTCTTGGTTATTACCCAGGAAACCCAGTTGAGGATATCTTAATGCCTTTGGGAAATGGAGGCTGGTTTTCAGCTTGAGTGGACTGTCCTTTATCTCCTCTTCTGTAAGCGTCTGTGTGCCAGCTACTGTTCTGAGATTTGTGGATTTTGTATTTGAACATGATAAAAAAAAAAGTCTCTGCCTTAAAGATGCTTGTGCTCTAATGTAAACAAACCAAAGTTTTCATTGTAGGAAAACTCTATGAATAAAAATTCACTGTATTGGTTGCACTTTTTATCACTGTGAAAAAGACTTGAATGAATCAACTCACAAAAGGTAGGACTGCTTCTGGCTTTCTGTCTTGGAAAATTCCAGCCCATCCCAGAGAGGATGGCATGGTGGCAGGAGTGGCTCAGTCTGTGTTGGTAGGAGTAGGATCAGAAGTAGAGAAAGCAGGCTGAAACACTATAACTTCCAAAGGCTCCCAAAGGCTTACCCCACATGCTCGTTGGATCCCACTTACAGACTTCCCCCAAATGGCACGACCAACTTGGGGCAAGCACTCAAAACATGAACCCACAGGGACATCACAGATTCAAAGGTGGCATCCACCTTGGTAATCTCATCCTCTTTATGTTCTTCATTCATGTTTTACAACTGGAAATGATGCCACCAGTCAAAAACCGTGAGTGCTCACAAACGGAGAGGAACAGATCGTTCTTAGATTTGATTAGAATTGATCTGTACCTCAAGGGGATACTGTGTTTGATTGATTGTGGTAGCTATGGGGGCTTGTGTGTAGTCTCTGGGCCTCAAAGGCAGTAGCAACTACTAAACTTGATGGATGCTTATTCCATCAGTAAAACATTATCAATGTGGTGTTGACAATTTTGTATTTAAGCAGGTGCAATTATTTTAAGTAGATATGTATTAAATTATAAAAGATTATTTTGCTGTAAAAATCAAGCTCACTGGGTGCTGGAGAGATGGCTTGGTGAATAAAAATGATTTCTGATTAGTCATGAGGATTGGGGTTGAAGTCCCAACACTCATGTCAGATTGCTCACACAAATGCAAGTTTCACCCAAGCTCTTCTGGTGCCCCGTTGACACCTGCACACACATTTGTGCACATACTCACATAGGCACACATACACAAACATGCATGCACATAAGGTAAAACAAATGTATTTTTTAAAAAAAAAATCACATTCACCTAAGGACTACTATCACATTCTGTGTGAATTTGTTGCAATCCGATCCTTGTTCTGACTTCTGGGGAGGTCAGGGGCAATTTGCCCCATAAATAGTTAGGCTCGTCATAGCAGCTGTGAGGTCCAAATTCACTGTCAAGTTCATAATTATATCAGGCACATAAACTGAGGGAAGCCCCTCATTCTAAATGACTTGACTCACCAACTTTTCAACCCTTCCCTAAGGACATCATGGAGTAAAAACTTGTGGCACTGGTTAAGTATCCATGCCGGAAGAAAAATAATAAATACATCCGAGAAGTCCTGCTGTGAGAAAACCTTTACAGATAGTTTACAACTGTCTTCCCTTTTACAGTGCAGGATATGGCCCTGTTGATGCAGAAGCCACCATTCTGCATCACGGGTGGCTCCACCAAGGTCTAGAGATAGCAGTCACCAATATCACTTAAAACCTGAGGTGGCATATGCCCCCCGACCACAGGTTTTAGGAAAACGACCTGGTGATATTGTCCTAACACACCATCAACAAAACCAGTCTGTGTTTTTAAATTCTGTGTCTTTTCTCTGCGAGGCCATTGTGTAAGTGCTTGTAGTCAAAAGGAATGAATTAAGAACTTTGAGGAGACAGAAGACACAAATGTACCCACTAGAGTGACACTGGAGGAAAAGGGCCATCACACAGAGATGCTGTCGTCCATCTGCACCAACATTTTAGGTCTGAGTTCTCAGGAAGAGCTTCCCACAAGATGCAGCAGCTAAGAAATGCCAAAAGCTGTTGAGAGGCCCTGATGTTCTGAGGTTGCAGCCTACCATGTCTGGCAGCCAGCCCTCTGAGCTCAGTAATATGGAGCTTCCCTGTCCCCCTTCCCATGCCCGGCGTGGAGGGCTTCCTGCTCTCTACCTGACCTTATCTGCAGAATGTCCCTAAGTCCGGATACCTGACTTGTCTCTAGTGTGACCCTGGACACAGTCCCCTGCAGGAGCTTTCCCCCTGCTGCCCGTATGGTAATTAGGCTTGTACATGGAGCCTTAGGATAGGGGTGTGCTGTTTAATGCAAATTAGGTGACCTCCCAGCCTCTGTGCCCATTCTTTATATCTCCCCTCACTCTGGAATAGAGTTGAGCTGTCTCACAGAAGCTGTCTGCCGGGAGGCTGTTTCCACCATGTTCACAGGCCTTACAAAGCTCTCTGTTGCCACGTCCATTAGGACAAAGGGGCAACAGTTTGGGTGGGGAGATGTCTCAGTGGGGAAAGATCTTGCTATACCAACAGAAGCACCGAAGTTTGAGTCCCCAGCAGCCATGTAAAAGTTAGGGATGTGGTCCAAATCTATAGTTCCAGTGCTGGGGGTATAGAGCCCAGCAGATTCTAGAGCCTCGATGGCCGACCAGCCTGACCTAAATGGGGAGCTCCAGACCCAGTAAGAGACCTGAGGAAGATACCTGGTGTCAACCTCTGACCTACAACTGCTCTCCACAGAGGTAAGTAAACACACACACACACACACACACACACACACACACACACACATACACGAGTATAAGCCTTTCTGGAAAGAGGAAGGAAGGTGAGAAGATGAGTAGCTTAGTTGATTCAAAGCCTTGTGCAAAGGAATTGAGCATCTGCCCATTTCACCAAGTCTGAAGACAAGTTTGGGGCCCGACAGAGGTGTTGCAGCTCTGTCCTCGGGAAGGATGAAGTCAGCTCAGAGTCTGGAAGACACCGAAAAGGTCAGTCAGTGACTAACATATCAGGGATCAGAGCCATCACCCAGCGATGCCCCTTACAGATACGCAGCCAATCACTCCTCTCTCACAAAGGATCAATTTCCACCTCCCTGTCAGTCCTCTTGTTCTGCTGGTAAAAATCAGTTACTAAACCACGTATTTGTTAAAACCAAAAATCAGAAAGAAAAAAAAAACATTTTCTTAATGCTTGGCTCTTAATGAATCACCATCAATAAAATATCTCTTATGTCAATGATTCTGTTTCCTTTTTCTTTGGTTATGATGGAAAGAGTGATAACAAGTCCAGAAGTCTTCCTTTTATATATGTAAATATCATATATGACACACAAGTCTGAGGCATATAATTACAAATGCACTTTCCACTACAGACAATCCCAGAACTTTCACTGAGAGGGGATCAGAGGGTCTTCCTTGTTATGAAAAAGGTAAAGATTCTTTTTTAAAATATTCCTGAAAGCTGGAAAGATGACTCAGTGGTTAAGAGCTTTTACTGTTATTGTAGAGGACCCGAGTTTGGTTCCCAGCACCCACATGGTGGCTCACAAACATCTGTAGCTTTGATTCCATGAGACCTAATGTCTTCTTCTGATCTCTGTAGGCACCAGACATGCATATGATGCATATTCATACATACAAGCAAAACCTTTGTACACATGAGTAAATCTAAAAACAATAAAGTATTTCTACACAGCTAAACACGATTCCTCTTGATTTATGACTGAAATAGACACATGACCTTATGTTATAAAAGCTATTGGCTTCCAAGTATGCTTAGAACATATTCTTTATGACTAGTTATTTTTCTTTTAACTACACTCATTGAAATATGGCAAACAGGTTATGTAGCTGAGGAAAAGGCCACATCAAAGACAAATGGGTCCAGTGGAAACCTCTATCTCTTACTGAAAAAGCAAGCCTTTAACAGAATTTCTGGAGTCAAGACTGTTTCCCCAATGTTCTTAGAATAAAGTGAAGGAGCTAGTGAGTGCCTGGGAGGATCGATCCCAAGTCTTTATTTGAACATGAGATATTAGGTAATGTCCTCAAGAAGATCCTGAATTCACTATTCTGTGAGTTTTGAAAAGGAGAGTGGTACCGGGTTACATAGCAGATATCCATCTTGAATAAGCTAAAATAGAGAGCATTTTTTATCATCAGGATGCTGATTGCCTCAGAAAACTCCAAATGAGGAGGGAGAGAAGACCCCACAACAGCCTGGAACTCTGGGACTCAGAACACCACAGCAGGTGTCCTGATTCTCCCATCCCTTTCTACAAATTGACTCTGGTCTTCTATTACTTCCCTTTCAAAGACAGGTAACTTCTTTCCAAAATCATCTGGCATACATTGTTGGATCGGTCTTGGCTTTGAGGAAAAATGGAACCAGTCAACTCCCTTCCAGAACCATGAGTTAGACAGAGAACTCTGTGCCACCAAAGCTGTGAGAGAAATGGTATCAGTGCTGGAATCGGTGCTGATCTTGTACAATGTATCTGTTCCTTATCCTGTCCTTCCCTCGGTGATCTGACAAGTATTCAGCTGCCACGCTCCCCTGTAAGCTTCCAGACCTAACTGCAAATTCAACTTCACAGAGAGAAGATTTGTGTAAAACAGAAGGACTTTATGGACTTGCAGATCTAGATTATTAAAAAAAAAAAAAACCCAGATGGCTTTGCACCACCAAACCTGAGAGCCTGGGTTCAGTCCCCAGGATCCACACGGTGGAAGGAGAGAACCAACTCTGGCAATTCCCCCTGCCCCCGGCTGGCCCCAAAATAAATAAATAGATGCAATTTTAAGTTAAAAAGAACAAAGAGTAGGTAGTATTGCCACAGTGCTGATTGCTACAGGTGTTTCATCTTCCCAACCCTACAAGGAGACACAAGGGCAAAAAATCTCAGGGGAAAACGACAAAGCAATGTCAAGGAATGCATCTGCAAAGCACATCCCCCAAGTGGTGGATGGAGACTCAAGACTAACAAGCTGTGAAGGACAATTGGATTATTTGATAAATAAATAAAAACATTCATAGGAAATAAAAGTTGCTGGTAGGATTTCAACATGAAAATTTAATGAGCTTTAGAAATCGATGTTCTTTCTAATGTGTAAATATGCACACAGCAACAGTAAGCATGGGCCTAAATTTTTAATTCTTAATTAGAAGCCAATTTTTATCACTCTCAATTTGGATTGCTAGTTAATAACCAATTCTCACAAAAGCACAATAAATAAGCACATGATTAAGCCAACATCCTCAAAATAACAAAATAATAAAAAAAAGTGAAGTCTAAATTTGCTTTTATTGGTTTTTGCTCAGAAACTTCCAAGCTTATTAATTAAAAGAAAACTGAGATATTCATATGAATATATTCATTATTGCTATTAAGGAATTCATGTTTATGGGTACCAAATCTGTATGCAATGCATAGCTAAATTTTTCTTAACTGCAAACTTGGAAATTTTAAAAGTTTGCAAGGAAGCATTGTCACCATTTTAGAAGGTGCCTTCAGAAAGACACCAAAGATTAGTTAATGATAGAATAGTAAAGCACTCACTTAACTAGCAAGATTGAGACAAATGTGAGATGATGCTAACCAAACTGAAATTTTATTCAGGAACCGAAAGTAAGTTAACAAAGACAGAAGGTAGTATTTTGTAAAATATTTGATTCATGAAATCTCTTATACAGCATCTAAAAATCATGGTATAAGACTGAAATTGTATTTTGCAAGTATTAAAACACAAGGCTAGTTTTTCATGGGTTCATCTAAGTTAAATAGAACGGAAATCACAGCATCTGGAAAAAAAGCATGCACAGCTCCATAAACATGTTACACTCAACTCTGGTCCATCATGCTGATGATTTCCTCCAACTCTCTCACCCTTGTGTGACTCTCCTGGGGAATCTACATATATTCACCCCAACAGAGAGGTCAAGACACAATAAAGCAATGGATAGATCCAATTCCAGCGTAGTGAACCAACATGTTTCTTGGACTTATTTACAGGAAGGAGAACACTTGTTCCCTAAAACAAACTGCATCACCAAAAGGTCCCACTCCTGCATGCTTGATGACTTACAGGGAAGCTGCATAAATGGAGGCCCCACTTCAGTTATTCTCCTCCTCATGTCCACTCTAGTGTCTCCTAAGATCACGTGCAGGAGGAAAGGAGAGATGGGGAGCTCGCTAGTGAGGGTCTTATGACTCTCCTCATCTCATGAGGGAATGTAAGGCAAATCTTTTGTCAGTCCCATGAGTGCAGGTGAGCAAAGCTGCTCTCATTATTGGAAGCCAATGCCTACAGTGTACCCAGACAGTGTTCTGCAATGCAAGCCAATGGCTACAATGGACATTGCGTGAGTTTGCCTTCCAAAAACGGTAACTCTACATTTGTCCTTTGCTTGTTGGATTTTGAAAACGTGTGATTCTTTAATTTTTCAAGTTTTTGTTTAACAGAAACTTGGACCATGAATAGCATGGAGAATGCTACTATAGGCATTCATTTCTTAAATGGCAGTTTAAGTAGGCTTATAAAGATGATCTCAGTCATATTTTCAACCAATATAATTGGTTGTTACTGAGCTAGAACTTCTAAGTCAGGTTGGATCTTTATCTCTCTTCAATGGAGGGTGAGCTTAGGTGATGAAGGGACACTTTCAGGCACAGCCTCAAAAGTCTTTCTGTGTGGTCTTCCCCAGAAGCTGTAGATACAGTGCGGGACTCCAAGACTCTGGAGACACAGTGCAGGACTCCAAGACTCTGGAGACACAGTTCAGGAGTCTAAGGCTCTGGAGACCCAGTGCAGGACTCTAAGGCTCTGGAGACCCAGTGTAGAACTCTGAGGCTCTGGAGACCCAGTGCAGGACTCTGAGGCTCTGGAGACCCAGTGCAGGACTCTAAGGCTGGAGACCCAGTGCAGGACTCTAAGGCTCTAAAGACACAATACAGGACCCTGAGGCTCTGGAGACTCAGTGCAGGAGTCTGAGGCTCTGGAGACTCAGTGCAGGACTCTAAGGCTCTGGAGACACAGTGCAGGACTCTGAGGCTCTGGAGACCCAGTGCAGGACTCTAAGGCTGGAGACTCAGTGCAGAAGTCTGAGGCCCTGGAGACCCAGTGCAGGACTCTAAAGTTCTTCGGAACTGTGGAGACTTCACAGGAGAGGAACCCGTTGCTCCGGGACTACACCAGAGGAGCCTACTACAAATTTGCACTCATCGCATGAACACAAAAGAGCGACATGAGTTCTGAGAGTTTCCACTTCATTCATGAAGGACTGTTAAGGTGTGGATCTGAAAAGCCCCCCACAGGCTCCTGTGTTACAGGCACAGTCAGTAGCTGGTAATGATATTTTGAGATGTGAAAGCCTTGGGAGTGGAGGTTAACTTGAAGTAAATGGCTGGTGGTGGGCTTGTGTAGGTTCTTCGTGGTCCCTCAATCCCACTCTGCTTCCAGGTCACCTTTGACCTCACAGCCTTCTGCTGTGATATTCCATCTCAACACCTGAGCCAAACACAAGAGAGCCAGCTGCTGATGAACTGATACCTCTGAAGTCAGTAGCTAAGGTAATCCCTTTAAACTGTCTCATGTATTTGTTGCAGCAACAAAATCTAAGCAACAGAAGCATGAATCGTCCTGCCCAGCTTTTTACGTGTGTGCCAGAGGTGGAACATGGACCCTCATGTTCACAAAGCAAGGATTTTACTGAGTCATCTTGCAAACCATAAACCCTTTTTCTAATATACCATTAGGGAAATGAAACATCAGGCTCCTTGGGGATAAAATATCCTAAATATAAGAACCAAGGCTTTTTCCAACATATATGTTAAAAAAAATCTCGATGATAATAATAATAAGAGAAAAAACATAAGAACAGAACTAAACATCTGAGCATACTCCATAAACACACACTGAAAATTGTTACTTAGCCTATGAGAAATGGTCCTGGCTAATTATCCTCCATAAAGCATAAGTTAGCAACACTGAGATATGCCTTCTACCTGACACAGGGCTAGAGTTAAGGACTGGCAATTACTGACAACTAGGGAAAGAGAGAAACCAGATTTCCATGCATTGATGATGGGAGTAAGGCCAACTAAACGGCTTAGTGGTTTATTCAATACAAGGTTAAAATTACACTCACTTTAAGTAGCAAATTCACTCTGTATATTTACTGGAGGTATATTAAAGTACTGTGTTAGTGCAAACACTTCTACATAGATGTCCTTACCAACCTTAGTCTTAATGGACAATAGCAACAACAACAACAAAAAAAACTAAAAGTATCTCCCACAAAGGGGATGGACGCATGTGTTTGTGGTTTTTTTTTTTTTTTCACTCATTGCGATACACCTCGGCAGTGAGAGGAATGCAGATAATCATGAATAAATAAACATGGCTACTGAAGTAACGTGGGAAAACACGTACAGGTTAAGCCAAGTAAAAGAGGCAAGAATCATTTACAAGGATCATACAAGTGATTATACAGGGATTCTGTTTATGTGGAATTCTGGAGGAGGCAAAATGGTAGCAATGAGATTAGTAATTGTCTGGGATGAGTAGGGATGAGAGACACTCCCATCAAAAGGGCACAAAAGATATAAACTCCTTAATATGAGCTGACTTGGTAGAAATACATTCATTGAGCTTAACTATGGTAAATAAGCTTCAACTAAAGAATACTGATAATTATTGAGATACGGAATGAGTGGATCTTTGATCAACCCCTTAGCTTCTAACATTGTGCTATGGGACACTTGACTGGTGGACTGAGCCTGTTAGTAAAAACCCACATATTTGTCCAATAAAATGCCAACATTACATGTGGCTCAAGCTTTGTCAGTAAGTAACTGTTGTGTGAAATTGCAATCAGTTAAACACTAAGGTCTTATTGCAGGGCCTAGCCAAAGCCCTAGGGCATAGCTATCTTCTAAATTAGCATATTCTTTTATTAATGAAACCTCAGCAACTTCCTTATAGCTGAAGAGAAAGCAGGGATTCCCTTGTTCTCCAACTATAAAAGCTAATTCCACACCACAACACATTCTGTAACCTATCATAATATATAATAATACCTATATTAAACATATATATATATATATATATATATATATATATATATATATATATAATCAATTGATGGAGTGTTTCTGTTGTGATTGTGTTTCTCTAGATCAACTGCTCAGCAAAGAGTGCAGGAACCAATACATGACAAGACATACAATTTATCTTTGTGTGATTCGCAAGAAAGTTAAGTGCATAGTTAGATTACCCATGCCTGTCAAAAAAACAAAGCAAACAGAGCTTGTTACCTGAGAGAGAGAGACAGAGAGACAGAGAGACAGAGAGAGAGAGACAGACAGAGAGAGAGAGAGAGGGAGGGAGGGAGGGAGGGAGGGAGGGAGGGAGAGAGAGAGAGAGAGAGAGAGAGAGAGAGAGAGAGAGAGAGAGAGAGAGAGAGTGTAGGTCCAGGACAAAAAGCATTGAAACAGAGGAGAGAGATGTTACTTTAGAAAGAGCAGAGAGGAGCAATAAGGGAAGAGCCATAGGACTGAGTTGGGGCTCTATTGGTAGACACTTGCTCAGCATAGGGGAATCCCTGGGTTCAATCCCTAGCCCTGCATAAAAGTAAATGAGGTAACTCAAGTTTATAATGCTAGCCCTCAGGAGGTAGAAGCAGGAGAATCAGAAGTTAGAGGCCAGGTCTACATAGAACCTTGCCTTTATGAATACATACATACACACACACACACACATACATACATACGTAACATTTAAAAGAAGGTAATCAAGGCTACATTTGCAACTACAGAGTCAGGATGTTAATACTCTCATATGTAACACTATTACAGCAGATAGCATTTTCATGTTTTATTGCACAGTGAATAGAATCTGTATACTCCTGGTCAAACACCAACTTAGCAGAGTTCTAATGTGCAGCAAGAAAATTGGTAATTTAATTCTTTTTCTTTTTTAGTTACAATTTTATGTGTGTATCTTGTGTGTGTATGCATGAGCCATACCACCATATGTGTGGAGGTCAGAGGAGAATTTGAGGTATTCCATTCTCTCCTTCTACCAAGTGTGCCCCAACTCAGTTTGTCAGACTTGGTGGCCAGCACCTTTACCTACCGAGCCATTTTGCCAGGCCAAATGGTCCGAGGCTGAGCTTCAGTGAGATACAGTGTTTGTTCTGTCTCCTTCTCGTGTGTCTGGTTTCTCCTGAGCCTCCTGATACATAGGTTTGAGGGATCTATCATCCTTCCTGCCTCGTTGTGGGGGTCAGTTGAGTTCTTATCTCTGATACTCATTTCTGAACCTGGTTTTTGGAGCAACAACAGGCTCCACCAATAACTGATTCCACTGCTTTGAATATATTTCTTCAGATTTTGTCTATAAAGATCTTAAAGAGTAAAACAAAAGTCTGTCTATCCTTGTTCCAGTGGTTCATTTGCATAGTATTGCCTTGGTTCATTTGCATAACATTCTATGTCAGTGGGAACCCATTCACCAGTAGCTACAACCTGCTGCCATAGTCACATCTCACAGTTCATGAAACTGGAGGATTGTTATTGCCTTACACATCACTTCCAGTTGTGAGATTATTAAACACAGCATTGAACTGTTTGAAATGAAAATGTGGCTCTTCAGGAGCACAGGTAGGTCTTTTTTCTCAACAAGGAGAAGAGATTCATAAAACAGAACAGGGATGAATACCTCATGTGGAGACACTAACTGGGTTTTATTGCTAGCCTCAGAGAAAACATTTCCCATTTAAATACTAAATATGACACATAGCAGGAAAAACTATGAGGAGATATGAAAGTTTGCAAATACCACCAAAGATCAAATATGAAAATCCATAATTCTAAAACTTACCCAACTTGGACCTACTCATGGATTGTCGTTCCTATTGCTCACTCTGTGTGTTTATGGTATCTGTGGATAACACAGACTTTAATCCACCTGACTTTATAGGGATAAGAGAGCTACTTACACAGAGCTCGAAACAATCAGTCTTTGGACAAAGACAATTAGAGCATCTTTGGCTTCCAGAATTCCAGATTGTGATGGGTGGGGGTGCTGGAAAGATAGATCAGCAGTTAAGAGCACTGGCTGCTCTTGCAGAGGACCTCAGTTCAGTTCCCATATGCATGTTGCATGACTCACAACTGCCTGTAACATCAGTTGCAGATGACCTAGCACCCTCTCCTGGCCTCTTTGAGCACTGCATGTGCACATATCAATACACACAAACACACTCCAGCTCCATGAGATCCAGTTTCCTTTTGGGGCCTCTACAGGCACTGCACTCATGTGTATAAATACACACAGACACACACATGCACACACATATACACAAAGAGAGAGACAGACAGATAGACAAATATGCATACACACAGACACATTCACACACAGATACACAGGCAGGCACACACACACACACACACACAGTTTTAAAAAATAAATAATCTTTAAAGAGCGTCTTTTTCCAAAAGACTGTAGCAGTAGCATGAAGAAAGAAGTTATGAAGGGCAGTCCTCCAATAAAGGAGAGCATGAAAATGATGGGTACTCTAGCAGCTGTAACTATAGTTTGGAAAAGTTCAGGAACACTTTTGAAACTTACAGAATGTATGAGGTAGCTATTGGCTCAAACATTCTGCAAGAGAAATTATTAAGTACTATCTGTGGTGGTTTGACTAGGTATGGGCCCCATAGATTCATGTGTTTGAATACTTGGCCCATAAGGAGAGGCACTATTAGGAGATATGGTCTTGTTGGAGTAGATGTGGCATTGTTAGAGGAAGTGTGTCACTGTGGAGGCAGGCTTTCAGGTCTCTTATGCTCAAGCTATGGCCAGTGTGGTATAAAGTCTCCTTCTGCTGCCTGTGAATCCAAATGTAGAATTCTCCAAGACCATGTCTACCTGCGTGGTGATGTCTCCTGCCATGGCAATAATGGACTGAACCTCTGAAGCTGTAAGCCATCCCCAATTAAATGTTTTCCTTTATAAGAGCTGCTGTGATTATGGTGTCTCTTCACAGCAATAGAAACCCTAGCTAAGACACCATCTTAAATGCTTAACTACAGAACACTACATTGTTGTAGGTCAAAGATAATCAATATTGGCAAGGACATTTGTTCATCCTAAAACTCCACACGTATGACATGGGTGGAGGAGAAAAAGAAACACATCTAAAATTAGTAAAGCAAATGAGAAGATGGAAGAGAATGTTCCAGAAATGTGGCATCATGCACCAAAAAAATAGCCTGTGGAGTTAAGAATGGTTGGCATGAAGGGGCAGGAGACGTAGAGAGTCTTGTTATTTAGATATTTAGAACTGCTCAACTTATAAACCTGTGTGCATATCTTATCATTGAGAAAACACATTATTAATGTTTTCTAAGTAAAACACATTTGTAGTTTATATTTATTTTCTAATCATACAAAAAATCACACAAAGCCAAACATGCTATAGACAGTGGGCTCAACCTTCCTAGTGCTGCGACCCTTTGATAGAGTTCCTCGTGTTGTGGCGACCCCCTCAACCATAACATTATTTTTGTGGCTATTTCATATCTGCAGTGTAGCAGGAATCTTAAAAGTTCTTATCAATAAAATCAAACCTGGATCCAGTTATTGGGGTGAATGCTGGAAGATCAGAGAAGCAGAACAAGCCACAGCCACTGCACCTTGCTAGTTCCTCAGCTGATCCTGTTTCCTCAGACTTGGAAGCCTCTGAGTCCTCATCCAGAAGGAATCTCAGCTGAACTGTGCTGCTCAAAAGCCTAAAAGCTTAACCAGCCAAAATGCTTCTAGTTTCTGGTCTTCACACCTTATATATCTTTCTGCTTTTTGCCATCACTCCCTGGGATTAAAGGCTCACTTCTTGGGATTAAAGGCGTGTGTCACCATGCCTGGCTGTTTCCAATGTGGCCTTGAACTCACAGAGATCCAGAAATATTTCTGCCTCTGGAATGCTAGGATTAAAGGTGTGAGTGCCACCATTTTCTAGCCTCTGTATCTAGTGGCTGTTCTGTTCTCTGACCCCAGATAAGTTTATTAGGGTGCACAATATTTTGGGGAACACAATACCACCACACTGCAGTTTTGCTACTGTTATGAATTGTAATGTAAATGTCTGATGTAACATAATGTAAATGTTCTGATGTAATGTAATGTAATTGTAATGTAAATATCTGATGTAATGTAATGTAAATGTTCTCCACCCGCAGGTTGAGAACTGCTACTGTAGACATGCTTAGCAGGTTCCTGATATTTAATTATACATAGTGTTCAGGCTACTATACACCTAGCAGGTTCCTAATATTTAGTTCTATATAGTGTTCAGGCTACTCTTTTAACAGAGCATTAAATCAGACGGTCCCTGTGGCCTCGGATTTCTGACTGGAGCTTCAGGTCTGCAAGGAGTGTCACGTGACACATATTACCCAGAGGTCTTTCAGACAGCTTGCTATGGCGTGACCTATGAGCTTTCCTTTAAGAAAATACAAATTTTGGAAACATTTGATAAAATACCGTCAAGGCTTTTCAAAAGTTTTCATGCCATCAAAATAACTCTTAACTTTGAAGGTACACACATAAATATTCCTTCCGCTAAAATCACGCCATTAAGAACATTACACTGGGAGACGGTTCTAGAAGAGTAACGTTAAAGGGCCTGTTTTCAGAGCCTGTACCGCCAGTTTGACACATAACAGACAAATTGCCTGCAGAATAATTTCCTCTGCGGCTCCATTTTAATTAGTGGCAACCCAGAAGTCAAGCGATTCCTTGTGAAACTATAAAGAAGTAAATTACACCACTGTGGATCACACAGCCACTATATGGCACGATGATAATGCCCCATACATCAGCAATGACAGCCCATTTCCATCCTCTGTTATGGAAAGGTGTGGGTGATAGAAAGTCATTGCATTTTCAGAGCTAATGTCACGTTCTAGAACCAACCTGTCTCTTGCTCTGTCCATTGTCGCCCCAAATGAAACAAATAAGGCTGCCACTGGCTCACACAGATAACGGCTTCCACGCTGGCCCTCACTGACGCATTTGGAGGCACAGCCCCTACAAGCAGAAAGCAGATTTGGAACGCCACCAGCTCCCCTTAACTTCTTCGTGTCTCTTCCTTCCAGGAATAACCACATGGAGTCTTGCCTTAAATGACTCTTCTCAAGTGATGGTCTCTGTGTGCTGTGCAGATGACAATCAAACCTACTTCATAAGGAAGCATAGCCCTGAGGCCCAGTTTTAGCACCTAGTATAACGTCTAGTACCTAGTGTTAGCACTTAGCACAATGTCTATCACCTAGTATTAGCACCTAGTACAATGTCTAGTACCTAGTTTGAGCACTGAGAATAACGTGTAGCACCTAGTGCTAGTACTTAGCATGCTCTCTGGCACCTCGTTTGAGAAATTAGTGAAATGTCTAGCACCTAGAGTTAGCACTTAGCTCGATGTCTAGTATACAAAATAAGCGCTCAGCACAATGTCTTAACACCTTGTTTGGGTACTTTTCACAGTGTATAGAACCTAAAGCTAGCACTTATCACAATGTCTAGCACCTAATGTTAGCAGTTAATCCAATGTCTAGTTCCTAGTGTTAGCACTTAGTTCAATGTCTGATACCTAGCACTAGCACTGACTATAGTGCCTACCTACTACTAGTACCTTCTGTTCAATAATCCAATCATTACTTGTAATATTGAAACTGAGGGACTAGAATGAAGAGCATAGCCCTGGAGAAACATAAGCAAAGCTAGGAATAAGCATTGCAAACCTGTGGGGTTTGTTCTGATGCTAAAGATGGTCCTTCGGTATTAAAGAGTAGAATAAACGGAACGTTGTAGAATGAGAGTCAAATCAGAAGCACAGCCATTGCTCACACAACCACAGGATCCTGGCAACACAGGGTGGTGGCAAACAAGCATGTGCAGATGTGGTCTAAGAGCTTGATCCACACAATCAAGATGGGCAAGAAAAGTTTATGCTGACATCTGAGAGGACCCCTCCATAATTCCACAAAACACTGCAGGCATAAATCAAGAGGTTTAGCTAATGCCTCTCCAATCACAGGAAACACCCACTGGTCAAAGGCAGTTATCTAACCTGTAGCAGTCTCTTACCCTCCTAGTGGTCTGGAACACTGAAACAAAAGAACACAAGAACCTTCATTCTATGAGGATGGGTGTTCCGCAAAGAGACTTTGGAAAACAAGAACCTGGAGGGTGAAGGATGGTGTGGGGTGGGGGGGTACACTTATTCAATAGCTACCTGAGCCTCTTCTGAGTCTTCTGTGTTGCAACACTGTTAGTAGACAACACCTGAAGAGCATAAGTTCTGGCGCTGAGGGAGATGGCTCAGTGATAAAGAACATTTGCTGCTCTCCAAAGGACCCGAGTTCAGTTCCTAGCACACCTGCCAAGCAGCTCACAACTGCCTGTAACTCCAGCTCCAGGAGATCTCACAGCCCCTTCTAATCTCTGCACATACCTACACATAAATGGCATGTACACACACGCGCACACGCGCGCGCGCGCGCACACACACACACACACACACACACACACACACACACACACACACACAAAGGCACAAATAATATAAAAATGAAATTATGACTTTAAAAAACATAGGATCCAGTAGTTACATCTCTAGTGGAGTTGAGTCCACTGAATCCAAAGTGCCTGTGGTACCCAGCACAATGAGGGCCACCAGCAAAGGTCCCACTGGGATCTCAGCACGTGCATCCATGAACACTAATTCAGAGCAGGGAGCTACAATTCACCTCTTCTACCAATTACTGGATTTTATCTTAGTGTCAAACTCTTCAATGAATTCACGTACCATAGGGACCAGGCACACAATTATATCACTTCATTATTTTGATAGCATGGCAAGGAAAAATACCACCTTTTTAGAGGAGGAAAGGGAAGCTAAAACAAGCGGACGTGAAACTGTATAGCTAGTTCATCTGAATTAAAAACTATTCCCGCCTAGGGGAAGATGGCAGGTTAGTAGAACTCCAGAAGCTGCAGGAGGTACAAGACTGAAGGACTCGTAAGACTTCAGACTCAATTGGGTCTTCTCCATGGTTGTATGAGTAGTGAACATCTGCTCTAGAGGAAGAGACTCTAGGTAGCTGCCTGTAAGACCTACAGAGGGCTCAAGGGAGTCTGTGGTCCTGAGCTAACCACACTAGGGTGGGCTTTCGATGTGTATCTATGTTGAGTCACCCACACTCCTGGAACTAACAGCAGTGGGCTCACTGGCTATAAGCTAGCTTTGAGTGGAGTCCTTTTTTAGGTCGCTTGTGGGTACCCAGCAGTTTGAGGTGAGCAGAAGTTTATTCCCAAGTCCCTGGGAAAGCCATGCAATGAGCCAGAATTTTAAATCTCTTGAACCCTTCACTGAATTTCTGTGTGCTCCAAGTTCTCCATCGACACCAGATGCACAGATACACCTGCCCGTATCTAGTAATCTGGGAGGCTGCATGTGCCTTACAGAAATGCAGGATGTACAGTGATATGAGAATCACCGTGTAAAGCAACAAAAACTCCTTCCAATTCTCACTCAAGATTTCTTTCATCAAAATCTCTCTTCCAGGAAGCAATCCGTTAGATTGATAGTGTACTTCTAAAGTTCAAAGTCTTTTCTGAGCTATTTAACTAGATTAAAGTTTTTTTTTTTTGAAATATAAAAAAAAAATATGAATTGCTTTAGGAACAAATGCCCTCCACCCATAATATTTAGAAAACAAATATACAATACACTCCTAAAACACTTGCCACCAAAAAAGGTGTTTGTCTTTGCAGTATATAAAGTAGCTGAGGCCATGATGAAACGAATATGACAGGAGTCACTGTGAGGTCATGCTTGAAATAAATTCTCATTTCTTATCCCAGGATGTCAGAAATACAGTGGTGTCAGAAAGAACAATGATAGGAAATGAGGAGATGTGGAGGATGAAAGCCACACGGAGAGAGGACATCAGGTGCCTTGCAGTCTATAAGTCTCAGAAACGTAAGCTGTGATACAATTCATAGAAAAGGAAATCGTCCATAAACATTGTTCCTTAAGCCTTCCACCTGTGTACAACCCCAATTTACAGCAAGGGGGAAAAAATGGAGATTTCTAAATCACACCAAGATCCTTGAAATCATGTATGCAAATAACGCAGGTGAGATGATCCAGAAGAGCAGCTGTGGACCAAATGTAGACACAGGAAGCTTAAGGAAGGAAATTAAGAACCAGAGAGAACGCTTCCATAGGTGCCTCCAGCTGAGGGCTTCACTGGATTCTGGAGTCAAGGAAGCACAGGACTCTGTATTATAGGATATGTAAATATCTATTTTAAAAAAAAAAAAAGAACACAGGGCTCTGGAATTTCTGATTTGGGGGTTTTGAGGGTTTGGGGGAATGCTCCTGTCTGTCTGTTGTCTGTCTGCCTGCCTGTCTGTCTGTTGTCTGTTTACCTGCCTGTCTGTCTGTCAATCAGTAGGTCTGCTTGTTCATTTGTTTGTGTTTGTTTGTTTGTTTGTTTGTTTGTTTAAAAAAGAATCTCATCATATAGTCTAGGTTACCTTTGAATTCACAATCCTTTTGCCTTGTCTTTTCAAATGCTGGGATAACAGGGTGTGCATCGCCTCCCTGGATAGTACTTCTGTTTAATATGTCACAATCAATCTGTTTCTTGATGCTAAAGTCAAGAGTTAAAGAATCCATTTATGTATTACTAGAACTCAGATGTCTGAACCAGATGAACTGGCTTCTACTAATAAAATCCTACAGGTCTGACTGTCCCACAGATGGTGACTACTAATTCTAGAGCCTGTTTTAAGTTGTCTGAGTCTGTTAGAGAGCAAACAAAAGCAGGCATATTCTCCAGAGCTGACAGTTGAAGCAGGGCCAGCAATGACTGAATCCCTATTCGGCACTTGCAGCCTGAGAGGAGCCCTGTCTATGCCATACCCACAGTCAGTGGCTGTCAGGCCAGGAGGACACTAGTCCCCTGCTGCCCTCAAGAACCAGGAGTTAGGACTTCAAAGTACCACAGCCACTCCACAGTGAGGAGAGAAGATGAAGCCAGAGAGGATACTGAAATTCCAGGCGTACCCTCTGTCCACGTCACTATTGGTCCCTGAAGAATGAACACATGAGGCAGATTTGAAGCATCTCAAATGAAGTCCAAGGAACTGAACTATGGGGAGCAGGGGGTGCACAAGCCAGACACTGCAATAACCCGAGATCACGTGCAACAGACCGTCGTCTGAACCGAATGTTCAAAGAATCTCACAGACTAGAAAGACACTGTGGGCATGGATCAAGAAGCTCCTATTGTTCAGATATCACTACTCCCCAAACTTACCTGTGAATTCTTCATAATCCATGACGTGATTCCAGTAATCTCTTTACTTTTTTAAAAAATTGTATTTATGTTTTGGGGGAGCCTGAAGCATATGCCACAGCATACCACATCGGGGTCAGAGGACAACTTGTGGGAACTGGTTCTCTCTTTCCACCACGTGGGTCCTGGGGATCAGGCTATCAGATGTCACAACACATGCCTTTCCTGCTGAGCCATCTCACGACCCGCTTCTAACAATATCTTGTGCAGAAACCAACCAAGATATTGTATACTTTGCTTGCAGTGACAAAGAATTTTAATTTCTGTCTGGTGACAATGAGCCTTCTGAAACCACAATAATTTTTTAAATTGTCAAGCGAAGTTGAAGGACGTAGGCCTCCTCACTTTGAGAATGCCTGTCAAGTCAGAAGGCACAGTACCATGAGGTACTAGACTACAGACTGGCTGCCATGCAACATCCAAAAACCTAAAGAGTCATCACAGCAATGCTGGAGGAAGGGAGTTTTAGTCAACAGTGTAACACAACAACTTGACAAGGAAAAAGCAAATGGCCATTAAGCCCTGGCTCATACTACACACATACAAATCATCTAAGGTAAGCTATCAGCTGAAATGTGAATGCTAAATTTATTGTTTTACAAAAAGAAGAACTCGAGAAGAAAATGCAGGATATATCTGTGTCTTGAGACTGGATAAGTCCTCTTTAAAAAGCCATAACTGAAATGTAAAAGATTTTGTTTTCCCAAAAATACCAAGAGAAGCTCCATTGCTGACATTCTTCCTAGAAAGAAAATGCTTGTAGAACATATCTCTGATAAAAAATTTTTTCTTTTTTTTTTCTTTTTTTTTTCTTTTTTTTTTTTTTAGTTTTTCAAGACAGGGTTTCTCTGTGTGGTTTTGGTGCCTGCCCTGGATCTCGCTCTGTAGAGCAGGCTGGCCTCGAAATCATAGAGATCCACCTGGCTCTGCCTCCCGAGTGCTGGGATTAAAGGCGTGTGCCACCACCACTGGTCTCGCTGATGAACTTATATAAGAAACATAAAGAGGTACAATTTAATAAGTAAGAAGTAAAAAAAAACAAAAAAAAAGCTATCCAAGCAAAATAAAGTAAAAAATAAAGTAAATGTTTCTCAAAAGGAGATACAATGTGTCCAGTAGATACAGAAAGAAGTGTGGGAACACTCATGTCAGCTCCCTAAAAAGTGGAACCACAGCAATCTCCCTACATACACCCACAAGAACTGCTAAAAATCAGATGATTGGCAGCACTTAATGTAGGGGAGACAGTGGAGAAAGAGAATGCTTGCACTGGGAGTGGAGTCTCAGTACAATATAAACCTAGCAGACACACGCATGTGTACATACAAACCTGTACAAGTATACACACACACACACACACACACACACACACACACACACACACACACACAAATATGCATAAACATGATGGTTATTCTGGGTTGTTCATTTGACCAGATACACACACTTAGAGAATCAGCAAAGCACACTTGTGGGTGGGTCTATGAGGTTGTTCCACAAACGACCACCATGCATGTAGGAGAGAGGACGGAGTTGGGAAGATCTGCTCTGAAGGCTGGTAGCACTCTCCAGTGGGCTGGGAGCCTAGAGGCAATCCAAAGCAGAAGATGGGAAAACATGCCCAAGCCTGCACTAGACTCTTCCTAAGCAAGTGCTGTAGCTAGAGTTTTCCTGCCTTGCCCACAGTCAGGACAAATCTCTGTCACTTGCCAGTCACAGCTGCTCAGACCCAACCAAGTAAACACAGAGACTTATATTGCTTACAAACTGTATGGTCATGGCAGGCTTCTTGCTAACTCTTCTTATAGCTTAAATTAATCCATTTCCATAAATCTATACCTTGCCACGTAGCTTGTGGCTTACCAGCATCTTCACATGCTTCTTGTCATGGCAGCAGCTGGCAGTGTCTCCCTCCTCCTTCCTGTTTTCTCTGTTCTCCTCTCTGTTAGTCCCGCCTATACTTCCTGCCTGGCCACTGACCAATCAGTGTTTTATTTATTGACCAATCAGAGCAACAGATTTGACATACAGACCATCCCACAGCAAGGTGCTAGTCAACACTGGACTCTAGAACATTCAGCTTCTGGATGCAACCCTGCATCAGTGACACTGCAGGGAACTCCCAGGTCCCCAGCCTCAGAGGGGGACTGCAGCATCACTGGCCCCATCTTTCAGGACAGAGTAGTTGCTGCTCTCCCCAGACATCCAGCCCGTAAATAACTACTGTGGGAGGACCTAGCCTGTGTTCTTCTAAACCGATCTAATAAAATCCCTCTTATAATTACATGTGTGCACATGCCCATACATGTACAAGTACTTGTTCATACATCCATGAGTTCAGCTTCTCTGAAGTATAAAGTGAGTAGAAAGGCCTACCCATGACCCAGAAATCTTCATTTTAGATGTTTCTTAGTTTAGTTTGCTCTTTTTTTTTTTTTAGTTGTTCATTTGTTTCATTTGTGACAGGGTCTTACTATGTAGCTGAAGTGGTCATTCAAAAGAAAACCTCCCTTATTCTTCCCACCAAGTGCCAGGATTGCAGGCATGTATCATACCTAGTTCCAAATTGTAGATATTTTCTCAAGGGAAAAGAAAAAAAATATGCCAAAAGAAGACCCCCCCCCCCTTTGTTTTCCAGACAGGATCTCTCTGTGTAACAGTCCTGGCTGTTCTGGAACTCACTTTGTAGACCAGGCTGGCCTAGATATTTTCTTAACAAGAATGAATTGAAAACCATTTTCAAAAAGTTAAAATCTGGCAAGGACCCAGGAGTGTGTTAATAATGAATGTCTGGTGTGCAGTGGAATGCTGTGCAATAAGAAAAAGAAATTAGCATGTTCTGAACACAATAGGTGAGTCTCAAAGCATGCTAAGCCTCATACAAAAGTGCTAAATCACAGAATTTGTACAAAATTCCCGACAAGGCAAAAACAAAGTTTGTGGGGGAAAAAACCTGATTTTTTTTTTTTTGAGGAGGAGAATGTGGAGCAGAAAGATAATTTACCACAAATGAGAAAGGGATATTCAAGGGTGGTAGCTACTCTTGGAATCTTGAAAAGTGCTACAGGTAGATAAAGCATCTATCAAAAGCCACTGAACAGAATGCTGATGTCTTTCTATGTTCCAGTGGAAATGGCCAGAACCAACCATGAGAATCTACTTAATGCAAGTGTGCTGAAATGTGTAAGAGGATGTGCATTGATCTCTGGAACTTGCTTTGAAATTCATCAAAAGGTAAGACAGCATGATAGACAGGCAAACAGATGGCTAGGTGGTAGATATATGATGAAGTAAGTAGAGAAAATGTTCATTGGTAGAACCTAGCTGATCGAGGAACGTTCTTTCTCTATTAAATCACTTCAAGTTGTTGGCGTATCTGAACTTTATCAATCTAAAATATTGGAGAAAAGAAACAAATGACCCCAGGCTGTCTTCATTAGGATCTTCATGCTCACAAGGACAAACCTGACAATCTGCACATTTTACAGAGTTTGAATAATCTTCCTGGTTAACATTATTGTATTTGTCATGTCAGATTGGCTTTAAAAATAATCCCGTAAGATTAGAAGGTGTCAACGGTCTACTTAAAAAGTCCTCAAATTTGCGTATACCTTAGGAAGGTATCAGTACTAGGGAACTGGTCTTGGGACAGTTTCTAGATCTCCTCTTTGGAAAATACAGTAGAGATGAAATTTCCTTCCTTGTCTAAAATAAAGCAGAGCCTGAGAAGTTGCTTTCGCTAAAGAAATGGGGGTGGAAGTCACTACTGGCCACTTCCAAAGAAAGCTTTAATAAGATCCACCAATCCACCATAAAATTTAAACTGCGATACTTGGTAATAGTCCAATGATTAAAGATGACGGAGTGGGGATTTCACAAGACAAGATGATGCAGAAAAATCCACTGTGTGGAGCTGTGTTTCACTGAGAGCCTTGCACGAGAAAGAGAGCAGAACTTGGTCTCGTTAACAGCAGAGAACAATGGCTGCCAGACCTTACAGGAGACGGGGTGAGCACTTCAGGCTGCGATCAATGTCTGCTTGCAGCAAGAGCAGAGAAGTTCAAGCTCGGCTCAAAAGATGAATCTCTCTCTATTGACAGCAGTCTTCTGTGGTGACCTCTCCAAAGAACGGAACAAAAGAACAAGGCTAAAAATCATCTCCAGATATGACATCTGCCAAGATGTTTGTAAATAAAGAGTTAGCAAAATGAAAATCACAGCCTCTCTTCCCTTCAGGTTAGGTAATTCCTAAGCTATAAAGCAATTTGCGACATCGGCCCGGAAGGGCCACAATAGCAATGATTTTCCATTCTTCTTCCCCAAGGACTCTTTTGACACTTGATTAAATTCTACAGAACCTTCCTGAATTTCTTTAAACCTGACTTCATCAACCTTCACCAGACACTTCTGTACCCTTGTAGGCACAAATGCATTGAGGCTATAGGATTCTGAGACTATTGTTGGAGTACTGGATTTGTCTAGGGGTGTGTGTCTGTGTGTGTCTGTGTGTGTGTGTGTGTGTGTGTGTGTGTGTGTGTGTGTGTGTGTGTGTGTGTACATGTGCCTGTATGCATTTACAGGCGAGAGGTCTGTGTTGATTGTTTTCTTCAGCTACACTCTACCTCATTTTTTGAACATGGTCTCTCCCTGACCCTGAAGTACACCCATGTAGGCAGTCTGGCTGGCAGTGTCTGCCTTCTCAGCACTGGGAGACAGACATATACAGCTGAGCCTGGCTTTTTACGTGGGCACCACAGATCAAAACCCAGGTCCCCATGCTTGTGCAGAAAGCACTTTCACATAAGCCAACTCTCCAGTCCCTGGACTTAACTTTGTTAGAGACCACACCAAAAGCTACTTGGTTTAGCACCCGATGCATGACAGAATACCTCCTCCCTTGTCCTTGTCACCCCCAATGATGTCATCCTAAGTCCCAATTTCATGTTGCAAACTCAGGTGCAATGATCATTAACCTTCTACATAAGAAGCATTTCAAAACATCAAAGCAAACTCTAACGTCACCTGTTCAGCTGCCAGAACACATCTCTCAACACCAGGGGGAAAAAAAGAGAAAGCAGTTCCTTAAGGTTGTGGTTAAGTTGTAGTCTCCTCCTTTACTCTGTGTGCTCTGTCAGATGGAATATATCTTCTGGCAAGGCTTATTGCTGTGGGATGGTCTGTATGTCAACTGTGTTGCTGATTGGTCAATAAATAAATCACTGATTGGTCAGTGGCCAGGCAGGAAGTATAGGCGGGACAAGGAGGAGAATAGAGCTGGGAAGTGGAAGGCTGAGTGAGAGAGACACTGCCAGCCGCCATCAGGACAAGGAAGATGTAAAGTACCGGTAAGCCACAAGCCACGTGGCAAGGTATAGATTAATGGAAATGGATTAATTTAAGCTGTAAGAACAGTTAGCAAGAAGCCTGCCACGGCCATACAGTTTGTAACCAGTATAAGTCTCTGTGTTTACTTAGTTGGGTCTGAGTGGCTGTGGGACTGGTGGGTGATAGAGATTTGTCCTGATTGTGGGCCAGGTAGGAAAACTCTAGCTACAGCTTATCAAAGGCCAAAGTCTCTTAGTGTTTATGTCATTACAAGAGTGTAATGGGTCACTCGTTGTAATGGTATTTGCTCTGCCCATGACCTTGGGCTATACAGCCCGAAGGAGGCGGTGCTTCTTGCCTTCCTACATGTCCTCTTAAAAGGAGAGGTGAAAGGTGGCTCAGTGGCTAAGAGCACTGACTGATGTTCCAGAGGACCCAGATTCAATGCTGTCCCATGTCTGATCACGCTAGGGTTAAAAAGAAGAAGAAGAAGAAGAAGAAGAAGAAGAAGAAGAAGAAGAAGAAGAAGAAGAAGAAGAAGAAGAAGAAGAAAACAATGTGTTTTTAAAAAATTTTTAAAAAAAAACACATGACCCCTCTCTCCTTGGAAGACAAGAAGCACCACCTCCTTCTGGCTGTATAGCCCAAGGTCATGGGCACAGCAAATACCACTACAACTCACAGCTGTTGTTATACCATACTACTTACAATAAAAATCCCTGTAAAATAGGCCACAATTACCTACAGAAGATACGCTGGCTTTGGTCACATCTTATATTTTATTCTCCATATTTCCAGTCCACAAACCCTTTCTAATTAAAAGTAATTCTTGTTTTTTGTAGTTGTAGACATCAGGATAAATTCTGATTAACTAAAGCCAGAGCAAGTAATTTGTCCTTGAATGCACCCCCACAACAGGATAAACTCATCCTATGGGTGACAGAATGTTTTTTGACATTTTTCACTAATCAGTTTTGAATAAGACTGAATCATCTACTATAACATACATTAGCTATTTAATTTAGCAGCCCACTACTGCACGGTTGATTTGTGTATGAGGGAGCAACAAAGAGATTGGAGGGTAAGAAGCATGCTAAATTCGAATTCCCATGGTGCAGCAGGCTGTGCACAGCCCACACACCCCAGACATATACAGTCCACAGGCTCCTCATCATAAAAACAAGTCACTAATAACCAGCCCAAAAGACAGAGAAGTATACCCTTAGAATCTTAGCATCACGGCCCACATAAACTAGACCGCACATACTGGATGGTGGTGGTGCATGCCTTTAACCTCAGCACTTGGGAGGCAGAGGAAGCAGATCTCCAGGTTCAAGGTTCCAGGACAGCGAGGGCTACAGAGAGAAACCCTTTCTCAAGCAAACAAACAAACGAACACTGCACAATGATAGCACCCGGTTGATATGTCAGTGTTGATAGGGGAACTCTTACAAGGCCCCACCCCTAAATGAAGAGCTACAGGTAATTAATGGCTGCTGAGAAAGAATCAGTCTTCCATAGGGTGAGCCCCTCATAGGTTATCCAATTCCAAGTGATCACCCCTAAACATGTATACATATAAGCAATACTAAAGACTCAAAAGGTCTATATATACATATACACACACATGTGAACATATGCACATATACATATATATATATTATTTAATAACAATAACTAAAGAATAAAAGGTTAATAATTTGAGAGGGAGTGGGTGGGACATGGGAGAAACTGGACGAAGAGAGGGTGATGTGGAAATGATTCTCAAAAAGAAAAATGGAATAAGTGTTTAAAAATGACAGAAATTCTATGTGCAAACCTGTAGACATTCCACAATCATTGGCTTCTACGGTAGCTGTATTCCCATCCTTTTTCATTTGGGCAGCTCCATGAGACTAGTTCTGACCGGGATGCCATGGAGCAAAGTGTTGGCCACAACCTAGAAGAGTAGGGATAAGAACTCAACTGAGTATCCCTGTCACTACAGCTCAGGAGGCCTTGTGCTCGAGTGAGGGAACTACCCAACTACCCGATGCAAGAGTCTCTATCACTAGGTCCCCCAGGTGACCACCCAGGGAGGGACAGGCAGCCCCGAGGCAGCAATGTGTTTTCTCAGTTGGTCAAACACTGGGAACTGTTCTATCATCATTGCCATCCTAGTATGAAATCTTGGTCCAGGGGCCTCCTGCAACGAAGAGGAAAAGCAAGGTCTATTTATTAGCACACCAAGTCACCTGCCAAGATCAACTACCACATCTCAGGCTAGTTTCTACTGCTGTGATGAGATACCATGACCAAACCTGGGTTAGAAAGGCTTTCTTTCCTCCTACACTCCTATTTCATAGTCCATCACTGAGGGAAATCCGGCCAGGAACTCCAGGCAGGAACCTGGAGGTGGGAACGGAAGCAGAGACCATGGAGGAGTGCCACTTACTTTCTTATAAACGCCATGGACCACTTGCTCAGTGATGGTACCACCCACAGTGAACCGGACCCTCCTACATCAATCATCTATCAAGTAAATAACTCATAGACTTGCCCATAGACCAATTTGATGGAAGTATTCTCTCATTTGAGGTGCCTTCTCAGGTGACCCTAGCTTGTGTCAAGTAAACGAAAGCTAACTAGCGCAGATGACGGCGTGCTGATAATAAGGTCACTAGGGTGTGGGAAAATCACAGAGAGAAGGGACAGGCATTTTGGAGAGATGGGCATTCTAGATGAATGTCCCTCAAGGTCTTTGGAAAGGGACTAGGCCCACAGGCTGCTAGCAGCAGCAGCAGGAACATCTAGAAGCAAATTACTGAGGTATCTGATCCTGGTCCTGGTTACAGGGAAACACATTTGTCAAAATTCACTAACCTGAACTTCTAAAAAGCATGAATCTTACCATCTATAAATTAGACCTCAGCACATATATCTTTCTAAAAAAAATGCTTCCACTTAATTAAAAAGATTAAAATTAAAACAAGATTAACTTCATCACCTATCATATTAGCAATGACTTGAAATACTGGTAATTTTCAGGCAACTTACCTTAAGAAATACAAGGCTATATTTCCTACTATATACGGTAGCTCACAAGTAGAGAAACAATATCTGGAGAGTATGGATACTGGCCAGGGCACACACTTTGAAGACAATTGGCAATTTAAACCAAAACTACAAACATTTGCGCATGCTGTCTCTGTCTCTCTCTCTCGTGTGTGTGTGTGTGTGTGTGTGTGTGTGTGTGTGTGTGTATGTGTGTGTGTGTGAAGTGCTCAGGGAGGCCAGAAGAGGGCGTTGGATCACATGGAGCTGGAGTTACAGGTGATTGTGAGCTTCCCAACATGGGTTCTGGGAACCAAACTCCAGTTCAGTGCAAGAGCAACAAATACTCTTAACCACTGAGCCATCTCTCAAGCCTCTGCTTCAATTTTTATTTTTTGGCCATTAACATTTTTACATAGCATACACTTACTAAAAAATTAATTTGATTCTATGTTTCAAAAAAAAGAAAAATTGAGGTCATTATTTTTTACTTATATATTAAAAAAGAAAAGCAGTAATCACAATAGAATCTACATGTTAGATAAAATTACTTAGCATTAAACTGCTTTCTTGATCCCCAAATGGTATCATACATCTTACAACCATAATGCAAGATTTATGCTTTGCACACAAAATAGGTCCATATACCTAAGTATCAACAAATACAAGTACTAGAAAACATACACCCCCTAAGACTAACAAAAAGGTCTTTATCAGGGAGTTTAAAATTTTCTAACAGTTCATTCATTTGATAAACGTTTTGCAGAACTTAGAGTTGTCTCTGTTATTTGCTTTCATTTCTGGATTTATTCCCTTTGCCAAACAATTTTGCAGATGAATGGCAAACACAGTTCTAGAACGAAACACCCAATAAAAAAATTTCAAAGTATAAGTCTAGCCTTCGAGAAGTTGTAGCTACATTAGCAAAATCTGAAGCAAACTTATTAATCTCCTCACAGTTTCTTCTAAAAAATGTATTAGTATAGATAAATTGCCAACTTTAAAAATCCAAACATGTTCACAGAACAAAAATAAATTTAGTTTCAGAACACTGGCTGTTAATTGAAATAGTTCATAAATAGTTCATATTAAACTTTTAAAAACTCATTTCTATAAAACACTTGGTTAAAATAAGGAACCTATTTAGTGTATAAGGAAAGAATCTAACAATTTTTGTAGTATAGAATTTAACTCAGAGTATTTAAGCAAATCCAAAATTCCCATGCATTTAGAAGTGTTTGTAGCTTTACACATCAACATCTTTGGCACACTGTCTTAGTTTGGGTTTCTATTACACCATGATAATGGCAACTCTCCTAAAGAAAAACATTTAATTGGGGCTGGCTTACAGTTCAGAGGTTTAGTCCATTATCATCAGGGGAAGCAAGGCAGCATACAGGCAGACATGATGCTGGAAAGGTAGCTGAGAGTTCTTATATCTTCAGGCAGCAGAAAGCAACTGTGTATCACACTGAGTGTAGCTTGAGCAAAGGAGACCTCAAAGCCCATCCCCAACTTCCTCCAACAAGGCCACACCTACTCAACAAAGCCACACCTCCTAATAGTGCCACTCACTACTGAGACCATTTTCTTTTTTTTTTTTTTTTTTTTTTTTTTTTTGGTTTTTTGAGACAGGGTTTTTCTGTGTAACAGCCCTGGCTGTCCTGGAACTCGCTTTGTAGACCAGGCTGGCCTCGAACTCACAGAGATCACCAACTGTGATCTTTAAGTTATTGGAAAATTGGGATTTTTTTTATAGTTTGTAATTATGAAAAGTATTTTCCATATTTAAAATGAAATGCACCTTTAAAACATTCATCTTTAGTTGTTAGGAAAATACACATGTCACTGTTGGGCCCAGAACGTATTGGTAATAAGCTGGCTTAAGGGGGGCTCTTTCCTGTTCACCTTCCAAGGGTTCCCAGCCTGGCAGAGAACTCCTGGGCTCTAGCAATGCTCCTGCCTCAGCTTCCCAAGCAGTGAGAACTAAAGGCATACAATAGCACACTGGACTTCTTCTTCTGGGACAGTTTTCATTGTTTATTTGGGAATATTGCTTTTAGCTGAATAAAACTCTAAAAACAGCAAAGTTTCCAAATGACAACCTGTTGCTGTTTTTTGTTTGTTTGTTTGTTTGTTTTATTTTGTTTCTGGAAACTGGTAAGTGCTAGAGTCAAGTTACGTATTTGGAAAGTGTGGTACTAAAACTAACGGAACTTGTGAGTGATTTAAGCAACAGACCAAAATGACTAGAGAGCTAGGGTCACAGAGAGTTCACCTTTGGAGGTGGTGTCTTTGGTGCTACACTGTAAACAGTGCAGTCAGGATGAGCCAAAACTGGTTATGGAGGGCACTTGGGGTTTAATGGGTAGATACCTTAATACTTCCCTCTTCTTCACTGTAAGATGTCATTTTTGGTTAACAAATGCTTGGCAGGATATTTCTTTAAGAAGCCAATTAGGAGCAATTACAAGACAGTAACCAAATTTCAAAAATGAAATTTTCGCCGGGCGGTGGTAGCGCGTGCCTTTAATCCCAGCACTCGGGAGGCAGAGCCAGGCGGATCTCTGTGAGTTCGAGGCCAGCCTGGGCTACCAAGTGAGTTCCAGGAAAGGCACAAAGCTACACAGAGAAACCCTGTCTTGAAAAACCAAAAAAAAAAAAAAATGAAATTTTCACAAAGTACATAGAAACCAACAGTAAGTAACAATGTTTTATCATTTTGCCAAGTTCTCTTCAGAATAAGCTAACTATTATACAGCACACACACACACATACACACACACATATACACGGACACGGACACATACACACATGCACACATAGACACACACATACACACATGCACACATAGACACACACATACACACATGCACACATGGACACAGACACATACACACATGTACACACACACATACACACACCCCAGCTTCCTATTTGAAATGGACCATTCCATATTCATTTAGCAAGACTTACTTTTATAAACCAATTAAATGTCGTGTTTGAATGTGGCTTATGTTAACTCTCCCTTTCTGTCCTCTCCCACTGTGGTGAACACCCACACTCCATTGTCACTGCCCATGGAGACCAAAAACTGCCAACAAGAATTGCAATCAGAACACACAGGAATAATCTCACTTGGCCTCCTCTGGAGAGGACACTGTGATCTGTTTGGGCATATTGTCACTTTTATATTCATTTCCTCGCTGTCACATTCTCCTGTGTTTTCTATACCCACCTTCTTGGAAATTATGGGCACTAAATGGACAGAAGGCAAAATTTTCTAAAGGAAACTTTGGAGATTTTATTTTTTGAAGTATCTTAATAAGATGGATGAATTCCTCTTCCTCTGTGGTCATCAAAGTCTAGGAAGAATAAGATTATGAATATGGTTATCCATCTTACCTGACACTAATAATATCAGGATGCAGAATTTAGATGAAAGATTCAGATTTTTAAAAAAGCATCTAGCACACTAGTGTATTTACCTGTAGCTTTAAAACATTACTTGGAAATAGAAAAAAAAATCAATGAAAATCTAACATATTTGTACTAGACATCCCATAAACGTATTTTAAATATCAAACACAATTTTCAACTTAAACTAGAATTTCAACTTTTAGGACTTTCATTTTCATAATTTAAATTTGAAAAAAAAATGTTTTATGTTTTCCCCTGAAAAAAAATATTTATTACCCCAAGATAACAGCACTGTTCTGGGTTGAAATGAAACCACTTAAGTTACAGGAATGAAAACAATGATTTAGTTTAGACACATTTAAAGGCACTTTCTCTACAAACACTGAAATAGGTTGTAACAGATTTCACTGGCTAATTTTTTTGTTTTGTTTTGTTTTTTAATGTGTGAGTGATCTGTTTACCTGTATGCCTGCGTGCCAGAAGAGGGCATCAGGTCCCATTACAGATGGTTGTGAGCCACCATGTGGGTGCTGAGAATTGAACTCAGGACCTCGGGAAGAGCAGCCAGTGCCCTTAACTGCTGAGCCATCTCTGCAGCCCCACTGCACTGGCTAATTTTATGTCAGTTTAACACAGGCTAGAGTCATATGAAAGGGGAGAATCCCGACTGAGAAAGTGGCTATAAACAGTGGGGCTGTGGGCAAGCCTGGAGAGCATTTTTTTTTTCAATTAGTGATCAATGGGGGAGGGCCCAGCCCATTGTGGGTGGGGTCATCCCTGGACTGGAGGTCCTGGGTTCTGTAAGAAAGTAGGCTGAGCAAGTCAGTAAGCAGCACCCCTCCATGGCCTCTGCATCAGCTCCTGCCCCCAGGTTCCTGCTCTGTTTGAGTTCCTGTCCTGACTTCCCTCAGTGATGGGCGGCATGTATGTGGAAATGCAAGCCAAACAAACTCTTCCCCACCTTGCTTTTGCTATGCTCTTTCATCATAGCCATAGTAACCCAAACTATGGCACAAATTTCACAAGAGAAAAAAGTTTATTCTACCATATTGAAATATGATAACTATATATATATATATATATAGTTGCAATGTCTATACTGAAGCATCAGGAGTACAGATAACCCTGGGAGACTATGGACAAGTATAGAAAACTGATCATCTAGTAAGATAATAACTGTATTTCAACTCTCACAGGTCTCAATGAAAAAGGTATCAATGCATCTAACTGACTAATGCATAAATAACCCTGACTAGACTTTTATGAAAAGCTAACAAACCTTTTTTCACTATCAAATTTATATTTTATGAGTAGAATGTGTAATTTTTAAATTAGCAGATAAAATGATCGAGGATGATCAAAACTGAGATGACTTAGAAGAGGTCAGCTTGCCCTGTCCCAGCACCTCTTCCATTTAGGAGTCACATTTGCCTGCAAACAAATGGTGTAGGAAGGGTCAGGGCACCTTGGGAGCCATGTTTTCCTGAAAACGAATGGCTTTTCGCTTGATAAAGTATTTTACAAAATTTAAAGGGCCCTCCTTCCCTGATGAGAAAGGGTTCTGATGTATAAAAACAGTTTGGTTCCTTAGGAGGAATGGCCCTGTGTGATGCTGCATAAGAGCAGGGGTTACATTGTCAAGAACCCCCTGGCCTGCGCCAGGTGTGATGCTGCATAAGAGCAGGGGTTACATTGTCAAGAACCCCCTGGCCTGTGCCAGGTGTGATGTTGCATAAGAGCAGGGGTTACATTGTCAAGAACCCCCTGGCCTGTGCCAGGTGTGATGTTGCATAAGAGCAAGGGTTACATTGTAAAGACCCCCCCCCCCCCCCCCCCCCCACCCGCCTGCATTAGATGTGATATTGCATAAGAGCAGAGGTTACATTGTCAAGACATGCCCCCCCCCCCCCCCAGCCTGCATCCTGTGTAAGGTTGCATAAGAGCAGGGGTTACATTGTTAAGACCCCCCCCCCCATCCTGCATCTTGTGTAATGTTTCAGAAGAGCAGAGGTTACATTGTCAAGACCCCCCCTGGCCTACACCGGAGTAACATATCTACAGCCTTTTGAGTTTAAAACTCCTGCTCTCCCTTGTCTCAGCACCAAGAGTCTTTCCCAGGTCTAAGTCTGCTCTTGATCAACCTGCTGGAGTACTCAACATACTCCTAACTGGCTTCCTAAAGCCTGGTAACCTGTAGCTTTCTCTTGTGGGTTATTTCAAAACCAAACTGCACACCCCTCAAAAGCCAAACCAATTGAGAACGGTGTTGACTGTGTTCAGTCCTGGTTGTGGGTCCATATTGCAAAACAGGCAAAAGCATACTGGTTTTAACATCTGTGTCCACATATATGTCCACTGAAAAGGCTCTTCCTACCCATGGCCTCCCATGTGAACAGTGTGAAGGATATTGTCTACAGAGGACATGTCACGGTGCTGGCAGTGGCACAGACGCGTAGGGTCCCAGACCACCCTGTTGAGGCTGGAATAGTTGGCTGCCCATTTCCTATGTTGGGGGTACTGGTTCAGGACCTGCTCAGGCCTGCTGCTGGACCGGAGTTCCTCTGACTATCCAGTAGCTGAGGTTCTGGGCTTGTAGGGGAGGAGCTCTGAGGAAGACTTGCTGACACGGTAGAGACGACTGCTTGGGCAAAGGGCTGTGGAATCCTGAAAGGCTTTTCATCAGGACAGGAAATGACATCAGGGAAGCAGAGTTGGGCTTTTCAAGTGGCAAGCTAGAAATTTGTCCTGCTGCAGAACTGACTCAAAGGCTTGTCAAATCATGTGGGTCTCTTGGCAGATCACCAGATGGTGTGGTTTTTACCACAGGTTTATAGGAGTTGTGAAGGCGATACAGACTCCATCTTAGGGAAGGGATACCATCTTAGACTACCTCACTGCTCTAGGACCTCCCTTTGGCTGTGCTTAAAAGAAGCCTGTGGGTTCCTCTCAGGGTCTTCGCCATTTTGCCTTCATGTGGGATGGCAGGTGCCAGCATGCTAGAATTAAATGCTCTTGTTGATTGCATACATGAATGATAGTCTTTTGTGGGACTTCTCCAGGATCCTACCAGAGATACAGCAAAGGACTTCAAAAGGCCACAGAAGGGATTTCAACTAAAATTCAAAAGCCACACAGAGGTCTCATAACCACCCACGGAGGAAAATCCACCACCTCATTCACCCCTGCAACCTCCTCAGCTGAGGCTGCTGTGTTTATATATTTCTTTCAACTCAGGCTTCTCACTTAAAAGGAAAATTAAATATAAGGTATTTGTAACATTACATAGTCAAGCATGAAAACCTATTGGTTATAGTGTTTACCAATTCAAGCATTGTCTGTACACTGGTGCCCCATAATGGGGCTCACAGCATCACTAGAATTTGTGGTGCAGCTGAATTTTTATGACATTTTACTGAGAATTTAATAAGGTTTAACCTCTCTGCTTTTCTACAGAGAAAATACAGCACTTACACTTTTAATGAGATTTTACCTAGCCGAAGCTCAATGGGGGGGCCTTTTATCACAGGTAATATTAAAATCATAAATATTTTAAAATAAAATTATCCATTACCTCTAATACACGTTAGTGTCTAGGTTCTCAGCATATAAAAACCATTTGTATTGGGCAGCCAACCAACACTGACATTTAATCTCCAGATTTCAATCATTTGTAACTGTAGCTAAAAAAAAAAACAAAATAAATTATGCCTTGTAGATAATATTATCACCAGATACAGATTAGAAAAAAAAATCTCAATGGGAGTCTTTGTCCAAAATTTATAATCCTCACTTCCTCATCAGTCACAAATTAATATGAAACAAATTATTCTCTAGTCAAAACCAAATTTGCTTGGATCATGACATGAACGAATGCTGGTTCTTCACATGTGAGTTTTTCCTGCTCTACTTAAAACAAGAATAAGAGCAGAGAAAGGGCAGAAAAAAAGCAGTAGGGGGAAGGACCAAGCACAAGTACACAAAAGCCTTAGGGGGCCGTGACTGCAAAGCTGTGACACCCCACCCCACCCCACCCCCCGCCAGTCCTGTGACCTGAGTAACGGATATGCAGCTGTGAGAGGGGAGCTCTGGACCTGCTCTGGAAAAGAAAGCCCCAAAGATAGAAGAGCCCATTACAGCGACTTAATTAAATGTATAAGACGCAAAAGACTACTGAAGCCAGAGTGTCTACAGTCTGCGAAAGTAAACAGTGAATAGTTCTGCAGAGGGTCTAAATTGCCTTCCAAGAAATCCTCATCTGGCAGAATAAGAACTAAACAAAGAAACCAGCCAATTAACTTCAAGTTCATATGTGTCACGCTGCAACAATGCCGAGGCACCCAAGGTTGTATATCTAGATATGAACCTTTAATATCCTTGATACTGACCAGGAAATCTGCTCTCAGAGTAGATAAAGGTAAAGTGACAGGAAATTGAATTAGAGAAACAGCAGTAGAATTTCCAACCTATATAACAACATGGTTTCTCTCCACTTGGTTTGGCAGCCACATCGTGCTAACCCTCATGAAAGAGAAAGAGATGGGGTTTGAGGAAGCAGGCCACACATCACTGAGTAACCACGTGTGAGAGTCAGTAATGGATAATTTCAGCAGAGAGATTGGAGGGTGTCACTCCATATCCCAAGTGCCTTAATGCCTTTCAATTTGTCACTAGATCTGATCCACATTTGGGATTTCACTTAGTCAAACGCCTACCTTTTCATGGCTCTCTCATCACAGATTCAATGGTTTGACTACTGTGACCCAGATATCTTGACAAGTCACAGTTACTAGCAAAGCTGCCCAGAGGCAGTGTGTCCCCCCACCCCCGTGATGAACAGTTTGGGAGCAAATGTCTACCTTCTCCACATAATGTCCTCATGAGCTTACAGTTCCACAGACACAAGATGAAGAAAATAGATGGTAGCCTAGTCACATGCCACCTCAACAAATCTGCCACTTCCACAGATGGCTCCATAGGCTTCTTGCTTTGTATCTAGTCTTTGCCCAAACTCATCAGCCAAACAGACAATCACCAAAGACTTAGCCTGATGTCTGTAGGTCCATGAGTTCACTGCTACTTCATAACCTCCAACAATGCATTCATCTGAGAGTTCTCATTGAGCTGTTCATAACGACCATCATATTCAGAAGATTTCCGAAAGGCCTTGAAAATCGAAGGAACTTCAACCTCAATCCCCACAAAAAAAATAAGATTTCTTCAAAATTGCATTTGTTTGGGCTTAAAGCATCTAGAAGCTACTTTTTGTAACCTGGTGAAAGCTAGGTCTTCAGAAAGAAATGAGTGGCTGTTTCCATGGCAGCCAGTCTCCTAATTACTAGATAGGTGAAGTCCCCTGGCCAAACTCATGTCTACATTCCAGCTAATAGAACCCCAGGAGATGAGTGGGTCAGCAGAACTGGCTCCTGCCTTATGTCAACAAGCACTGGAACATCAGCTGCTTCTAGAAAACAGAACGAAGCAAAAACCAAAAACACCTTTGTTTGCTCTCTGTCCCATTAGGCATCAACTCTGCTATTTCTCCTAAAAAGAAAGTTGTTGCTAACCCCAACAGAAAAATGTGTTTTAAATAATAACCACCCCACCCCCATGGTTATATCATGGCTGACATCCCCCAGCACTAAACTTCACAGAATCTCTTGGACCAACACGATCATGAGAGAAAAACTACTCTGAATGCCATGGACCATCTTTGTGGGTCACCTGAATGAGAGACCAGCAATACTGCTGGGACTCAGATTAGCCCTTCAAAAGGTCACAATGAATTGCTTTTAAAGAGAGCTTTAGAACCAAGAGGAAAAGCTAGAGAGGCTTTTGGTCAAAGAACTGGAGGAAAATCTTACTCAATGGTATCTCAAACAATTTTATATCCCAAAGACTTTTGCTTTAGAGATACACAGCAGATGAAAGGCTCTTCTAGACAAAGCCCACATTCTAATCCTAGTGCTATTCATAATTTTATGACAAGTCTCGATTTGGTCTTGTACTCCCAAAGATCAAAGGCTCATTGTCAAGACACCGTAGAGAAGTACCTTCCAGAAGCATCCAGCCTCAACTCTCTGTGAACCATGTGAGGTGCCAAGGCACTTTTGAGATTAAAAAGCTCAATATCCTTACTCAAATACCTAAAGTTCAAAAAATTTGTCTTAAGAGGAGATTGTTCACCGTGACATTGAAGCCATAATAAGAAACTACACACCAATCTTTCTGCTAAAAGCCCACAGAGCTCATGACACCTCGGAACATTCTAGTGTGCAGTTAAAATTAATCACCCAGACAGCAATCTGCCGGGTAGCTTAGATGCTAGCTACCTCTGTAGGTTCCCATGGTCTAGTGCCTCATTATGCTTAATTCTGCATATCCAATGCTTGTGGTTTTCTGCATAACATTCTATCTTGTTACTACTAATTTCCTTTGTGTAAGAGCTCGTGTCTTCTAGGCTGACCTCAAACTTGTTAAATAGGCAAGGATGGTATTGAACTTCTGATCCTCCTGCCTCCAGTTTCTTTAGGTAGTGCCATTGAGGCAACCAAAGGTCAGCCTCATGCATGCTAGGGAAGGACTCTGCCCATCCCTCCTCACTTAATATGAGTAGAAAAAGATGGCGGAACATGGGTGTACAGAGGGTGCCTGAGTTGGTCAGTGCTATAACCAATAAGTTCCCGAGCCTGCTTATGTAATGTCACAAGTAACTTACATTTAATTTTCCCTTCAAAATGAAGAGCCAGGGTTGATATACAAACACAGAAGGCTTGGCTGAGGTAGGGTGGTGGTGAACGAGGCAGAGGGTTTTTTTTTTTTCCCTTAGTGGGTTGTCAGGAGACCTCTCTGAGGCTTTTGAATTTTAGTTGAAATCCTCCTGTGGCCTTTTGGAGTCCCTGGGCATGTCTCCAGAGTAAATTTCAACTCTGGTATTTCATTGATGTTGCAATTTAAAAAAGAAGGTGGAACTGATTTGGGGGGAAAAAGGATACAACAAACTTTTTTACTTAAAGAAAGAAAGTGCAAACAAAGGCTATGTCTCTGATTTGTAGAACTTTCAATAAAACTTCATCCACATGATAAAGGAAGGAATGTGACTGTGCAAAGTGTTGCTTGCCCGACTGTACCCGGACAGCACTAGAACCAAACTAGTCATATATCAGGCAATTTTTAAATCCTCAGAGAGAACACGGAGAAATAGAACCATAGGCTATAAGCCTCAGATGCTAACAGATGACAATTTTGCTTCTGAATTGGTAGAAATTAGTACATTCCAAAATGGTGAGAGTTTGTACATTTCAAGAAGATTTACTGGGTGAGGTATAGCTCAGCAAGTAAGGGTACATGCCACTGAGGCTAACAACCTGAGTTCAATGGTGGAATGAGAGAATCAACTCCTACAAGTTGTCCTCTGACCTCCACATGCAAGCCATAGCATGTGTGTGTGTGTGTGTGTGTGTGTGTGTGTGTGTGTGTGTGTGTGTGTGTGTGTGTGTGTGCGTGCACGCACGTACACACACACAAATAAATTTTTTAAGAAACCTTGAAGAGCCCCCTTATCTTCACAATGAAATTAGGTCAGACAGAGAGGTGGGAAGTGAACGGCTGTTATTGGGCTAAAGATAAATCAAGATGATTTGGCTCCAGATCAGCAGCATTACAATCTCACAATCGCAGAGCTCCTGATGGGTCAATCCAGTCAATCTTGGAAACTTTCAAGCACTGAAGTGGCTTTTTCTAGGAATGTCAGCTCGTACGTGTTTTATATCTATGAACTGAAGTCAGAGGGAACCAAAAAAGATGAAAAGGACAGAAGATGATGTGCTAAAACCAAAAGAAGAGACATGAGCAAACCCACACCAAATACCATCAGGAGGAGGAGCATATCTAAGGACTTGTCTAACAAACCAGGAATGATCCATACTTGAGACTCATCTGAGCAACTGTCAGAACATCTCATGAGTATCCTTTACTAGGTTTCTGACTCCAGGCAAGTTGCTCAGACCCCTGTAGCATCCTTGTATAGTCACACCCTAAATTAGGACATTGCGGGCGAGCAAACTGACTCAGCAGATAAAGACACTTGCCACTAAGCCTGGCAACCCAACTCCAATCCCAGAACATGAATGGTGGAGTGAAAGAATTGATTCCACGGGTTGTCCTGAGCTCTACACTTGTGCCGTCATACACATGCACCCACATACATACATAACCACACACACACAAATAAGTGTAATCGTTTTTAAATGAATGAAGTCTGTTGTGCTTCATGATAAATTTGCTCCATGGCCTCACTGAGTGAAAAACGTGTGAGTTCAAAGGAGGAGCATCATGGGACGTGTGCATTTATCACCGAGACGGCAAAAGGGCTACTATCCTAAGTGCACCTTATTACGGTCATATTTAGTTAGAAAGGAAAGCAATCAAAGCTTTTCCTCTTCACCATCTGACTTAAGGCAATTAACTGGAACAGAATGTTAAAGGAGCACTCACAGAATGACTCGAGCATTTGAAAGAAAACGTGTTCAACTAAACCTGACATTTTCAAACAAGCCAGAACATGGTCGAGGGCCTAGGGCTTTGTGAGGAAATTAATACACTCTTTCTGGCTAAGTCTTGTGGGTATTCTCAATAGCCTGTTCTTCCAGCTTCTAATGGACATTGATAGTAAAGGGATAATGCCAAGTGTTTGTCCTCTTCTAGACTCTCTAAGAGTCTCGGATTATTTATTTTGTTGTCTAAGAGTAAGAGAGGACCATCTTCACTAAGGGCAGACAGCCTTCTCCTCTATGCCCATTCTCAATGAGCTCAGCATCAGCATCAAATGACCTGAGCAGGAGATGGAGTGCTCAGTTGGCGGACAGCATGCCAAGCATGCATCAATCCCCAGGACCACACAAACCAGGCATCCCAGTGGCACAAGCATATAACCCCAGCCATTGGAAGGCAGAGGCAGGGAAGATCCAGAGTTCAAGTCCTCTTCAGCTACATAGGAAGCCCTAGGTCAGCCTGGGACTATGCAAAAAAAAAAATAGTAATAATAAATTAGAATTTTGCTTATGAATTTAGGCCACCTGATTCTTTTCATTTCAGCTGATTGGAAAGTCCATGTGGAGAGGAGCTTTGAAGGCCAAGGGGGTCATTTATTGAAGGATTCTCCTGGAGACATGCATTGTTCTCCTTAAATGAGACAGTCAGTAGAAAATGCTGTGTCCTGCGCATAGCTTTGTTGTCTCTGTGTCGATGTCTTATCGTATCAGAACAGGAGCAGTGGGGACAACCTAGTCAGAGGCCTCTGAGGACACCTGGGATTTAGAGAAACTCATTTAGGGTCATTAGTTGCTAGACAATGGCCACATTGAAAGGCTTTGCATGTAGGAATTATCACAAAAAGCCATTTGTTCCAGACTGAATGCAAAGGGGATTTTTAAATAGACATCTGGCTATTTATTAGTAAAAGAATTAAAGAATGCTAGGCACCCGTATTGTTTGCACACATCATTCTTTCATTTTTCTGTGACACTATGATGCTGGTGGCTTTCAAATTAAAGACTATGAGAAGCAAATTCTCTCAAATGAATCTCATTTTTTACAACACTTGGGCCTGCATTTAGTCTCCCCCGGGGCCTTTTTGTAAGTGTGAAGAAATACATATGTACTGCCATCATGTTAGAGTTTATTGTAATAATAGCTGGCCTCTTCCTGGTGTTTTCTACATGCCATTATGAAAAGCTCAGCTTTTACAGGGGGAAAATCACCCTTTTTACTGCACAGTTGAAGCATTACAATACAGACATTTCCATCATCTTCTTCCACTCTGAGGGTTAAGGATTATTTGAAAGGAAAGGCATCCACTGTGTAACAGGTGCCCTCCTGAAACACAGAGATGAGTGTGGTCTCTATGACCAATCACCCCAAATCCTCAATCGTCCTGGGTGAGAGCCCTGAACCTATGTGGATAATTCAGCATTTTTACATAGGACACATTATCTAAGACATTGGGAATTAAAAGTAGCTCTTCTCTCCAGAGGACACAGAGAGAGAGAAGGTGGTAGCATTCTGACCTGGTGAGGTGAGGATGTCTTGTGGTTTTGATTTCTTCCCCTGTCAATTAAGGACATGGGACATTTTTCCCTATACAGGTTGTCCATTTATACATCTCCCTTCGAGAGAAGTCTTTTTAGGTTTAGTGCCTACCTTTTATCAGGCTTACTTTAGTTCTGCTAGTGAATCTATCTCCCTCTGCATATTTAGCCCCTTACGAGACAAAGGATTGTAAATATTTTCTGCTGTTCTTTCAGTTGGAATCTCTCTGTTCTACCATCTATGTCTCTTGTTGTACAGAAGCATGTTTGTGAGACTATGAACATGTTTTGAGAAATAGTATTGAAGTTTCCCAAAGAAAACCTTCATGACTCTATGACACAGTCATCCAATATAAGGGTAAATGCTGAGCATTTACCAAAAGAAATTAAACCAGTATTTCAAAGATGTCCTAGTTTCACATAGGTCTCTGTGATAAAATTCTGTGGTAACAAGACATTTAGGGGACAACAGGTGCCTTTTAGCTCATGCTTCCAGGTTACAGTCCATCTCCATGAGGAGGTCACGGCAGCAGAATCTTGAGATAGCCAGGTGTATTACATCCATGGTCTTGAACAGAGAAAAAAACGAATACATGCACACTCATGTGCTTGCTTGCTGCTCTGTTTCTCTTCTTACACAAATATAGCATCCCCGGCCTAGGGAATAGTGCTGCCCACAGTGGGCTAGGTCTTCCTACATCAATGAATTTAATTACATCAATGCCCTAAAACCATGTTTACAGGCCAACCCAATGTAGACAATCCTTCACTGAAAGGCTCTTCCCAGGTGACTCTGGGTTATATGAAGTTGACTGTGAAAGCTAACCATCACAAGAGACACAGCTGCACACCCACGTCTATTGTCAAGCTGTTGCCAATAGCCAAGACGTGAGAGCAAATGAATTCAGTCATCCAACAAATTCATAAAGGAAAGGCGCTGCATAGATACCATGAAAAACTGGTCAGTCATGAAAAGACAAGATCCTGTCATTTGGGATAACATCTCTGAACCTCAAGGGCATTCAGCAAAACGAGCCAGGCACAGGAAACCAACCCCTGCCACCTAGTATGTAGCTATGGACAAGTATTTAGCTCTTGTATCTGATGACCTCATCTGTAAAATGAAGTTCATTGGAATGCCTGCTTCTCATTGCTTTGCAAATAAGACAGGGGTTGGGGGGAACACAAGCAGAGTGATGAGAGAAGATGATCAATCACTACTATCTGTTACTAAAATCATGGTACTGGGTACGGTTCATAGACACCAATGTCCCAATAACCAACCTGCAATGTCAAGCTATTATGTGAGGGAGTATAGAGTAACTACAATGGTCTTTAAATACACTAATATTTTTAAATCTTATATTTTAACCATTGATTTCCATGATGATAACATTACCAGGGACAGGAGAGATGGCTCAGTGGTCAAGAGCCTATACTAGTCATGTGGGGGACCTAAGCTGGGGGTTCCCAGGACCCACATTGAGTAACTCGCAACCTCCTATAACACCAGGTCCAGAGGATCCAATCCATTTCTGACCTCTGAGAAAACCTATACTCATGTTCACCACCCCTCCCCACTCCATACACACACAAATTAAAATAAATATTTCTAAAGTTACTACTGATAGTGATTCCTAATGTATTAGAAATACATTAGCACCTTGTTAAGACACACTATGGAAAAAATATACATAAGGCCACACGTCTCTTTGGTGGCCTGGGTCCCTTCCTTTTTGTATATCACTCATCAGATACTACCTTCCTGTTGCACCCTAGTTATTCTCCTTCATAACCCACCAGATGAGAATGGGTTTGGGGACTATTTCATTTGTGTTCCATATATAGCCTCCATATACTACCTTTAGGCTTAATTCTTTCAAAACTGTATTCAAAGTCAGTATTAAGTTCATCTATCTACATCCACAGATACCATGTATTCAACAGCATCTTCCCTTCAAAGTAGCTCAGTGCCAAAGATTTGACCATCAAGCACAATGTTATGAATTCCATCCCCAACATAACAACAGCAGCATTAATAACAGGAATACATGTACCATCAAGAAAGCAGTAATACACTACAGAAAATAGAGAGCTACTACAATACACTCATGAGGAGTTCACTCACAACCACAGGAGACTCTCCCCACAGTCACGGTGAAGAGCCACAACCAACCAGAGGAGATTCTACCCACAGTCAGGGTGAAGCCCAACCTCCAGGATTCCCCAGTGCTCAGACAACACAATGAGATGTAGATTCACTAGCAGTCTGGTAACAAAAATGTATCCAACCCAATTATGGAACAGTTCGTGGAGCAAGAAGGCCTGTCTTGAGCAGCCAGTTTTCCTGCCCACACATCACACTTCATCTTGAAGATTAGTCAGCAAAAAGCATTGACCCATAGCTCTCTGACCCAGGACTTTCGAAATACCCTACCAACCTTTCCTGGCAGGTCTTCTGAGGCATTGAAGAAACACACTTAAGACATCAAGCTTCTCTCTGGAAGCCACCGATGTTTCATTAACACCCTGGACACTGCCAGGACACCCTGGAAATACTAAAGTGCTAACCTGCCTCAACACATACGCACAGTGGGACAGTGGAGGGGAGGGAGACCAGCCAGCATGAGGGCAGAAACAGATCGTTTTTCTCGGGCTGAAAACCATTGTCTGCAAAGGAAATAAATTTAAAATGAACCACAAAACAAAACAATTTCTCTGAAGAATTGACTATTTACTCCTACTAGCAGAAAATCACAGTTAGTCTATTCTGGAAACACATTTGTGAGCAAGAATAGGTTTTTCTACATACAAAGACCTTCATTACTCCTTTTCAAAGACTTTAGGCAGCCTGATATTCAAAGAATAACAGGGAAAAAAAGGCAACATAAAAATTTCAACATCAGTGAAAATGAAAATTGATAGTTCTGGTCTCTTTCAAAATTCTAGCTACAGTTATCATTATCTGAAAAGCCAATATTACAACATCAGCAGATCCTCCGAGTTAATTTAAGCTTTTTTTAAAGCTAGCTTTTGAATCCAATAATGAGCCAAACAATATATTTGTAGTTTTCAATAAACAGTGTTTAGAAGTGGATGTAAAGATATTAGGCAAGTACCCAACTACCTGAGGAAACAGTAAGACATTCCAAAGCAGGAGTTGCTGGCACTGTTAGGGTCAGAGCCCAGGCCCTGGCAGCCATGACAGTGTAGAGTAAGCCACCTGATCTCAATTAGTCAATTAAAGAAACAGGTAACAGTGAAAAGCAGAGGTGCATTCAGTGTGGCCACTCTCAAAAGAGGAAAAGGTCCCGTGACACCCACTCATACCAGCCCCAAGCTCGTCTTTAAATAAGGGCAAGAGGTGGGCATCACTAAGCAGTCCTAGTCATTGTATAGTCTTGCCCATCACTGACCCACCACTGTCTCAGCAAGGTCTGTCCTGCAAGGTCATCTTTTCATTATCACAACAGTAAGAGACAAACTAGCTTTAGTTGACCACAGGCTCTCAGCATGAGATTCCTGTGGAAATTCTAATTTCTTGGGATCCACTGTTTCAATAATCTGATAGCCAAGGGACAGACATAAGTGTTTCTCTTGATGATATCTGCATGTCAGCTGGGACACTTACAGGAGAGAGGATAGAAGAGTGAGGATAACAAGTGTCCCTTCAATGAACCTACCAAACTGCAAGTGGCAGCTCCTATGTAGAATTTCAACACTCTAGAGGATGAGGTAGAATGTTTGCCAAGACGGTGAGCCCAGCCTGGGCTCCATGATAAGTTCCAGAATAAACTTAAATATATATATAGAAACCTGTTGTTGGGGGGTTTTACTTTTTTGGGGAGCACTCCACCCCGCTCCCAAATAAATCACACACAAAGGCTTATTCTTGCTTATAAATGTCCAGCCTTAGCTTGGCTTCTTTTTTGCCAGCTTTCCTTAACTTACCCCATCTACCTTTGGCCTCTGGGCTTTTCCTGCTCTCTTACTTCTGTAAATCTCATTCTTACTCCTACTTCATGGCTTGCTGTGTAGCTGGGTGACTAGGCCCTGGAGTCCTCCTCCTGTTCTGCCTACTTGTTTTTCCTCTCAGATTTCTCCTTCTATTTATTCTCTCTGCCTGCAAACCCCACCTATCCTTTCTCCTGCCTTGCTAATGGCCGTTCAGTTCTTTATTAGACCATCAGGTGTTTTAGACAGGCACAGTATTACAGCTTCACAGAGTTAAACAAATGAAACATAAACAAAAGTAACACACCTTAAAATAATATTCTGCAACAGAAACCCTCTCTCAAAACCCAAATTTAAAAAAAAAAAATAGCCTACCTACACACAAGAAGTTCTGCTATCTGTCCTTACTGGGATTGAAATACCAGACAAAACAGTGGGTCATCTAAAAGCAAAGTGGCTCCAGAGGATGTTGGTACATGAAATAAAAGCATCATAAAGACTTTAACATGGGATTTAAAAAAAACATTGATTAAATCAGAGTAAGGAACTGTTATGTGAGGGATACATGGAATACAGACAAGGAAGCACAAAAATGAAATAATCCCTTTGTTTTGCTTTTTATAATGAAGACATCACTAATATATATATAATATATCACTAATATACTCTAGAATCATATAGTTAGTAAAAGAAAAATAGACATCTGGAGAAGACCCTGAACTTCAGAAAAATGGTTCACAGCTACCTACAATTCCAGTTTCAGAGATCTAACACCTTCATCTGGACTTCAGGAGTACCACACCTACATGTGCATACCCATACAAGCTTCACTGATCTGACACCCTCTTCTGGACTCCATAAGCACTGCACCTACATTCACATACACACATATACACATAATTTCAGATAAAATAAATATTTTAATTATTAGAAGTAAAACAGAGAAAATTAACAACTAAGTTAGAAAACCATTTAAAATCTCTAGAATATCAAGTGATCTTATCTAAATATAATAGGCTTTCCAGAGAGGAGTCAGTTTAAAATGAGGCAGAATAAGAAAGCAAACAATTACCAATAATTTTCTTGACTATCCAAAGACATCAATCTATGTATCTAAGAAGCTCTGGAAATACAAAGAAAAACAAATTTAAATTTATTCTATCCAAATTGCTAACACCAAAGAGAAAAAGAGAACACTTTTTTTTTTGGAGCTGGAGAGATGGCTCAGAGGTTGAGAGCATTGGGATCCTTCCAGAGGACCCAAGTTCAATTCCCAGCACCTACATGGTGGCTCACAAACTATCTGCAACTCCAGTTACAGGGGATCTGACACAATTTTCTGGCCTCTGAAGGTTATGGCATGCACATGGTACATAGACAAAACACCTATACACATAAAAACATAAATAAAATTTTTTAAAAACATTATACCTACATACAGGAGATAGAAGCTCCCTCTGCACCCCAGGCTGGCTATAACTTACTGCATAATTCAGAACGGACTAAAATTGGAGATCATCCATGACATCATCCTCCTTTTAAGTATGTTTTAATGTAGCTGAACTGTCTTCACATACAATATGTGACAGGAGAGTTAAGTTGTAACTCTCTTAACATGACGAGGGAAGAAGAAAGCTTATACTAGAATTCTGTATCTAGGAATGAATTCTTTAAAAAATGAGAGTAGTAAAACCAGGTTTTTTTTAACTGAAAAAAGGTTCAAGGACTTCATCTTAGCAAGCCATCAGGGAGTACAAATAGAAGTGGGTTGTGTTAAAAGGCAGCTGTGCTAAGAAGGAGGTAAAGTCATGAATTTATAATAGTCTTTGATAAACTAAGAGTTTACACCATGACATTTAGTCTGACCACTAAGATGAATAAAAAAGCATATGACTTCCCATATGTTAAAAGAAAATGAATCCAAAAGGAATACAGTAAGATTAAAAGATTATAGGGTAATTGACAAAATACTTGTTAGAATGATATATCTAAATTCTAATATATTGATGAGAAGTTGGCATAAAAATCAATTTAATCCTATAAAGAGGTAAGATGGGGAAAACTGGATGAGCAGAAATATGTTTATAAAGCAAAGTTGAAAATAAAGCGTGAAAATTATGTTCCATACAAAAAGAAAGCTGGAATTACCAAAGTAGACTTTTAAAGATTTATTTTGCTTTTATTTATATGTATGTTTGTGTATGCGTGCATATGCCACACATGTGTGGGTACCCATGGAGGCCAGAAGAGGGTGTTAGATCCCTTGGAGTTGGAGTTAACCGAGCTGATCGATGTGATGTAGGTGCTGGGAACTGAACTCGGGTCCTCTGCAAGAGCAGCAAACACTCCGAAGCATTGAGCCATCTCTCCAGCCCCGGAGTAAACTAAAGGGGAAAGTGTTACTAAGATTTAGAAAGACTTCACAGTGACAAAATGTTCATATTTCTGCATTCACCAGAGGCCAAGCTCAAACTGTTTCCTCTGTTGCTTTGAAGCCTGTTCAAAACATAAAACCCTCACAAAGCCGGGCGGTGGTGGCGCACGCCTTTAATCCCAGCACTCGGGAGGCAGAGCCAGGTGGATCTCTGTGAGTTCGAGGCCAGCCTGGGCTACCAAGTGAGTTCCAGGAGAGGCGCAAAGCTACACAGAGAAACCCTGTCTCGAAAAACCAAAAAAAAAATAAATAAATAAAAAATAAAAAAAAAAAAAAATAAAACCCTCACAAGTACAGCCTTCCTCATCCCAACGCTGATTTAAAGTATGCTATAACTGGCAACAATGTTCCCTTTTCTTCTCGTGATATTTTAAGTTACCTCCTCCTGTTGGCTTGTTTTCCATAGAAAAGCAAGAGTATCCAGTCATTTGCTACAGGAGTGGGAATAGAAGCCATGAGTTCATTGAAATAGATAGACCTTGCATCGACCAGCAAGCTCAGCTGGTTCTCCTATATATTGGGAATCTAAATAAGCTGATCTCACAGAAGAAGAAAGGATTTTTGACCACAGAAAGGGATAAATGTGAGAGGACACACACAACACCTGGTGTAAATACTATAGTTTATATGTGAGTAAAAAAAAAAAAAAAAAAAAAAAAAAAAAAAAAAAAAAAAAACATTAGGGGCCAATGAGATGGCTCAGTGAGTAAAGGCATCTGTTGCCAAGCTTGATGCCAAGCCTCAATTCAATCCCTGGGACACACATAGTGGAAGGCGAAGGCTGACTCTGACTAGTTGCCCTCTGACTTCCACAAATATGCTACTATAAATGTGCCTCCAAAAAATAAAGGTTTTTTTTTTTTGGTTTTTCAAGACAGGGTTTCTCCATGTAGTTTTGTTGCCTTTCCTGGAACTCACTCTGTAGCCCAGGCTGGCCTCGAACTCACAGAGATCTGCCTGCCTCTGCCTCCTGAGTGCTGGGATTAAAGGCGTGCGCCACCACCACCCAGCAAGATTTTTTAAAACACCCCATTAAGCTGGGTGGTGGTGGTGCCACCTTCAATCCCAGCACTCGGGAGGCAGAGGCAGAGACCAATCTGGTCTATAAAGTGAGTTCCAGGACAGCCAAAGAAATCTTGTTTCAAAGGGGGAAAAAAATCCCATTAATCTATACAGTTTTGATATTCTTATATAGCCATTAAAATATAACAAAAATTATAGCGAATTTACAAACATTAAATAATAAGTGATTTTTTTTTTCCCTGATGGGAACTAAAACCCACAATGCAGTCAATTGTGGTGCTCCCTAACTTCCTTTACTAATACCATGTCCTTTTTCTTTCTTATTGTCCATTTCAATTTACTTATTGAAGGCATAGAATTGAGGGCTGGAGAGATGGTCCAGTGTGTAAGAGCTCAAGCGGGAGTTTGGCTCTCCATTAACTACATACAGGTAGCCGTGCACACCCGTAATCCCAGCACTTGGCAGATGGAGGGAGTCCAGGCAAAGGTAGGAGGAGCCTCAGGGTCTCCTGGCCAGCCAGCCTAACTAGCTCCAGCTTCCCTAAGAAACCTTTTCTCAAGCAAAGGAGGCTGAGAGTTATACAAGACGACATCTGACAATGCCCCCTGTTGTGTGTGGGCAAGTATACCCATACGCACAAAATAATAGTCATTTGTCCTCTGGAAGGCCCTCACTCTAGATTTGCCAATTCAACCGCCATGTTGCAGTGTTAGCTAATTGGGTGCCATGTTTCCTGCAAACAGCTAGTTAAATTTGGAAACTTATTTGAGTCAGGTTAAATTTGGGCCACGAACACCTACTCTATAGGTGTGTGGATGCACCAGGAAAGTCATATTAAGTCACCTGATGGTCTTTGTAACATTAGCAGGGTTGGTGATCCTTGCCAAGATCTATCATTTCATTAGCAAAGTAGGAAAAACTAGGATCCTCATTCCATTTGCCAGAGAGGTTACACAGCTTCTTGGGCTGGGTAGAAACCTTCTGTAGTTCCTAAACTCACTTTCCAACCCCTGAAGAGTGATATCACTATCAATTTACAGGCTGCAGAAGTCACACCTTAGACAGAGGACAGATGTAGGAGAAATGAGTTTACTCCTATCAAATAATTATAAAGTTTTTATAACTATCAATGCCTAAGCAATACATGGGAGAGTAGACATTTGCATCTTAATTGGTATAAGATGGCCTTGAGACATAGAGTGCCTGCCGCTTTGTGGAATAAAGGAAAATAGAGTATTCTCATTCTGTTACATTCAGTATTCAATTTGCATCACAGAACCTGAGAAGTCAAACTCTTTAAAGGTTCAGCTACACTCAAAAATTCAAGTAAAATAAAAGTCAGATAATTTAACACATTATATTTTCTGATACATAAGGCCAATATTGAAATATGTGATGGTGATTAAGTAAAAAAATGAGGAGAGTAGTGGTCCATCAATTGTATAATATGCATCTGGGCTTTATTTCATTATTGTATACAATATACCTCCTTGGCTTTCTCCAGATAAGAAAATGCACAGATCACCAGAGAAAGAAAAGCTAAATGCTACTTGAACTTAATAGTTAATCAGCTGATTTTAGGCCAGAACCCCAACCTAAACTTGCTGTGAGTTGCCGATGAGCATGTGTAGTGTGCACACCCTTTTAAGCTGCTCCCCCGTCCACCTTCAAGATGCAGACTTACATATCTCAAGGAGCACACACGACTCCAAATATAGCAACAGACAAGAAATCATGCAACATAAAACACATTGACATATTTATTTTCATTTTTGAGATTATACTTTAGTTACAACATTTTTCCCTTCCCTTTCCTCCTTCCCCACCTTCCCATATACCCCTAGCCCACCCTCCTTCAAATTCATGGCCTCTTTTTTGACTAATTGTTGCATTCCTCTATGTATTTATACACATATACATTCTAAATATAACCTGTTACGTTCAGATAATGTTACTTGTATGTTTACAGGGCTGACCATTTGGCACTGGAAAACGAATTGGTGTGCTCTTCCCTAGGGAAGGCCCACAGCCATTCCCTGCTTTACTTGGTTGCCTGTAGTTCTTTGTGTAGGGTTGAAGGCCTCATGGACTTTTCCCCATCCATTGACTGGTTCATTGGTGTCATCCTTGTCCAGCTCACACTTGGGCACTCATGTTGATGGAGTTTACAGGTATAGCTTCCAGTGTTACTAGGAGACCCAGACTCTCAGCAAACTCCCTGATCCTCCAGCTCTTGCCTTTTTGACCCTTCTTCTACCATGTTCCCTGAGCCTTAGATGCTGGAGTGTCTTGTAGATGTATCCATTGGGACTTGGACTCCACAACTCTGCATTTTTGATGGGTTGTGGGTTTTTGTAATGGTCTCTGTCTACTGCAAAGAGAAGTGTCTTTGATGAGGGGTGAAGACTATGCTTCTCTGTAGGCATAAAGTCAAATGTTTATAGATTGTTCTTAGGGATTATGTTGGTTTAGGAAATTAATGGTTGCAGGTTCTCATTCAATCACTATGACGTCACTGGCACTGATTAGTTAGCAAGGTTTCCAGTACCAGGCATGGCATCCCCTTGTTGAGCTGGTCTTAAGTCCCCTTAGAGAGCAGATGGTTTCCTTCAAAGTATGCATGCCACTCCTGCACCTGTAAGGATACCCTGCTGTGCTGGTCATTGATGGGGTGCCTAGATGTCACAGCTGGGCAGGACTATTGGCTGCCTGCCTCCTTTCGAAAGTTCCATGACACTTTCTTGTACAATGATAGCTAGTTCTCTGGGAGGGGACATTCATGTCAGTTACTGCTCAGGGGTCTTTGGTCCTTGTTTCTGAAGTCCATGGTGTCTTCGGCAGTAGAGACTTGCCTTCCACCTCTGGGGGTAACCAAAGGCAACAGTAATAGGCTGTATGTTCTTGGGAGTCTCTTAGACAGACTTGGCCAACAACTCAAAAGAGGGCCTCTCATGTCCAGTATTGGGGTTTTTGTTAGATGGTCTTTGGATCTTGGAGGAAGCACCATCAGGACAATTTAGAAAACTTTATTCAAACTATATATGTACATTTATAGTCTGAAGTGTATGCATTACAGGTTTTTTTAGGTAAATAGTTAATAGTGTGATGCCCTGTGGCTTTTTCAGACATCCTTATTGTTATTTTATCCACTTACCTCCTTCTCCTATATTTACCACCTTCCCCTTCCATAAGGAGCTCCACTTTTCCTATTTCCCCTACCAGACCACTTGTATCCTGTAGTTGGAGTTTTCTCCAGTCCTGCTCGGGCCCACAGCCACTCAGACCCAAGTAAACACACAGAGACTTATATTACTTATAAACTGCATGGCTGTGGCAGGCTTCTTGCTATCTAGTTCTTATATCTTAAATTAACCCATTTCTATTCATCTATAACTTGCCACATGGCTTGCGGCTTACCAGTACTTTACATTTTGCTTCTCATGGCAGCAGCGGCTGGCAGCATCTCCAGACCCAGCCTTTCACTTCCCAGCATTCTCTTCTCTCCTTATTTCACCTATACTATACTTCCTGCCTGGCTACTGTCACATCAGCATTTTACTTATCAATCAATCAGAGCAACACATTCACAGCATACAGAAAGACATCCCCAGCAGTATCCTACCAGTCCCCTTTACCCTCACCTCCCCTGTCACCTTCTTCTGTATTAACTTTCTTTCCCCTCTCTAAGGATCCCCTCTTTTACATTCTCCTAATCAGATTTCTCATGCCCTGTTCTTCCTCTCTCTTTTGCTCCCCAACCCCCCATCCTAGCAAGGGTCTCTTTTAATTTTCCTGGTGAATAAAGCCCAATTTTAAAGCAAGCACTACTGCATGTCTCAAAGGCCAGCACTGCTTGTGTGGCTCTACAATGGAAGCATGCTGATGTGCTCCAATACCTGAGCAAAACGATTGTGATGCAACACTTCTCTTTGCCCGACCCCATCACCCCACCCCAGGTACTTTCATGCTTTAATTCTAGTGATGCCTAAATCACAGTAACAGTAGGTGTAATGTGGCCAGGGGGGGCACTTCCTTTCATGATTTTCAAACCATTTTGTAGCTCAAGAACCTTGTTTTCAACGACAAAGATAAAAATAGATGTTACTGGGTTGATGGACAATGAGGGACATGAAACCCAGCCCCATTGACTCCTATTTCACAGAATAGCCCAGCACACAACCTGGGAATCCTCAAGTCTCTATTCCTAGAGGAAATTCTGAAATTCATGGAGGCCTCTAGTGCATCAGTCTCTTGAAACCTGAGCCAAAGAGAACAGAATCGGGTCTCAAGGCATCCCTTCCTTGTAAAACACACACCAAAGCAAATGTCACCTTCCTCCCTGTCTCGCCCACCACTGTTCCACAGTCCCTTTCCTAAGAGGCGATTCATGGAGCTACAAAGAATGGGAAGCAAAAGTTTACTGAAGATTACTTGGATGTATTTGAAATTCTTTGCTCTGATGATTTTTGTGATACAATGGCTGCACTCAACGTCAAACAGCTTTCTTTCTATGGAAATTTAACTGGGAAAACACATTATACATAGATAAAAATGACAAGCGAAGGGTTTTCTGGGAGATTGGGTGATATTTATTCATGCAAAGTTGCAAGACAGCAACGTTCTCAAGTTGCTTTGAGGTTTAAATGGGAAAGCATTTAACAGAACAGTGACAATAATATCACTCAAAACACACTGGCCGAGGAGCTGATCCTCCTCCCAAAATATCTACCCATAACTTCACTCATTTCATTCTGGAGACAGCCCTGTGCTTCAGTTACTATCGTTGCTATATTAAATATAAGGAGGAAGACACTGAGAACTGAAAGGGTTAAGTGACTTATTTATGGTCAAGCAGGGGGGTAGGTGTCAGTGAGGCTGAAGCCTATACATGCAGGCTGGCACACGTTCACTCTGTCCATGAGTGTGAAAATGTGTGGAGGTGAAAGGTATTTACTATTTGTTTATCTCTGGTTCAGATCACTCCCTTTAAGTGAGTTATATATCCAGCCTTATATGTTTAATAGCCATGTCAAATTTAACATATCAAAAATTAATGATCCTGTCTCATATGCCGAACTCTCTCAGACTTGTTGCCTTGCATGTCTTAGTTTGTGTTCTCTTGCTATAATAAACCAGACTTTAACATCTGCACTTCCCTGACCTGAGCTATTCTAGTGAACTATCAAACCTGAAGTTGCTCCTGCCAATCCCCAGATTGCTAGCCAGATGGAAAGAGCTCTGAAAATCCCAAGTGTAGCTGTTATCTGGAGAGAAAGCCACAGCAGAGAGACTCCTTCCTTAGTCTGCCTGACTCCAGGTCCTGTATCAAACTGGGGTAAACTCTGTACAGTAAAGGCTGGGATTTTACAGTGACATCATCTGATTTTTCTTTACACACTTGTTCAAGTGGAAAGTCAACACATGAAATTGTTCTGTTTTGCATTTAATTTATTTGGGTGATTGTGTGTGTGTGTGTGTGTGTGTGTGTGTGTGTGTGTGTGTGTGTTCATGCCATGACACATATGTGGAAAATGTGCAGGAGTCGATTCCCCCCCTCCATCACGGGGTTCTGGGGATAGTCCTCAGGTTGCCAGGCTCACCAGCCTCTGGAGACAACATTATTCTGCATTATTTGAACATGGTAAGAACAGATCAGAATTCCTTGCAAGTCAAACAGTTTATCTGTGAGTGAATAATAATGAAGAGAGATACTCACTCCTGGCTTCAGGGGCAACTCCAGGTTCTGAAGTGTGTTCTGCATTTGTGTCCTTGCTTTCGGAATACACAAGTGAAATGACTGAATAAATCAAGTTCTCTGAGTGCACCATACTCCATGCCACACACACTGTGTCAACAATGACATTACAAGACACTGAAAGTCCATCTGTGGGCATTCAGCTTTTTTTTTTTCCTTTATTTTTTTTTTATTTTGCAATACAATTCAGTTCTACATATCAGCCATGGATTCCCTTGTTCTCCCCGCTCCCGTCCCCCTCACCTTCCCCCAAGCCCCCCCCCCCCATTCCCATCTCCTCCAGGGCAAAGCCTTCCCCACAGACTGAGATCAACCTGGTAGACTCAGTCCAGGTAGGTCCAGTCCCCTCCTCCCAGGCCGAGCCAAGCAATCCTGCATAGGTCCCAGGTTTCAAACAGCCAACCCATGCAATGAGCACAGGACCCGGTCCCACTGCCTGGATGCCTCCCAAACAGATCAAGCCAATCAACTGTCTCACCCATTCGGAGGGCCTGATCCAGTGGGGACCCCTCAGCCATTGGTTCATAGTTCATGTGTTTCCATTCATTTGGCTATTTGTCCCTGTGCTTTATCCAACCTTGGTCTCAACAATTCTCGCTCATATAAACCCTCCTCATTCTCGCTAATTGGACTCCCAGAGATCCACCCAGGGCCTAGTCATGGATCTCTGCATCCAGATCCCTCAGTAGTTGGATGAGGTTTCTAGCACGACAATTAGGGTGTTTGGCCATCCCATCACCAGAGTAGGTCAGTTCGGGCTGTCTCTCGACCATTGCCAGCAGTCTGTTGTGTGGGTATCTTTGTGGATTTCTGTGGGCCTCTCTAGCACTTTGCTTCTTCCTATTCTCATGTGGTCTTCATTTATCATGGTCTCCTATTCCTTGTTCTCCCTCTCTGTTGTTGATCCAGCTGGGATCTCCCGCTCCCCCAAGCTCTCTTTCCCTCGACCCTCGCCTTTCACTACCCCCACTCATGTCCAGGCTGTTCATGTAGATCTCATTCCATTTCTATGTCATTGGGTGATCCCCGTGTCTTTCTTGGGGTCCTGTTTTCCAGGTAGCCTCCCTGGTGATGTGAGTAGCAGACAAGTCATCCTTGTTCCACGTCTAGTATCCTCCTATGAGTGAGTACATACCGTGTTTGTCTTTCTGAGTCTGGGTTACCTCACTCAGGATGATTTTTTTCTAGATCCATCCATTTGTCTGCAAACCTCATGATGTCATTGTTTTTCTCTGCTGAGTAGTATTTCATTGTGCATATGTACCACATTTTGTTTATCCATTCTTCAGTTGAAGGGCATCTAGGTTGTTTCCATGTTCTGGCTATTACAAACAATGCTGATATGAACATAGCTGAACAAGTGCTCTTATGGTGTGGTTGAGCATTTCTTGGGTATATGCCCAAGAGTGGTATAGCTGGATCTTGGGGGAGATGGATTCCCAATTTTCTAAGAAAGCGCCATATTGATTTCCAAAGTGGTTGTACAAGCTTGCATTCCCACCAGCAGTGGAGAAGAGTTCCCCTAGCTCCACATCCTCTCCAGCATAAGGTGTCTTCAGTGTTTTTGATCTTAGCCATTCTGACAGGCATAAGGTGGTATCTCAGAGTTGTTTTGATTTGCATTTCCCTTCTTGAAAACTAAGGCACAGGCGATCCAACTAGCAGATTTGGAAATTCTAACACAGAATTAAAGCTAAAGCTCACTCACTGCATCCCAAAAGTGGTTCCCTGAGAGGAGGCCAATAGGAAAGATATCCCTTCTCCCTAACCATCCCTTGACTGTGGCAAAGACTGGGCCCTTGCCTAGGGCATCATGGATTAGTGCTATGGCTGAACCCTGTGAACTCAAGAACAGATCAAGGACTACAGAGATGAGAACATTTGCATCACAACCTGAGTTACACCTACAAGTTAGAGGATACTGCTTCTATTCGTGAGATATAGAACAGTCTGCAAGGGAGGGACCACAGAGCAAATCAGATGACTTTAGCCATGGTGGCTGAAGTACTCATTCATAGTCACATTTATAATAGACATATATATAGAGAGAGACATATATATATATATATACATATGCCCTTATAATAGATATACCTCTATACATTCATAAATGTACTTGCTCATATATTGATATATTCCTATGCATATTTCCAACAGACATATCTACACATTTATATGTACATTTCTAATAGATGTATCTACACTCTCATGTGCACATTGCTAATAGGAGCATCTATATATTCATATGCACATTTCTAATAGATGTATATCACTACATGCTGATGAAAGAAGAGAACACAAGTAGGAACATCCTGGTTTCATTATCAGCCTGTTTGGCTTTCAGTCCATAAAGGAAAATGAACGCTCGGATGTGTTTGTAGCTGGAGAATTTCTCTCCAGCTCCCACCAAGTCCCGCCAGTCCCAGAGTTCACTTATAAAATAAACACACAGGCTCTTACATTATTTAAATTGCTTGGCCATTAGCTCAGGCCTATCATTGTCTAGCTCTTACTCTTATATTTAGTCCCATTTTATTAATCTATACTTTGCCACATGGCTCATGGCTTATTGGTACCTTACATCTTCCTTGTCCTGGTGGTGGCTCCAGGCAGTCTCTCCCTTCCCTTCCTGTTTCCTCAATTCTCCTCACTGTTAGTCCTGCCTATACTTCCTGTCTGTCTATTGGCCAATCAGTGTTTTATTTATATAGAGCGATATCCACAGCGTATGTTGAAAAGTAAAAATCACTTACAGTGATCAACTTGCCAAAATCATGTAGAAAACTGACCTGGAAGAACACAGATTTCCCCAAAATCAAGAAACAATAAAAGACGAAAACTGCCTGTGTGGAAAAAGCATGCTCCCTTGTTTAATTCGATTATGACCAAAGGTCACCAGATACTCAAACTCTGGGAAGATAAATAATAAATGGCTAAATTTTCAACCAACTGGGATACTTCAATAGGGAAAAAAGGAGACTCATCTTTCAAATTGTGCACTCATTTAGGAGAAAGGTGGTGGCTCACACCTTTAATCACAGCACTTGGGAGGCAGAAACAGATGAAGCTCTGAGTTCAAGGCCAGCCTGCACTGCAGAGTTAGTTCCAGGACAGTCAGGAATATACAGAGAAACCCTGTCTTTAAAAAAAAATGGACATTATGCTTCACTGGTTTGGGGAAGTTTGGCAAGACCTCATATGCATATGGTGCAGTGTGTGTTCTTTACCTCTGATACCAGAGGAGGAACACAGGATACAATTGCCACTGACTTTAATACACTGTTTTCTGTCATGCCATCTTTGTAAAACTACACATTTATTAATAGAGATTGTGGATTTTCCCAAAATCGGTAGATGAACCTGAATATGGATAAATATAACAACTTCATCTATAAAAGCCTCCATTAAATATAAATATTTACTGATTTCTTCTCAGTGCCCCAGGAAACATGAAAACCTGGAAAATAAAGTTACGGAAATAAAAAATAAAACCAAAATAAACATCACCTAGATGACACCAGCAAACAGTGAACACTAACCTACTTACTTGTCTTTGTGATCATTTGGCTCCACTTAACCAAATGATACTCTTATAAAGATGATTTTACTTCATAATCTTTTTTTACAACTTGCTAAAGTGAACTCTGTGCCCTCATTCCTATTTTATTATCTATATCTCCACAGAAGTGTGCTGAAGATTATGAAGCATTCTCTTGCAGGACAATGTTGCACTTAAACATAGATCTTTATAGTAACAACATGATAAATCAAAGAGACACACAATAGTGCTTCAAATTATATCCTGAATATATTTGATCATTTTATTATGAGATTATAATTACATCATTTCCCCCTTCCCTGTTCTCCTCCAAACACTCCCATGTGCCCCTCCCTATACTCTTTCAAATTCATGGTCCCCTTTTCGTTGTTTTATATATAAATATAGCCTGCTCGGTCTATGTAATATTGCATGTATGTTTGGAAGCTGACCATTTAGTATTAGGTAACCAATTGCTGTGCTCTTCCTCAGGGAAGCTATTTCTCCCACTCTCAACATTCCTTAGTTGTTGGTAGTTCTTTGTGTAGGGTGGAGGCTTCATGGTCTTTCCATTGTCCACTTTGGCATATCTGGTGGTGTCTTCATAGCTCAGTTCATGTTTGAGCAGTCATTTTGTTGAGACTTCATGAGTGTAGCTTCTGACATTACTAGGAGACAGACTCATATCTGACTCCCTGATCCTCTGGCTCTTATAAATCTTTCTGCCCCCACTTCCAAAATGTTCCCTGAGCCTTAGATGTATCCCCAGGGACTGAGCTCCACATCTCTGCATTTTGATTGGATATGGTTTTCTGTAACGGTCACCATTTGTTGTAATGAGTGGTTTATCTTGATGTATGAGGACTATACCATATCTGCAGGTATAAGGGCAAATATTTAGAGTGTAGTTGGGGATTATGCTGGTCTAGTAAAATGGTGATTGTAGATTCTCCTCCAATGTGCACAACTTCACAAGTGCTGGGGAGTTGGCTAGGTTTCCAGTAATAGGCATGGTATTCCTCGCGTTGAGTGGGTCTCAAGTCCAACTATGGAGCTGTTCGTTACCATCAAAGTATGCATGCCATGCTGGTTGATGATGTGGTTCACAGGCTCCATAGCTGGGTAGGATTATTGGTTGCTTCCCTTCTGTGGAAACTTGCATGTGACCTTCTGGTACCATGAAAGCCAGTCCTCAGTGAGGAGACATTCAGGTCAGTTTCAAATCAGGGGTCTCTGAGCCCTGTTTCTGAAGTTCATGGTGTCTTTGGCAACAGAGACTTCCCCTCCACCTTGGGTGTTGGGGACAACCAAAGGCAATAGCAACAGCCTATACTACTTTGGGAGCCTCTTGGACACCCTAAAAAAACAGCTCAGAAGGGGACTCCTTGTGTCTGGTATTAGGGATTTTGTTGACTAGGCTTTGACTCTTGGAGGGAATACCATAAACCTAGATAAGAAATTTTCATTAAACTATATATGAATATTTATATACAGACTTATGCTGGGACTGTTTTTCTGTATGCTGTGAATGTGTTGCTCTGATTGATTGATAAATAAAACACTGATTGGCCAGTAGCCAGGCAGGAAGTATAGTATAGGCAGGATAAGCAGAGAGTAGGTTTCTGTGAAGTGGAAGGCCGAGTCAAGAGACGCTGCCAGCTGCTGCCGCTGCCGCCACAAGAAGCAAGATGTGAAGGTGGAACTGGGAAAAGGTACCAAGCCACATGGCTAAACATAAATAAAAATTATGGGTTAATTTAAGTGTAAGATCTAGCTAGCAAGAAGCCTGAGCCATTAGGCCAAACAGTTTTAATTAATATATGCATCTGTGTGTTTATTTGGATCTGAGCAGCTGTGAGCTGGGTGGGACCAGGAAAACTCCAACTACAGACTCACCTGTATTTGGGGTACATTTTTAGACAAATAGTTAATATTATGATTTCCAATGATTTTTCAAATATCCCTATTATTTTATCCTCTTTCTTCTTCAATATTTACCACCCTCCTCCTCTTTCTTATTTCGATAAGATCACTTGTATCCTCTATCCCCCTTTACTGCTCCCCCAATAGAGATGTATGTCTGTATTCTGTTTACAGGTATGTTACTGAGTGTTTCTGAGTCTATGTTCATCAGGGACATTGGCCTCTAGTTTTCTTTTGATACTGTTGTTGCTGTGGCTTTACCTGGATTGGATATTAAAGTGATATATCTTTGTAGAAGTTTGGAGATCCTCCTGTTTTGATTCTTTTGAATACATTTCAGAAGTATTGGCTATAAATCTCTGAATGTCTGGTAGAATTCTTCTGTGAGTCCATCTGTCCCTGGACTTTGTTTTTAGCTAGAAGGCTTTTTATTACTGTCCAGTCTCCACATCTGTTATGGGTCTCTTTAGGCTGTTGAATTCTTCTTGCTTGAATTTTGGTCATTCTACTGAGTCTACAAATCTAGAGAGTCATCCATTTCTTTTAGGTTTTCCATCTTAATAGTATAGTTGGGTTTTTGTTTGTTTGTATGTTTTACTCTTTGCTCTTTGGGGGCCCACAACCCACCTTCCCAGTAAATACACAGAGTCTTATTCTTACTTTGAATGCCCAGCCTTAGCATGACTTATTTTTAGCCAGCTTTTCTTAAATAACCCAGTTTACCTTTTGCCTCTGGGCTTTTACCTTTGTCTATTTTATATATTGTTCTGTACTTATTACCCTGTGACTGGTTGTGTGACTGGGTGGCTGGCCCCTGGTGTCCTCCTCTCCTACTCCTTTTTCTTATTCCTCCCTCTTCTTCTTCCCCTATTTATTCTCTCTGCCTGGCAGCCCCGCCTATCCCTCTCCTGCCTAGCTATTGGCCGTTCAGCTCTTTATTAGACCAATCAGGTGTTTTAGACTGGCAAAGTAACACAGTTTTACAGAGTTCGACAAAGGCAACATAAAAGAATGCAACACATCTTTGCATCATTAAACAAATATTCCACAGCATAGTTGAGTACCTTTTTTATATTCCCTTATAATATTCTGAATTTCTTTGGTGTCTCTTGTAATGTTTCTCTGTTCATTTCTGATTCTATTAATTTGGGTCTTCTCTTTATTTTCATTACTTGAGTCAAGGGTCTGTCAATTTATCTCCTCAAAGAACCAGCTCTTAGATTTGTTGTTTCTTTGTATTATTTTGTTTTTTTTGTTGTTGCTGTTGTTGTTCCTGTTTTGTTGATTTCTGCTCTGGTTTTCATTGTTTCTATCTGGCTTTGATTTTAGTTTGTTCTCGTGTTTCCAGTTTTTTGAGTTTCATCCTTATGCTGTTTATGTGTGCTCTTTCTGATATTTTAATGTAGGCACTCAGAGCTGTAATTTTCCATCACGCTTTGAGTGTGTCCCAGAGGTTTTGTTGTGTTTTGTTTTCATTTTCATTTAGTTCCAGGAGGTTTTTTGTTTCTTTCTTGATTTCTTCTTTTGGCTCATTCATCATTCAATAATGAGTTGCTTAATCTACATGAGTTTGCATAGTGTTTTTGTGCTGTCAGTTTTAAGTTTCATTGAACTGTGGTCAGATAGGTCGGATAAGGAGTGATTTCAATGTTTCTGAACTTGTAAAAATTTGTTGTGTGTCCCAGGACGTGATCTATTTTAGAAAAGCTTCCCTGTGCTTCTAAGCAGAATGTATATCCTTTAGCATTTGGGTAGAAGATTCTGTATCCATCATTTAAGTCCATTTGATGTATGGTATCAATTTGGATATTTCTGTTTGGTTTTTGTCCATATAACCTGTTTATTGGAGAAAGTGGGTATTGAAATCAACTCATAATACATTGATGTTAATCTGTGTCTTTATATCCAGTAGTAGATTTTTAATAAAATTGGATACCCCAGAGTTCACAACATGTATGTTTAGGATAGTGATGTCTCTGGTTAACTGTTTAGAATGAAGTGTTCCTCTTCATCTCTTATTAATTTTAGTTTGAAGTCTATTCTTCAGATACTAGGATAGAAATGCCTGCTTGCTTCCTGATCCCATTTGATTAGAGTATTGTTGTCCTTCCTTTTATTCAAAGACAATGCCTATCTTCACAGCTCTGATATGTTTCTTGTAGACAAAGATGGGTATATTTGGATTCTTTATCCATTCTATAAGCTTGTGCCTTTTGATTGGATAATTGAGGCCACTGATATTCAAAGTTATTAAAATGTGTGTGTTCATTGTGGTCATTGTTATCGATTTTTAGTGTTGTTTATGATATCCATGGTCTCTCTGCTATTCTCATTCCAGTCTTCAGTCTGAAATATTGGTTTCTGTATTTTCTTCACATTTGGTTTGTTGGATATAAAATCTTTGGTTGTTTGTATTATGAAAATATTTTCATTCTCTTTCAATGATGTTGGATAGTTTTTTGGGTATATTAATCTAGTCTGGGCATCATAGTATTTTAGAACTTGGACTGCATTGTTCCAAGCTTTTATGGATTTCAACATTTCCATTGAGAAATTGGCTATTATTATGATGAGTTTTCATTTATATGTGACTTGCATATTTTTCTCGCATCTTCCAACAAATTTTCTTTACTATATATACCTAGTGTTTGAACCTTGATATACCATAGGGATTTTATTTTCTGGTCTTTTCTACTTGGTAGTTTGTGTTCTTCTTGTATTTGTATGTATATGTCTTAACTTAGTTTGGAGAAGTTTTTCTTCTATGGTCTTGTTGCAGATCTGGTCTATGCCATTGACTTGGGATTCTTCTCTCTTATCCATGCCTATAATTCAAAAGTTTGGTTTTTCATGGTATCTTAGTCACTGTTCTATTGCTGTGAAAAGACACTATGACCAAGGTAACTCTTATGAAAGAAAGTATTCAACAGGGGGCTTGCTTATAGTTTTAGAGTTAATTCATTATCATCATGGCAGGGACTATGAGGGCATGCAGACAGGTGTTGTAGTAAAAGCTGAGAGCAATATCCTGATCTGTAGGCAGAGAGAGACACTGGGCCTAGCATGGGTTTTGGAACCTCAAAGCCCACCCCCAGTGACACACTTCCTTCAACAAGGTCATACTTCCTAATTATTCTCCAATAGTACCACTTCCTGGTAACTAAGCATTGAAATATATGAGCCTATGGGGACCATTCTTATTCAAACCACCATACATGGTATCTCACATTGCCTGTATGTCACAAGTTGCATTTTATGCAGTAATAATAATAATGAGGAAGAAGAGGAGGAGGAGGAGGAGGAGGAGGAGGAGGAGGAGGACCACCTTAAGAAAGGCTGGGAGTTGAATGAAGGGTTTGCTTTTAACAAAGATGGAAGCTGTTTGTCAGAGTGACTAGAAGCCTTGTCCAACATCACACAGACACAGAAGCCATTGACAAAAAGAACTGGATCTCAAGCCAGGCGGTGGTGGCGCACACCTTTAATCCCAGCACTCGGGAGGCAGAGCCAGGCGGATCTCTGTGAGTTCGAGGCCAGCCTGGGCTACCAAGTGAGTTCCAGGAGAGGCGCAAAGCTACACAGAGAAACCCTGTCTCGAAAAACCAAAAAAAAAAAAAAAAAAAAAAAAAAAAGAACTGGATCTCAGAAATGCTGACTTTTGGTTAATAATAGTTTCCACTGTTCTATATATGAATTCACAATGAGGAAAAACTCCTTTCCAACTGTTCTCAACTGATTCTCCAGCCATATTTTCTTTCTTCAGTGCATCCACCACTTTTAATGGTTACAGCACCCAGAATGCACTGAAGCCCAGCACAGGCAGCTAGTCCGTTCCTCTAAGCTGCACAACAATCCTTCACTGAATAATTGTCCTAACAACCAAGGACTTGGCATTGGTGAGTAGGATGCTCTTTTTGCCTAAGGAATCTTATACCAAGGAAGTAAGCCATTATAATCTAAGTGAGATGAGCTGTGAAAGATTGGGGGCAGCACAAAATCATTTTGTTTTAATGGTTTAATGTAATTACAAACAGCAAACCAGTCTTGAAAGTTTCATAAGACTTTCTGAAGAAGCACCTAAAGTTGATTCCTAAAACCTGTATCAGACAGCCAGATAAAGTGGGGAGAATGTCTGGGATGACTGGAGTGTTAAGTCATGTCTGAACTACGAGGAAAACCCCAGCTTAACATCCCATCCCATTTCCCTCAGACCTTCCCTTTATGTCTTTGCCCATGTACCAATTCCTGTTCCAAATGGCGAGACAATACTGCTATCAACCAGGAAAAAAAAACTAAAACTTTACAAGCACAAGGAACTACAATTTAAATAAAAATTGCTGGAAAGGTTTCTGTGTTCCTTTCAATCTAGAGTTCCTCTGTAGTGCCACATTAATATTCTCTACAAAACTAAAATATATGAGGCTGAAAATATTCAAGCATTTCATGCATGAGGTCCTGGGGTTTTAAAACTTTTCTCTGCAATGCCTTGGAGATTGATGAGGCTTTTAATCATGTATGTAGATGGAAGTGGTAAATGGGCTGCACTGGAGTCTCTGGGTCAAGCCATCATCTGTTTCTACAGTCCCTAGAGTTAAACGAGGAATCTTCCTGATTGATGGCTGAAGTGCAAATTGCTTCACGAACCACTGGTCTTCCAAAAACTGCAATTACAGATGTGGGGGCTTGTTGTATTTTATTAAATGTTTAAACAACTATTAAAGTTATTCATGCCCCGTGTAGAACAATAAAATAGCACATTCAGTGTGTTTTAAAATATTATCACAAAACTTTAAGCCAAATTAAAATAAGTAAGAGAAGGTGATAACATATCAAAGTCTATATCATGGGATGTCTATTTGAAATGCATAGGTGCTGTTACTTAAGTGGTAGGATATATGCTTAGCATGCCCGAGTTGCTGGATTCAGTCCCAAGTACCACCATCACCCCTAAACATAGTACAACACAAATATAAAGAAAATGATTGCATACAAGGTGCCTAAATGATTGGTCAATATAAAGAACTCCCCCTTTCCAAAACATACACATCTCAGAGATTAGAAAGATATACTATGAGACACTCGGAACATTTGCATCTGATATGCAATAGTTTTAAGAAAAAGTGATTAGCAACATGTCATGGAGCTCAGACAAGGACCGTCTACCCACAGCCCAACAAGAAACCTCTTATTCCTTGTGCAGAACAAAGGAAGACATTGTGTTCAGCAAAGATGAGAGAAGATGAAAGGAAAGCAAACACGAATATGTGTTAATTACACCTTACCGGGTGAATAAAACTTAATGCCATGTCAAATGATCTTATCAAGCTAGCACCATCTTAAAATAAGAGTCTACACAGCACGTAAGTCTCACTAAGACATCAGTCTGCTAAAAGCAACAGATGTCTCATCTCCATGTAGACATAGTTCTCAGGAACTGAACGTCTCCTGTCTTCTGGGGAACAGGGTGCTTAATGAGCGAGAAAGTTAAAAGATGTCTCCAGAATTAAAGCGTCCATTTCACAAATCCTCCGAGGGCAATAACAGGGCTGTCTCTATCACTATTTACTCGCGGAATTAGGGTGCTATTGCTCTCGCCTGAGTGTGAGCACTCTGAGAAACGCCATCCTTCCTCCCCAGACTCATCAGCTCTTTGCACCTACTTTAAGAAAAAAACTGATTAAATGGTTACATAGTTTTAACCATGGAAAGCTACAAAGCAACAATAAGCCCTTTCCTAGGTGTACCTACATAAAGCCTGGTAATGGACACCCAAAACAAGTTCCAGTTTGCTTTTACAGTGTAACTAGATAAACCAAATATGGCAAAGAAAGCCTTTTAAAGGGCAGGCTGTACAATGTCTCACGCTGACTAGAATAATTACCTTTCCTGGCTGTCTAGAGCGTTCTCAAGTGTTCAAAGCAGTAACTTGAAGAGTTTAAATCAAATTTAATCAAATGTCCCATCAGTGAGATAATGTCTTCCCTCAACCCCACCCCCACCTTAACAATTTGATTCCATCTCCATCACTGAAGCACCAGTGTTTGGAACCAGTCAGTGATTCTGTCCTCACTCTGAGGTGAGGCTATCTTTAGGCTTACTAAAATGAAGAAAAATAATTCCTGATAAAAACATCTCACAGTATTAAAGGAGCCACAAATTTTAATTATTGTATATAATTATCATATTATATATAAATATAATAAATATATGTCATAATATTATATATATGCACTACCACTCTACATAAATCAGACATTTACTTTTTTTTAACCAATGAATAATCTTCACAGCCTCCCAGCTGTTTTCATCTGCCTGCCTTCTGGCTTCCACATAAATGGAAGCATCCATGCCTACTATGGGCAACAGCTGTTGTGGTCAATGTGAACTACCACTGAAGCTGTCTGTCCATGGAGCTCCTATTGACCAGGTCGAGAGGTAAGTAGAGCCTCCTGCTTGCGTCTTTTGGAGATGCATGGTGAGTGAGAAGTAAATATAAACTCGATTCAAACCACTAAGGCTTTTTTTTTTAAATCTTGGTGTGGTTTCTTAGACCAGCATAGTATTGCCATGGCTAGTGCAAGAACTAAAAGATGCCTACAGCATGAGGAAAGGCATGCCTATGTGCCCATAATGAGTTAGAGCAACAGCGTGAAACCGCGAGCCAGAGTTCTATCAACAGTCATGTAAGTTTAACTAGAAATTGATCACTGTTTTCATCTAATTCACCTGAAAAAAAAATGTAGCATTTAGACTCCAAATCCTCTTCATTTCTCTTAAACAGTTACTATAATAACCCAAACCATAACTAATCACTCAATTTAGGGCTCCAATCACAAGTGTCAGGTTATCTTGACATAAATTTACCTTTAGATTCAGTGTCTACACATTAATTTACAGGTTATAACTTAATATATTTTCAAAGAATTAATAGAAATGTCTATATTTCTACTTAAAATAACATGATGTTCTTAAACAACCTAAATAAATGTTACCTATTCATTTTCCAGTAAGTAGCTTCAGTAAACATTAGAAAAACAGGTTATCTATGACTAAATACAAATCCGTGAAAGTGTATATTAACTACTTAGTCAAAACTTTTGTACCCACAGCTTGGTAGTAAGTGTTAGAAAAATAATAATATTTAGCACTGTCATCTTTTAGCTATTAGGGACATGTCAAATCAAAAGTTACCTCAGCCTGAAAAAGCACTACTTTGGAAATAGAATTTACTACCTGGCTCGAACTGAAGTATGTTTTTACTATTTTGTGCTGTTCCTTCGGTCAAAGATGCTCCCAGCTGGTGCCTCTGTTGATGCAATCCTTTATGTCTTGTTCTTACGTCTTTCTCACTTCATTTCATCTGTTACACTTCATCACCACAGACGTTCACTTCATTTCTACTGTGTGACATCTGTTCTAATGGCTCAGTTGTTCTGTATCATTTCTCATGGTTTCCACACTAAGTCCAGCCATTTTTCTAACTGTTAGCCATTTTAATGCCCCTCTTAGATACCTGCATACTTGAAGAGCTGTAGCATATTTGTGTTCACACAAACATTGAGTATCCAGTAGTGATGCTACTAAACTTTATTCACAGACAGGAAAGCTCTCTACTCTAAATGAATGGAAAACTCTAAATGAATGGAAATCTTGGTAGTATATCCACACCATATAAAGAGCCTGCTTGGGCCAGGAACTTCTTGGGCCAGCTCATGGTGTTTTTCCACATGGTCAGCAGATGAAGTATTTTCAAATGTACACTGCCTATTAACTACATGCGTGTCAATCATTCCATCAGACCAGGGGACCATAATAAAAGATTCTTTTATCTGTTCCTGAATCCCTTACAACCAGCACAAGTTTGACAGATGCTTTAAATAGATTGATGCTCTATTGACACGTTTTAATATATTTGACTTAACCAAAAGATTTTAATTTGAAAGACTGGGGACTGTCTCCATGATCTTTGCGTCAAAACTTGTTCATTCCATATTTTGTATGCCTACTCCACAGTGGGTGACTCCCCCACTTCTAGTCACACAATTGTGTAGCTAGACTAGACAGCTTTCACATTGCCTTGCACAGAAGTTGATTCCACTGCAAAAGAAGAGGGCAGGGAACACCTCGGAATTATATACACCATGATGGAAACTGTGTCTTCTCTCACAGTGGACACTTCCTTCTATGTAGGCTTTCTAATCAGACATTCATTCAGAAGACAAGTCACAAAAACTGTCTCAATATCTACACATCATGGAATCAGCCTTGTCTGAGCGAACCACATTATACAGTGACATTATAACCACATTATAAGAGTCACATATTCATTCACTCACTCAATTACTTATTTACCTCAATGGAAATTTTCAGTTACTGGTAGAAATTTTAAATTTTCCCTTTTGTAATACAGAAAAGACCTAGAGAAGTTTTAGGGCAATAAAATGATTCCCTGTGGTTCTATAATGATTGATACATGTCATTGAATATTTGCCAAAATCCACAGAATGTACACCAAGAGTGAGCTGTTATGTACACTAGGGTGATAATGTCATGCCAAATGTAGGTTCATTAACTGTCACAAATGAACCACTCTGGTGGGAGACACTGATAGACTAGGAAGTTGCCGGTGCGTTGAGGAAGGGAAGATACATTGGAAATCTCTCTGACTTCTCAACTTTATTGTGAACCTTTGGCTAATTTAAAACTCTCTGTATCCTGCATCCTGCTTGTATCTTCACTATACTAAGCTAAGTTTGGCATCTCCAGGCAGTAGTTGCTATTGGAACAGAGAGAGATATGGAATGGGCAATAAGGAGGTAGGAATCAGGCTTTAAAAAAAAACTCTATATCGATACAGATGATTTACTCATAAAATATAAAACATATTTAAAACAAACCATAGAAAATATAAGGGCTGAGTAAAAACAGGATAAAACATAAACGGGTCACATAAAGTAGCTGATTCGAGGACACTTCCCTGGAGAATGTACATTTTAAACTAAGACAGAAACACAGAGAAACAGACATCCAAAGAACAAGGAAGAATATTCCAGTACAAAATTGCTACAATAAGAAAGCACTTGTCTAAGGATCTTGTATAATATTAGCGGGACCAGCCTTAATATTCTATATCCCAGGGGCTCAGGAGAGAACTACGAACGGTGAGGACTATACAGAGCTCTTAGTCCAGTCATTTATTCTTCCAAATCTTCTTCTTCATCCTCCTGTGCCCTGGGAGTCCCTGTACATATACACTTATAAGTGGTAATCCCTTGGCAGTGCAAAGCCAGGCTTCCAGGGTCAAACGGAGGGGTGATAAGAATCACAAAGAGGGGCAATAATTGTTAATTATCATTTTCAACCCAAAAGGGAAGTAACTAATGGGGAAATGAATTAACTAAAGGCTAAATTTGGGTAATATCTAAGAAGAGGGATCTTATGTGCTCAACTATAGTCTTAAATGTTATGGGTAGAAAATGTTAAGAATCTATAAGTTGCTAGGTCAATGGGAGAAAATAAAACTGTCTTTTTTCCTGTGGCTGCTATTGGTCCAAGCTATCTGCCATTTTTCTGCAGGGTGGGGGAAAGTGTGCTCAGTCGCTAGGCAACCTGTCTACAACTAGATGCCTCTGATGATAGTTAAAGGGAGATCTGGAACTAGAGGTAAGATTTGGGAAAGGAGGTAGTTAAGCTTAATTGGCACATCTGCCAGGCCTTCTCATACAGGTGGTCTGGACACTTAAGTCTGTTCTTAAAGAGTACAGAGGTGTCTCTGATAAGGTTCTTTCCTCCATCTGGGGATGGACCTGGCCGGATGCTGCCAATAATGATAATTACAGGGAGGCTTGAACTGGGGTTCTGGCTGTGCATAGCTGTCAGCACAGAAAGTTATCTAAATATTCCTTTACTAGAAGGGAAATGGTGCCCAATGAATGATGGAAAAGCTACAATAGCCCACAAGAAACTCATAGCAGGAAACAGCTGATAATTGAAAGCCAAATATCACCAAGGCTCCTTGAGCCTTAGCTTGACCTCTGTAAGCCCTTGGCTTCTTCCAGGTATTAGCTTTGTCATAATCAGCTGAAATCCTACTTTGTATATTTTTGTGGCTTGTAGCATAAGGAGACCCAAATGAGAAGGTATGCCTGGAAAACAGGAGGGCAAAGAGGAAGACGAAATGGCTCACTTTAGGAAAGGAATCTGGACTTCATGGCAAATCCAATGCAAAGAAGCCATTGGTGCTTTTAAGCAGGAATGAGACATTGTAGGTACCCTGTAACTAACAAGGAGCAGAGTGGCCACCTCCTGCGGAGCCGGTTAGCTCACCTATGAGGGGAAGGAGAGTACTTCAAACTGAACTGCTAACCGTACAACAGAATTGAAATTGGTGTGCAAAATTCATCAAGTACAAGCAGAGACGTGGAGCATGTGGGTGAGGACTCAGACTGCCCTGAAAACTGCAACAAAGGCCAGCAGCACTTCCCACTGCACAAAACATTACCCTCTGGGGGTTCTGCACAGCCAGTGCTGTATTGTGTTTGGTTTGAGGCTGTGTAAACCCTTCTTAGGGGAAGTATTCCCATGTGAGAGAGAGACCAAGGTGGTACCATTTGTTCCCATGTGAGAGAGAGCACAAGGTGGTACCATTTGTCCATTATCAATGCCATCACTCTAAAAAGGCAGAATTAGACTCAGAAGTAAAAAGGCCTCATCCTCATTAGACACACACTTCAGTCCCTTTTCTGCACTCCATTGCAAGACTTCAAATATAAGAGTAAGATTCAGAAACCAAATCTGTCTTTAAAATGGCTTCCCTGGGTGCATTTTAAAATCCCATTAAAAGACACAGTTACAGAACTAATGAGGAATACACACTCCTTGTCCCCGGATGTCTGCAGAGGTCCTGTCCTCCCCTACAAACTTTCAATAAAGTTAAAGCGAAGTGAGTCCTAACAAGGGAGAGCTGACACAACTTGGCATTCAAACCAGAGCATCCAGAGGTGCTACAACATCTCAGGGTAAACATGTCCACAAATGAAGTTCCTCGGACCCTAACAAGGATATCGCAGCAATGATTTCTACGTAAGTGTTGTTAGTGAGATCCTATATGTTTCGACATCTTCTTGACCATAACCGGTAAAGAGGGGTCAAGCTGTATCCTCCCACCAATTTGATTTCCCGCTTTTAGTGAGATGCCCTAACTTTTTTTCTGCTCATCATGCTGCCCTATACTTTAGAAAGGCTGTGTGTACATTCCCTCTACACCTGCTGGGCCTTGTGACCTGGGAGACTCTTCATAGTCCTACTGGGGCGATGAGAACATGGTCTTTTGAGTTTTCTTTTGAACTTAGGATTCTAACAAGCTCGCTCCACAATGAATGAGTTGCTGGTTTGTATATATTCATTATGTAAACTGGGAGACTCGTATTTTAAGCTCTTCTGCCCACTACCAGAATCTCCTCTGCCCACTTCCTCCAGTGAGGGTCACCCAGTCTTTGCTTCAGGAAATCCAGTACAATGAAGTTCAGCGTCACATTCTGAGCCATTTGTTTCTTACCAGTAAACATGGAGAAAATTAACTCCAATCTGTTTTAAAACCCTCTGCTTTCATCCTTCAGTGCCATCCCTTCTATGACAGCTCTTCAGAAAAGGACACATTTACTTTCTGGGTAACAACAGCCAGTGACACTTCCCAATAGAATGGTAGCTGGCTGCTGATTATGCAGAATGTGGCTTTCAGAGTTGAAGCATCGGGTCTGTACACATGTGACCTAGAATGCTTTTACAACCACAGAGGGTGCAAAACACCTCATTCATGTTTTAGTGTTTGCAAAATGAAGTGCGTTACATGTATTAAACTGGATAGATTTTACTATTAAAGTTCATCTGACTTTTTGTTTCACTTTGTTCAGTATGGCTACTGGAATATCTAAATTCCATGTGGCTTGCATTTCCAGCTGCCAGGTTGTATGTGTCCATTACACAGTCTTATTCTAGAACCCCATTCTCCTCCCTACAGCCTCCCCTTACTTATTCTGACTACATATCTCCAGATCCTCCAGCCATTGCCAAACCATCTGGCTTTCCACTCCTTCTGAGTGCTGGCTCACTCACCTGCCATATTTCAGCTTGCTGAATTTTTGAATAAAGCTTGTAGCCAGGATGAAACTTATCAAGACAGATGGGAGTTGATTATCCCTTGATTGAGGAATTATACTTCCATCAACAGAAATCACACTAAATTTAGATAGTTTTTCATAGAACTTGTGGTCAAACATCTTTCCCATCTAGTATCTAAATTAATTTTGTGTCCAGTATGCATGCGTGCATGTATGTTTTCTTATAATTCATGATTTGTTTTTTTGTTTTACTTTGTATTATGTTTACTTACTTATTTGGGGAGGGAGAAGGTATGCACTTCACAGCACCAATGTGGAGGTCAGAGGACAATTTGCCAGGAGTCAGTTCTCCCTTTCTACCATGTGGGTCCTTGGGAATTGAACTCAGGTTGTTAGGCTTGGGGGCAGGCACCTTTACCCACTGAGCCATTGGCCCGATTTGTCCTCACTGACAAAAATGTCTTTTGTTATCTACAAATGCAAACACACATGCACCTTCTACCCCTGACTTTACCCACATTACAGATGAGTGTTTGCTGGTCCCATGAGCTACACCAGGGTCCTGTGCAGGCCGAGCAGTAATACTATCAAGAATGTGGACTCCTACATGATATTCATTTCTACAAGAATAGATGGAAACAGCTCCTTGGTGCCTGCCCAACAGAGCAGTGAGTTTTACAGTCGGAGCTGAGGAAGTGATCCTGCATTCTGTGCAGTGATCTCAGGCATAAAATGACACCAAGCAGACTATGGAGAGCCAGAATTCTGAAATTTTTGACTCACAAAGCAATGTTAACCTTTATTGAATCCTTTTATAACTGTTCAGAAACTATTTAATAATCAATTTGCGTGTCTAGATCGACATCAAGCTAATAGTTTTAGACTCTAAAATCCAAATTTTTCCATTTTTAAAAGTTGAAATAATTATCCATTTCTAGGCTTCTGGGTTGTTTTTTTTTTCCCAAAAAAAAAACTGCCTGGTGTGATATAAGGGCTAGGCAAGCATTCACTCTAGGACCACTTGGAAACGTTTCAGCACACTACTTAATCTGTGTCTTGTCAATAAAATAAGAGTCATGAAATAATTTCCTGACCATTTTGCAAAAGCAAGCAGAACTTGAGATCACTGAGTTGGCTTTAGATGGATGAGATCCCTTAAAGAAAATTTAAGCAAATTTTCTCTATGTGGCTGGCACTTTCTGTACTTCTGTGTGGTTAAAGTAGTTCATCCTTTGGGGGGCTAGGAAGCCGGTTCAGTTAGCAAAGTGCTTGCCATGCACCCTCAAGGACTGAGTTGGGGTTCCCAGCACTGTGGTGGTATTGTGTTCCCCAAAATATTGTGCACCCTAATAAACTTATCTGGGATCAGAGACAGAACAGCCACTAGATACAAAGGCTAGAAAATGGTGGCATGCACGCCTTTAATCCTAGCATTCCAGAGACAGAAATCCCTCTGGATCTCTGTGAGTTCAAGGCCACACTGGAAACAGCCAGGCATGGTGACTCACTCCTTTAAACCCAGAAAGCGAGCCTTTAATCCCAGGAAGTGGTGGTAGGAAGCAGAAAGGTTTATAAGGCGTGAGGACCAGGAACTAGAGGCATTTGGCTGGTTAAGCATTTGGCCTGGTTAAGCTTTCAGGCTTCTAGCAGCACAGTTCAGCTGAGAGCCATTTGGATATGAGGACACAGAGGCTTCCAGTCTGAGGAAACAGGACCACCTGAGGAATTGGCCAGGTGAGGAAGCTGTGGCTTGTTCTGTCTCTCTGACCTTCCAGCATTTCACCCCAATAACTGGCCTCAGGTTTGATTTTACTAATAAGAACTTTTTAAGATTCCTGCTACACAGCACCCACATAGAAAGCCTGGTGCTATGGCGTGCTCCTGTAATTCCAGTGATGTGGAAGCAGAGACAAGAAGATCCTTGGGATTGAATGGCTGTCTTGGTCACTAGTTTTATTGCTGTAAAGAGACACCATGACCAGGGCAATTCGTAAAAGGAAAGCATTTAACTGGGGGCTGGCTTACAGTTTCAGGGGTTCAGTCGACTATTACCATGACAGGGAGCATGGTGGCACACAGGCAGGTGCTGGAGAGGTAGCTGGCATGCTATATCATAATGCATAGTCAGAGAGAGACAGACTGAGCCAGGCTGGAGCTTCTGAAACCTCAAAGCCCACCCCCAGTGACACGCTTCCTCCAACAAGGCCACCCCTCTTGCTCCTTCTAATCCTTTCAGATAGTGTCATTCTCTGGTAACTAAGCATTCAAATATATTATATTAGCCTGTGGTGGCCATTCTTACTCAAAACACCACACTGGCCAAGCCAGCCTAGCCAGCTCCAGGTTCTACAGAGACCCTATCTCAGAAAAATAAAGCAGAGAACGATAAAGACATCTCAGTAGCCAGCCAGCATCACCCCATCAGGCAAGGGGTGTTTCCTGATGCACTGACCCCTCTCCACTCCCGCCATTCTTGTTCACATGCTCACTGATGATGCTCACCTGGACCACACAGTCAATGCCGAGCGGCTGTGCATTCCAGACACCAATGTCAAATTAATCTCCTACGGTTCAGAACAAGTTGCTCTCCCACTAAAACCTTCAAAGACTCTCAACAGCCCCAGAAGAGAAATCTTCCTTCATGCTCTTGCCGTCCATGGAGGAACCTGAAGTTTCTTTTCCAATTTCTCTTCCCACAGCTTTGGGAATGTGTGCCTTCCAGGCAAGTGGATGAGAGACTTCAGAAAAGATGGTTGGTGACTTTAATGTCGTGACTATTCTGAGTTATTTAAGATTTAAATTTTTTTTAAAAAAATTGCCTTAAAAGAACTAAGTGATGAATTAGTTCAATGAAAATATCAATTTATCAGATTTCTTAGTTCAATTTCCTGGTTAATGAAGTACTAAACATATTGGTTAGGTTGCTGCTGTTTTAACCAATGCAGTTAAATTTTCATTTAAATGTTGAGATAATTCTTTGCTGTATGAAGCAGTAATGAAGACCGCTGTCTTTGTTTTCCTTTTGAGTGTCTGCAAGGATCAACATGAACGTTATTTTCAAGTTTGTTGCTTTGGTTTGTTTGTTTTTTAACTTTGTTTATTCTTTGAGACATTTTATAATGTATACAATGTACTCTGATCCCATATCCACCCTTCACTCTCCTTCTTCCTCTTCCCAGATCACTTTTCACCACATCTCCCCATCAACTTCATATCTTGGATTTTTTTTTAATAATTCACTGAATCCAGCACATGGGTATGGAGCCATTGGTCAACCTACAGAGAGCCACACCATGGAAAAAAACCTGACTCTGCAACCATCAACTGCCAAAAGCACCTCAGCCAGGGGATGGGATCACAAGCCCCACCCACTCCATGCTGGAATGTGGATGGCTCCATCTTATGCAGGTCTTGTGCAGGCAGCCACAGCTGCTGTGAGTTCCTGAGGGCAGTAGTCCTGCTGTGTCCAAAAGACAATGCTTCCCCATCCTCTGGCTCTTCCAGTCTTCCATTCCCTTTTCTGGAATGGGAGACATATATGGAAGGTACTATTTAAGAGGGGCATTAGGATGCATCAGTTCTGTGCCATCAGTGATCAAATTAAAGCCCCCTAAGCAGGTGTTAGAGTGGTCCTAGGTCAGATCCATGCTTGAGGGCCCTTAGGGGTGTTGAGCTGAGTGCAACGCCAATGCCAAAGTTCTAACCTGCTTTTCTCTTACTGTTTCTCATGGGAGTGCCTGGAATGTGATGAGAAAGGCTCCTTCCTGTACATGTGGGTCATGCTAGTGCTGCTGTGACTGCCACACATCAAACACACTGGAATAAGGGATGATAAGAAATTTGGTATTTCAGCTAATCATGTCCAAAATGTTGTGAAACTCTATGCTAACAAACAGACCTTTGTCCCACTTTTGAGAAAACCATGTTCAAAACTTCCCCAGTGCCAAGGCTGTCCATCTGTTGACTTTCTGCTTTGTGTTCACCTCTGCCCCATCTCCCTCAGAGTTATAGTCTTTTGTAGGGCCAGGAAACAGGTCCTGAACCTATGGCTTAGCCAGTGTGAGCTGCAACACAGGCGGGACACAAATGTGTTGAGAAGTAAGGTTGTTTACAGTCTCCTTGGGCTCTCAAGATGCCATGTGATCACTGAGACTTTGGAGAGAACATGGAAATTCAAAAAAGTAACTACAAAGTGTGTGCATGTGTGTGTGCATGTGTGTGTGTGTGTGTGTGTGTGTGTGTGTGTGTGTGTGTGTGTATGTATGTGTGTGTGTGTGTGTTTCTTGCTGGCTCGTCAATGAGCCAGGATGCCTAACTTGGAGGGAAGAGACCTGAGCATTGCAACTTGTTGATGTGTTTGTTGAGGTATGCTGGGGTCTTTGCACACCAGCTCCCATCAACCCTTGGGGCAAGGTAAGCTCCTTCTTCTGCAGGGAGGGGGATGGGGGCGGGGAGGCAGTGCTGCCTGGACACTCTTACTACTTAGTACTTACTTCTTAGTACTCAAGAAACACTGGTGTGTGAGTAGGAAGAGACATGGAGGTCAGTAATGATAGGCTGGTGTCAGAATGATATTCACAAAGCACAGGAAGAACGTTGAGAGTTGGTAACCTGGGCTCATAGGAGCTCACAGAGACTGAATCGACAACCAGGGAGCCTGTATGGAACTGACCCTAAGTCCTCTGCATAAATGTGACAGTTGTGTAGCTTGGTCTTCTTGTGGGACTCCGAACAGTGGGAGCAGGGACTGTCTCTGGTTCTTTTGCCTGCTTTTGGGACCCTACTCTACACACTGGGTTGCCTCATGCAGCCTTAATACAAGGCAAGGTGCTTAGTCTTACTGTAACTTGATATGCCATGTTTTGTTGATATCCATGAGAGGCCTGCTCTTTTATGAATAGAAATGGAGGAGGAATAGATGGGGATGCAAAGGGGAGGTGGGGGGTGCTGGGAGGAGAGGAAGAAGGGGAAACTGTGGTCAGGATGTAAAAGAAAGAAAGAAAAAGAAAATAATTGTGTTTCAAAAAAAAACAGAGTTGGGAAAGCTGGGGTCTTTACACACTGGCTCCCATCAACCCTCGGGGCAAGGTAAATTCCTTCTTCTGGTGTGGGGGGGGCGGGGGAGGGGGGGTGCCGCCTGGATACTCTTACCCCTGTTGCCCTGGACCAAAGCAACCTCCAGTAGGTAGGAAAGGCTTTCAAACTAGAAGAAAAACAAAGCTATGCAGGTCCACCTGCCTGCAACTGCTGTGTCTAGGGGGCTATGTTCTGGACACAAACAGCAAGGTTACACTCAATTACAAGAAGAGATGCAGCTAATGGTATGGGAAAGGCCTGTCCCTGGAGGACGCTGTAAGATGAGCTGTTAGGCATGCTGCTCAGTGGAAATTAGAAGCCCTCAAGGACTGAGTCCCTGCTGTTCGACTACAAAGCCCATGTCCTCCTCCGAGGGCTTCAGCTTTCCCAGGCCGCCTGTATGCACAGGTCAGAAAACATATAGATCACACATGTAACATGGAGAGAACAGATTCAACACATAAACAAGTTTGGGTTTTTAAGAAAGGATAATGTTACTGAGTTCACACGACTCGATTTTCTTTTTCACTGTCAAAGAGAAATCTAAAAAAGGGGAAAATCAAGCATCCTTGTTCATGAAGAAAGGCTACTATACATACTTCAAACTATGGTAAAAAATGTAGCTCTGTGGGATAGTCAGTCTCACTTAAAAGCTATATGTCATCTGAGCTATGTTGGAAGAGTAGGAGAGAGCTCCATCAGGTCAGAGGGTCTGTGGAAGGTCACACTGCGTCGCAGCAGGATCAGCCCCTGGTCCACCATTCACTCTTGTACAGTTTCAAGCTTCTATGGTTTTCCAGGATAGAGTCGAGGCCTGTGGTTTCTCTCGTGTTTACTTGCTTTGCCTCGGCCAGTTAGCTGATGTTTGCAAAGTTTCAGCAAGAGCTGCCTTCATAATTGGCTTTTTATTTCTACCTAAGCCAACACCAATTTTCAGGGGGAAAAAAATGTATCACAAATACCTAGGGATCAAAATCACAATCCTGAAAACAAGACACATCTCCAAATTAAAACACATACTGAAATGTGTATTAATGAAACATATCAGGAGGTATTCTCCCTCAAATGAATTATCACGCATGGTTTTCTCTACTGTGTCTTGTACATGGGCCTTGAGCAACAATGGGTACTAAATAACCTTAAAAAAAAAATCTCTATATTCAGCATTATCTTCAAATTTCCTTCTACAGCAGCAAGTACCAGGAAGAACAGTGCCATTAAAATACTTTTCTGGTGTTTTATGTTCTTGCCTTGATCTAAGAAAAACACTTTCAACATGTCACACATGACAATACCCTTCCCCCAGTGAGGGCTTAGCTCAGGGCCAAAGCTCTCTCACAAATCACTGACATTGACACTCCTACTCTTCACATGGGCAGATGGACCTGGAAATAACAGAAGAAAGGGATGGTTATTGACCTGACTTGAAGAAGGAATCCACACCAAAAACAATGAAAGGTTTTAGGGTTTTCCAGATTTACCAGCTGTGTGATCTTGCGGAAGTTAATTGACTTCTCTGCGCCTTGGTTTTTGTCTAGCTGTAAAAAGACAAAGAGATCAGCTGTAGAGATGATGCGGTGTTCCAAGTGGGGGTTAAATGAGATATTATTTGTCACGGTGCTAGATCCTCTGTTGGCAGTGTCAATAGAAGTCATTTTAAAACATTGAAAGGAGATATGGCTCAGTGGTTAGGAGCACTGGCTGCTCTTCCAGAGGACCTGGGTTTAATGCCCAGCACAGACAGGGCAACTCACCACCTTTTGCAACTCCAGTTCCTGGGGCTCTGATGCCTCTTCTGGCCTCTACAGTCACTGCATGCTTGTGGTATACAGACAGACATGCAGGCCAAAACACCCATACACATAAAATAGTAGATAATAGTAGCAATGGTTTAAAAGGATATCAAATTATTCTGTTACAGTGTTATTTGACATATAAACCATATATTTATACATGGCTTTTAAAGAAGTAAAGAAAGCTGGTTGCTCTTTTAATTGTGTGCATGTGTCTGTGTGTCGCTGTGTACATGGGGCAGGGGTGAGTGTGTACATGGGAACAGTGGATCTCCAGGAGCTGGAGCTGCAAGAGGCTTTGAGCCACCAATTGCAGATGCTGTGAACTGAGCTCCAGTCCCCTGTAGGAGCAGAAAATGCCCATAGCCATCAAGCCTTCTTTCTAGCACAAAGCATAAAGAGCTATGGTACTCTATCATGTGAGTGAATGTTCACAGATTTTATTAGAGAATAATATAGAAAATTTTAAACCTGTCTTTATCATCCTGATATCAATGGGGTAATGATTCAATACCCAAAACACCAGCAGAGAAACTAATCTGCCAGCGAGTGGTGCGTGTGTGCATGTGCCCGCCCTTAATCCCAGCACTCGGGAGGCAGAGGCAAGCAGATCTCTGAGTTCAAGCCCAGCCTGGTCTACAGAGTGAGTTACAGAACAGCCAGAGCTGCACAGAGAAACTCTGTTTAAAAAAAAAAGAAAAAGAAAAGAAAAGATAAAAAGAAAAAACGAAAGAAATCTACTCCTTAGGAGGGTTCAAATAATTTTGTGAGAATCTTCACATTGGATCTTAGCCAAAAAGCCCAGAAGAAGTGATGTGAGAATCTTTAGTTTTCTTCTAAAAGAAGACAAAAACAAATGTATAGGACTATGTTGGAAATAATAAGTGTTTACTTTGACTTGTATTCTTTTGTTTTCCGAAACTATGTCTTTCAGGACTGTGAATCGTTTGGGAGGAGGGAAAGGTAAATGCCGAAAAGAGGGAAGGGGTCAGCAGTGGGGAGGCCAGCACAGGCCTCCCATCCTTAGCCCTCGGAAAGCAATCTGCGCTCTGGGCTTATTACCTCAGAAATGGAATGTCTATCTTCCTTTGCTTCATTTATAAACTAAATGGATGGTTTTCAGTTGCTGATCACTCTGTGGGGGGAAAAAAGCACTTTGTCCATTTTGCAGCAATTAAGAGTGGTAATTTCTCGAGGGCCATTTGTTCCCCTTTCGTTTTTTTTACTGAGCAGATAGCAGTGTGACCTCCCTCCCTGTGCCCTCTGTGAGTCTCTGAGGACTCACAGACAAGACAGTGCTCCAGGGACATGCTCCATTTTGACAGCAATTTTCTCACTGTGGCTGCCCTGGCTGCAGGCTAAATTATCCATGAGATCAATAACCCCCAAGTGACAGTCTCTCCAGAAACCCTCCTTGGAGGTGTGTGACAGGATGTGAACAACAGAGGCTGGAGGTGGCTGCCACTGACCCACTGCCCAGACATCAGACTCTATTCCAGGTGGGTTGGGAACCTAAGTAAGGCATTGCTTAGGCCTTGAGATGGAACCAAGGAGTGAATTCTTGTCAACAACATGTGCATGCTTTATCTGAATAACACAAGTGACGGTTTAAAAAAAACTATAGTAGATCTAAAGTATGGAATATGATATAGCCTCTAAAAGTGTTTGTGAAGAGGCGTGTGTGTGTGTGTGTGTGTGTGTGTGTGTGTGTGTGTGTGTGTGTGCAGACACGCATACCTGCACACAAGCGAAGACCAGAGGATGACATTGAGTGTCCTGCTCTCTCACTTGCCCTCCCTTATTCCCTTGAGACAAGGTTTCTCACTGAACTTGGAGCTAAGCTAGTAACCAACAAGCCCTGCCAGTCACTCTCCTGTCTCCATCTCAGCCCTAGGTTTATAGGTACACAGCCATGCCCAGCTTTTTCTGTGAATGCTGGAGATTTGAACTCGGGTCTTCATGCTTCCATAGAAAGCATTCTTACCCACTGAGCATCTTCTCAGCCCTTTTACGGTGCATTTTTATTGGCAGAGATGTGCTAATGACCTAACATTAAGTGGGAAAGCTGGGCCTGAACTCACTTTAGATTGCTTTACATACTGAGAAGGAAGTGTATCAATGCAACAAAGTGATTACATCGAGCCAAATTTATGTTGTTTCTTGGTGGTTTTCTGTATTTTCCACAAAGAACAAATAATCATTCCTGATGTTAGCCAGCTGGTTCTCATGATGCACACCTGTGGACAACAGCACACGTGACTCCAGGAACCTCTCTTCTCTCATGAAATTCTTCTAATTCTCTCATTGTATTTTTCTGTCTCATTTCTCTACTGAAACAGACAAAAACTAATTCCCAAAGAAATGCTTTCCTTGAATGGCATCTGTACAGAAAACTAGCTCACTCACAGAGGCACTAAAGGCTGAGAAAACAGGTCCTCGATCCTCAAAGAACTGAAGAAAGCTTTTGATCACCAGGGTGGGCACTTGAGAAATGAGCCAGTCCCTTGTAAAAGGAGGCAGAGCTTTCTGTCCCATCTGCCAGATTATAACTGGCAATCCCTTCCCAAATTACCACACAGAGGCTTATGTTAATTACAAATGCTTGGCCAATAGCTCAGGCTTATTACTGACTAGCTCTTGCATTTAAATTAATCCATTTCTATTAATCTATGTATCACCACATGGCCTGTGGCTTACCAGTCCCTTTGCATCTTGCTTCTTGGGCAGCTCACAGCATCTGCCCCAACTCCACCCTTCTTCCTCTGAGTCCTCAGTTTGATTGAACTGTCTAACCTTATCCTGCCTTGCCATCGGCCAAAACTGCTTTATTATCAAGTGAGAGCAACACACATTCACAGAATGCAGAAGAACTTCCCACAGCAGTCCCTGCTAGTTTACACATCTTCTTGGACTTCACACCTAGCCCCAGGGAATTAAAAGCCTGCTTCAAACAAGATGTTTCTCTATGTGACCTCAGCTTCTGAAAGCTCCACAAATGATGATAAATCTGCTATCCATCCCCTGCCTTTAATCCCAACTGTCTTCTACTGCATATCCATTGATAGCCAGAATATTAGACATTAACATCCTGAGTCCATTCCATGATCCTCACTAGTCACTCACTAGATATGTGATCTTATATGCAGAGGCTGAGATTCCAAGGTGAACTTTCCAGACCAATATTATTTGAGAAACAATGAACTTAAGTAGGCTCCTTCATGCTGAGCCTTCCAAGGGTAGCTAATTCAGGGGTTTGAGGGGGGAATATTCAGTGTTTACTAAATATTTAACCATAGAAATCTCTTCTCTTGAGACTCTCAAAGTTCTAAGGGGACCAGTTTGGAAAGTAAGTTGGGAGGGGCTGCATCTGCTTGTGAAGTTTCAAAGGAACCACCCTATGGCTTGTGATCAATTGTACAATTCCGACCCAAAAGGGATCCAATTGCCTCAGTAACAGCATTCTGCTGGGGACGTCAACTGTGGATGGTGAAAGGTCAACAACAGATCAAGGAGACAGGGAAACTTCTGTGTCTCCATTGTTTTTAGATCCTATGACATGCTCCTGTAGGTGGAATGCAGTAATATGATCTTCCCTGTAAGGGCCACAGAGACCCCATCATGCATGCACTTTCTACCATTCCAGTGTCCTCACTCCTCTACTTGATAAGACCACTGTGGTGGTTTGAGTGAGAAATGTCCCCCACAGGTTTGGGTATTTGAATATTTTGTCCCCAGTTGGTGGCAAGGCTTGGGGAGGTGGTAGAGCCTTGCTGGGGGAAGTGTGTCCCTGGTAATGGGCTTTCATAGCCTTGCCCTACTTTGAGTTTGCATTTGCTTCTTGCATGGGATGAAGACATGAGCACTCAGCTTCCTGCTCTGACCACCTGCTACCATGCTTGCCTCACCGTTTTAGACTCTTCCTCTGGAACTGTAAGCCCAGAGAAACTCTCCCTTCTGTAAGTTGCTTCTGGCTGTAGTGCTTCATCAGAGCAAGAGAAAAGTAACTAATAACATCATGACAAAACTGCTCTGAACTAAGAATTTGGGGGCCACTAAGAGAACTTTGGGGCCACTGCAGGGTTTTGCTGGCTTGGTAATGTGACCAGCAGAGTGAAAGAATGTGGGCCATATCCCAAATGCTGCAGTCACTCCATTCCCAGTAATGGCTTCCATGTGGGAAGAAGCCAAGGATTCCCACATGAGTTGGGTTTTGAAGGGCAATGGGAGTAGACAGTAATGGAGTCATGAGACATAGTTCAGGGCCCTGCAGCTCAGCACTCACACCCACAGTTCTATTTCTTTCACCATTACTGAGTTACATTGAAATCTTTACATGTGAATTCAGGTGAATGTAAAGTAAATGTAGCAAAAAAAAAAAATGTGTCTGCTCTCTAGATTCAGCATGTAGACTGTTAATTGGGTCATGACACAGAAAAAAGGAGAGAATCACTATATGTGGTTGTTTTGACATTTTTAACTGGTAGGATTGAATTGTAGCACAAGGAAAAGAGTTGACGAATGCTCTAGTCAGAAACTGATTAATGGCACAGTTTAAGCCAAGTTTATCTACATGAAGAAGAAATGTGAGAATCCACTCATCTTAAGGATTAGCTATAATGTTAAAATGCTCAAATTAAAACATACACATTCATGCACACACACACCACAGTAGAAAATCCTTTGCAGATGGGAGGGAACCAATGATTCATCTAGACATTAATGACACCTAACATGACAACCGGCCTGGTGAGGTGTTAATGCAGTCTTCTGCAGAATTGGTGTGTAGAAGGTAGGCTTTCTCTCTTCCACTAGTAATAACCCTGATACCTTCCAACAGAACAAGAGAAGATTCTGAAACCAGATGAGAAGTTACAGAAAAATCCCTCAAACATCATAAATATTTCCAAAACGATGCATTCTGTGGAGAATGTAAAACAGATGAAAATTCTCCTTCATCTTACAACTGCCCATTCAACTGGGCCCCAACAAGTTAGGAAGGAAGGATGGAAGGAAGGAATAAAGGAAGGAAGGCAGGAAGGAAGGAAGGAAAAAAAGGGAAGAAGGGAGTTAGGAAGGAAAGGAGTGAGGGAGAGAGGGAGGGAGGAAGGGAGGGAAGGAGGAAGCAGAAAAAGAAAAGTTAGTCTTTTCACATTAAAACATTAGCCACTGGAGCTGGAGAGATGGATCGGTGGCTAAGAGCACAGGCTGCTCTTCTAGAGGTCCCACATTAGATTCCTAGCACCCACGTGGAGGCTCACAACTGTCTGTAACTCCAGTTCCATGTGATCAGACGCCTTCTCTGACCTCCGCAGGCTCCAGGCATGAAAAAGGCATGCAGGGAAAGCATCCATAGACACGAGAAAGTAATTTAGATTTAAAAGATATTGGCCACTAAGTTCTGAAATATTATAGCATCAAAACCAGTGTGTTAGCCAAATACATCAAGGCTCTGTTATCTGTGGATTTTAACACTAAGGCTGGGTAATAGCCTTTGCAAAGCATGACATTAGACATCATAGCAGAGAACCAACTCAGAGTACTGTCCAAGCAGCAGTAAGTAACCAATTTCTCCCCCCAAAAAATCAATTAAAGAAAGCAAATATCAAAATATCTAACCTTACCAGCCAAGTGAATATTCCTGTCATGAAAGAATTCTTAGCTACATAAAATGTACAAAGAGAGTGCTTTCTAAAACAAAATTCTATATATAAAATAAACCCAATTTAAGGAGTATTCTATTTTCCTGTAAATATATATGTCATAAATGTATAAAGTATATAATATATAAATCTGCACATGTATTCTATAAGCATATTTATACAACTATTTCTTATACTCTACCTTGAGACATTCCTCCCAATATTTCCCCACAACACTGCATTGCCAGGGACATTTAGAATTATAAAGAAAACAAAATTCCCCACTTGTTTTTCTTACTTAAGTTTTTACTTGCAAGTTTCATATGTCTGAGAAGAAAAAAAGAGTTCAAGCCAGTTCTCAACCCATAGAACAGCAAACATAAGCATCTTTCTGCACACTGGCTTTTCCATTCTTGCCCTCCCTCTGAGACTTCAAAGTGGAGAATGAAGATTGACCATGAGCGGAAGCGATTCCGTCTTCCACTGACCAACATGCATTCTCCATGCCCATCGTCAAAGACGCCTAAACCTCACAGACATCAAAAAGAACTTCCTGACCTGAAAGAGACAGACACCCGTCTCCTGCTAAGGCTCTGTGAGAAGTCATGTCTTTCCATCCATCTCACACTGGGTCACTGTGGCCCTCTGAAACTTGACAGGTGGAGCCATCAGAAGTTTCATTTCATTTTATCCCCGGGGCCCTTTTCTTCTCCATGACTCACACTGACAGTTTAAAGGAAATAGGCTCTATGCAAAATTCTTTCCAGGGCAAAATTAGCCACAGTTCTTAACTAAAAAGTGAATTTTATGACAAAGTTCGATTGTGCAATTTGCTGAGGTTGAAACTGGCAACTGGAAATATTTTCAGTGATGCCAATTGTCATCAGACGTCAATTGTCCCAGTTTCATGGTCCTCGTGTCATTTACATTTGGAGTAACTGGACATGTTGACCCACAGATACTTTGGTTAAGACCCAAAACAGAGACAACAGAGACCTTGGCTCTCGTATGTGCCCATCAGACTCTACCAGACTTCAGTCTTGTATGTCTCAGCATATGCTGCTGTTTCGCTTGTGAATGTCTCTGAAGAATTTGTATTATATTCCTGCCCTTTTGAATTATTTAATTCATCTGCCATTTATTTTTTTAAGCTATTTTAACCAAATTGATATGAATAGGGGAAGAGTTCACATTAAAATGCACATGCTGAAGACCTTTTTGAATTGTGTTATTTGGGAGGTACAGCAAAGTGTTTTAATGTCCACATACATCATGAAAAGATTCCTAATGTACTATCTCACATAGGTACCTTTGTGTATGTGGTGCACATAGCTAAGAACTGCTCTCAGTGAAATTCCAATATGTACTCATGTGTGTGTGTGTGTGTGTGTGTGTGTGTGTGTGTGTGTGTGTGTGTGTAAATGCATGTGGAAGCCAGAGAACAACCTTGGCTGCTGTTCCTTAAGTGCTGACCACCATTTTTCTTCACACTCACTGAGTAGGTTATGCTGGCTGGCCAGCAAACCCCAGGGATCATCCTGTCTTTCCATCCTCCCAGCATGCACCACTGCACCTGGCATTTTACATGGGTAGTGGGGACTGAACTCAGATCTTCATACATACATGCCCAACGCTTTATTGACGGAGCCATCTTCCCAATCCCTATCCCAAACGCTTGTGTTGTGTACTAGATCTCCAAACCCCTCTAGCTGTAACTTCGTGCCCTTTGACCTCCATCTTTGGACTCCCTCTGCCCCTTCTCCACCAGTCCCTTGCCCTTTGACCCCCATCTTTGGACTCCCTCTGCCCCTTCTCCACCAGTCCCTGCTCCTCCCCTCCTGGCTCTTTACATGGCGGCGGCTGCTCCTTCTGTTTCTGAAGACAACACACAGCTTGTCCTGATGACCAGATCGCACAGCATTTGTTGTTCTGTGTCTGGTGGTTTCATTTCCCGTAATGTCCTCTAAGGTCATCCATGTTTTCACAAACAGCAGAATCTCCTTTACTCAAAGGTTGAATTGCATCCATACATTTCGTGTATTCATCATCTTTTTTTTTTTTTTGTCCATTCACCCTGTGGTAGTTTTGAATAACAATAGCCCTCATATGCTCACTCATGTTATATAAATGCTTAGTCACTAGGGACTGGAACAACTGTTTGAAAGGATCAGAAGGGTTAGGAGGTGTGGCCACATTGGAGGAAGGGTGTCACTGGGGCTGGGCTTTGAGATTTCAAAAGCTCATGCCAGGGTCAATCTGTATCTCTCTGTCTACAGATCAAGATGTAGCTCTCAGCCACTGCATGCCACCATGCTTAATTAAACCTCTGAAACTGTAAGCAAGCCCCCAGTTAAATGCTTTCTCTCATAGGAGTTGCCTTGGTAATGGTATCTCTTCACAGCTATAGAACAGTGACTAAGTCACACCTACAAACAGGCTTATAGACTCTCACACATCTTAGCTGTGGCAAATAACAGCGCAATAAAAAAGGGGGTGTCTTTACAAGGTGGCAATTTCATTTCCTGTGTATATAAAGAGAAAAGGGACCCTTGGGTCTGCACCACCAAGCAAAGAGGCCAAACTGGGAAAACGTATAGCCTTTCTTCATTCACACATGATCAGGGAGCTGGTTAGAAACACTGAATCCAAGCCCTCAGCACCTGGGGCTTATTCAATCAGGACCCACATGCTAACAATTCCCCAGAATTCCCCAGAATTCCCCAGCAGAGTCAAATGTGTGTTAAGTGTGATAAACCCTATTCTAGCCACTTAATTGGTACATGGCTTATATTGAAGCATGTGGGGTTTGGAATTTAACCAGAAAGACTATACACTTACGTGTCTTTTACAGTATGATACTGGGTCACATGCAGTCAGGCTTTCAGATTGGAAAAGAGTTAAAGAATTTTTCTCACTTTTGGTACGTTTCATTCTGCCTAAAGACAACAAACAGGACAAAACTTAACCAGGGTCCATAGAAAACACTTGATTCGCTGACAGTCACACAGGACTTCAGTACAGAGTAAGGAAAGCCAGGCCAGCTAACTGGGTCAGGTTCTGTGTCTAACACCATGCTAATTCCCACAGGGTTGGTCAAAAGTGGACCCCTATAACAGAAGCAGGGCTGACATGGCTATATCTTACTGATTCGTTATTTCTCCACATCTTTCCTCATTTAATCTTGACAGCGCAACTACAGTACCAATCGGACTATTATCCATACTTTGAAGACCAAAGCTTGACATAAGCAATGCCTCTCAGATCACATGTTGAAGCCCAGTGTTCACTGCTGTGAGGGAGGCGGTGGCTCTGTGTCGTTGATCCCACACTTTTTCTGAGGTACTTGCTCATTCTCCACTTCTCGTTAACTACGATGCCCAGCATCCTTGCTGCTAAAATTTATTGTAACTTATTCTAGGAATGTACACAGCTTTTCTAATGTAACATGCCCTGGCGGCCTACTTCCCTTGTGATTCCCACAGGATGTAAGCATCAGAGAATGTAAACTGAATTAAATCACCCTGAGAAGATCTGCCTTTCTTGTGAATCCATTATTCTGTATTTCCAGGCAATGAGCCTCCTCAGCCCCACTTGAGGCCATGGCTCATCACATCAGCTGCAAGCAGAAGCCATGTTTCTTATTTTCTTTCCATGTCATACAAATGGAAGCAGTCAACATCTGGCAATATCAAATTTGTCTTCATAGGAATTCTACTTCATATTTAAGACTCGCATAAAACAGGCCTCAAGAGGGCCATGCAAAAGGAAGGACAGGATAACTCTGGAGTGCAGAGAGGGAAGGAGGAAGGTGAACCCCTAAATCAGACTATTCACAAGGATTTGCTCCAGGGAATATTAAGAAACAGTCCAGTGGCTGGGACATGGCTGAAAGATGGCATCTGGTGGCAGATTTGGTATAAATCCTACATCCTAATAAAAGTCTTTGTCACACTCCCTGGATCTTTCATGAATAATCCTGACATCTATAAAATCCACACATATTAAGCCAGGAGCTTATTTTCAGCCTTTGGAATCTGGACTTTGGAAATTTGGGCTTGGGTACAAGAAAGAAAAGTGTGTTACATTAACAACACACAATGTTCTAGAGCTCATCACAAACAATTACACAAAAATTCTCTGGTGGCTTTAATTATGATTTTTTTTAATGTCTAAAACCATAAAAGGGGCTCCAGGGGTTAGGAAGAAAATTGAAGATTTTTCCCACATGCCACTGTATATTTCAAGACCTAACAAGCACTCACATCTCTTCTAGGTGACCAATATTTAACCCCTTCTGGCTCCCAGGAGGGTTGCATCTCAGCTGACTCTCACCTCATAGAAAAGCCTGGCCTTACTGTTGGAGAAATCTCTTTTGAGAGCCATGATCACCTGTACTACCTAAGTGGGAAGCATCCAATGGTCATTACCTTTGATAAGACCTAAAAGAAAAAGAAAAGAGAAAAAAAAACTCATATGTACCTTCATAGAGGATGCACCACATATCTGCAAACTGAGAGAAATAAATGATGTGCAGAACCCTTGTATAAATCTCTTTTCACAGAAAACACATGCACTGTACATTTACTCTCCTGAAGAAGAATAGAAACTTATGGCTGTGGCTCGATCATGAAAGGCCCTCTGTGAGCTCATGTGTTTGAACTTGGACCCTAGATGGTGCTCCTATTGAATGGAGGCTGTGGAACCCTTTGAGGTGAAACCTCACATGAGGGAGGAGACACTCGGGAGGGATTTAAAGGACATACACAAGCCCCAGCTCCTGCCTCAGCTCTACTTCCAATCTACCTCTAGGATATAACAAGGTGTATGCTACTACAAGTTCATACCACCAAAAACAGAGCCCCAAGCACTATGCTTTCCCCACCCACCATGACGGAGCTTCAGCTCTGAACCATGAGGCAAAAGGAAACTGTTCCTCCTTTCAGATGTGTCTGTCAAGCATTTGGCCAGGGCAAAGAGAACAGAAATTAACATGCTTGGGTTTCAGCTTCCCAAATGGGAGTCTTGTCTGGTCTCGTTACGAGCATACAGCTTCTACCCCGAGAGAACAGCAAGAGTTCAACACATCCCTCACCCTGTCCCAGCCACTCATCCAACCCCAAAAAAGTCTGTTTCTCACCAGCAGCCCCGCTTGGTAGGATGTTTGCTTCAGACGGTCACAAAGAAACCCAGGTAGATAGAGAAGAATCACTACCTTATAGCCTAACAGCCCCAAAATTTTATAACTATAATTTTATAAAAATCCCCAAAAATATAGCATACTACTGCCCTTATTAGCACAGAGGTTAGCTAAAGAGGAAGAGACCAGGCAAGGGAAAGGAACTCTGAGGATAGGGGAAACGGAATACATAGTTACGGAGGTATGGGGAGACTGGAACAGGAGGATTAAACAGAGAGGTGGGGGGAAGAGGGGTTAAGAAAAATACAGGGAAGAAGAGCAAACACTAAGGTCTATTTCAGGGATCATATGGAAACCGACTACAGCAGAAGCTTCTTAAATATATATATATGAAAGAAATCTAAATGGAATCATCAAATAATGGAGGATACAAAGGCCCAACTAGACCTCTTTTGCCACCAACAGAAACTTCCAGTGCCAGGAATGGGTTGCATTTGATTGAGTTGTTGGCCAAAGGGGCCCCCATGGAAACCCACATGTAGCAGACTTTCTTTTGGGCAACCAACTAACTCCCAAATCATGACACAGAGACTTATTATTAGTTATAAATGCCCAGCCTTAGTTTATGCTTGTCCCACTTGCTCTTATAACTTATCTTAACCTGTTTCTTTTCATCTACGTTTTGCCTCAAGTCTTTTTGACTTTATTCATTATGTATGCTCCTACCTTGTGTTTTGCTGGCCAGCCCCGGGTGTCTCCCTCTCTTTCCCCCTTGTTCTCCTCTCTCCTTCTCTTCTCTAGAGCCTAGACTTCTCCTCCTACTTATTCTCTCTGCCCGTCAGCCCCTCCTATCCCTCTCCTGCCTAGCTATTGGCCATTCAGCTTTTTATTAGACCAATCAGGTGCCTTAGGCAGGCAAACCAACACAGCTTTACATAATTAAACAAATGCAGCATAAACAGATGTGACACATCTTTGTCTAGTTAAACAAATATTCCACAACACCCTCAAACAACTCAAGCTATTGCCAAGGTTATTGGTTACTCTCCATAAACTGATGGTAAGACTGTGTTGCTGAAGACAATGTCTACACATCTCATTGAACATGGAGAAGTTGGGCTGGTGCCTACCCAGAGCCTTCAGCCCTACTGACTAGTGTTCATGGTACTAGAAGGTATTCTACACGCTACTAGAGAAAGATAAGCATCAACTAAGCTACAAATCTCTTAGTTAGGGTTTCTAATGCTGCAACGAAAAAATATGACCAAAGAGCAAGCTGGGGAAGAAAGGGTTTATTTGGCTTACACTTCCACAGTGCTTTTCATCACTGAAGGAAGTCAGGACAGGAACTCAAGCAGAACAGGATCCTGGAGACAGGAGCTGATGCAGAAGCCATGGAGGCAGGCTGCTTACCAGCTTGCATCCCCTGGCTTTCTCAGCCTGCTTTCTTTTTGTTCTCGGTTTTCCAAGATAGGGTTTCTCTGTGTATCTTTGGCTGTCCTGGAACTCACTTTGTAAACCAGGCTGGCCTTGATTTCATAAAGATCTGCCTGCCTCTGCTTCCCAAGTGCTGGGATTAAAGGAGTACACCACCATACCCTGCCAGCCCTGATTTCTTATAGAACCCAAGACCACCAGCCCAGTGATGGTATCACCCACCATGGGCTTGGCCCTCCCTCATTGATCACTAATTGAGAAACTTTTTACAGCTGGATCTCATGGAGGCATTTCCTCAACTGAGGCCCCTTCCTCTCTGATGACTCTAGCTTGTGTCAAGTTGGCATACAAAACCAGCCAGTACATAACCCTTTGATGTACAGTTATGAGCCTATATGATACACTGGTGTAATAGTGGCACAAAGGTTGTAGGAGTAAACAACCACTATCTGATTGAATTTAGGGGTCACTCTAGGATGTCTTATATTGCTAGGGTAGCCAAGAACCTAAGACTGGATAGGCCACAGGCCTGGGGGAAAACCAAATACTATTATTCTGCTAAAGAAATACAGCAATAAGATGACTATTCAATAGAGTACTCTAAGTTCTATCTAGAGCAATAAGACAACAAAAGGAAATCAAGGGGATACAAAGTAGAAAGGAAGAAGTCAAACTTTCCCTATTTGCAGATGATATGATAGTATACATAAATGACCCCAAAAATTCTACCAGGGAACTCCTACAGCTGATAAACACCTTCAGCAATGTGGCAAGATACAAGATTAACTCGAAAAAATCAGTAGCCCTCCTATATACAAATGGCAAATGGGCCAAGAAAGAAATCAGAGAAGCATCACCCTTTACAATAGCCACAAACAATATAAAATACCTTGGGGTAACTCTAACTAAGCAAGTTCATACGGAAAAACAAAAAAATCCAAGATAGCTAAAACAATTCTGCACAATAAAGCAATTCTGGAGGCATCATGATCCCTGACCTGAAGCTCTACTATAGAGCTATAGTAATAAAAAACAGCTTGGTATTGGCATAAAAACTGTATGTGGACCAATGGAATCGAATTGAAGACCCTGACATTAACCCACATAGCTATGAACACCTAATTTTTGACAAAGAAGCTGAGACTGTACGATGGAAAAAAGAAAGCATCTTCAAATAGTGCTGGCATAACTGGATGTCAACATGTAGAAGATTGCAAATAGATCCATATCTATTGCCATGCACAAAACTCAAGTACAAGTGGATCGAAGACCTCAACATAAATTCAGTTACACTGAATCTGATTGAAGAGAAAGTAGGAAGTAGCCTTGAACACAATGACGCAGGAGACCACTTCCTAAGTATAACACCAGTAGCACAGACACTGAGAGCAACAATTAATGAATGGGACCTCCTGAAACTGAGAAGCCTCTGTAAGGCAAAGAATACAGTCAATAAGACAAAATGACAGGATATAGGATGAGAAAAGATCTTCACCAACCCCACATCTGACAGAGGGCTGATCTACAAAATATATAAAGAATTCAAGAAACTAGACATCAAAATACTGAACAACCCCAATTTTAAAAAATGGGCTACAGGGCTGGAGAGATGGCTCAGTGGTTAAGAGCACTGGCTGCTCTTCCTGAGGTCCTGAGTTCAATTCCCAGCAACCACATGGTGGTTCACAACCCTCTGTAATGAGATCTGGTGCTCTCTTCTGGTATGCAGGTGTACAAGCAGGCAGATACTATATACATAATAAATAAATAAATCTTTTTTTAAAAAAAAATGGGCTACAGAGCTAAACAGAGAATTCTCAACAGAATAATCGCAAATGACTAAAAGACACTTAAGGAATTACTCAACATCCTTAGTCATCAGGGAAAAGCAAATCAAAATGACTCTGAGATACCATTTTACACCTGGCAGAATGGCTAAGATCAAAAATACTGATGACAGCTTAAGTTGAAGAAGATGTAGAGCAAGGGGAAACACTCCCCCACTGTTGGTGGGAATGCAAACTTGTACAGCCACTTTGGAAATCAGTACCATGGTTTCTCAGAAAATTGGGAATCAATTAACCTCAAGACCCAGCTATACCACTCTCGGGCATATACCCCAGGAATACTCAATCATACCACAAGGACATTTGCTCAACTATGTTCATAGCATCATTATTTGTAATAGCCAAAACCTGGAAACAACTTAGATTCCCCTCAACCGAAGAATGGATAAAGAAAATGTGATACATAATATACACAATGGAGTACTACTCAGCAGTAAAAAACAATGACATCATGAAATTGCAGTCAAATGGATAGATCTTGAAAATATCATCCTGAGTGAGGTAACCTAGACTCAAAAAGACAAACATGGTATGTACTCACTCATAAGTGGATTCTAGATATAAAGCAAAGGATAACCAGACTACAACCCACAGCTCCAAAGAAGCTAGGTAACAAGGAGGACCCTAAGAGGAACACATGCATCACCCTGGAAAAGGGAAATAGATGAGATCTCCTGAGTAAACTGGGGGTGAGGTGGACAATAGAGGGTAGGGGATGGGGGATGAATACGTAAGGGAATGGTATGGTCAAGCTAGAACAGGGATGGAGTGGGAGAGCAATGAAAGAGATATCTTGATAGAGGGAGACATCATGGGGATAGGGAGAAACTTGGTGCTAGGGAAGTTCCCAGGAATCCAAGAGGATGGCCCCAGCTTAGACTATTATCAATAGTGGAGAGGGTGCCTGAGCTAGCCTACCCTGGTAATCAGATTGGTGAACACCCTAACTGTCATCATAGCCTTTATCCAGTAAATGATGGAAACAGATGCAGAGATCCACAGCCAAGCTCCAGGAGTCCAGTCGAAGAGAGGGAAGAGGAATTATACTGATGCAAGGAGCATCAAGATCATGATGGGGAAACTTATAGATCCAACCGAACCAAACTAATGAGAACTCATGAATTTTAGACCAACAGCTGTGGAGCCTGCATGGGACTGGACTAAGCCCTCTGCATAAGTGAGACAGTTGCGTAGCTTGGTCTGTTTAAGGGACTCCTGGCAGTAAGAATAGGATCCATCCCTAGTGCATGAGCTGGCTTTCTGGAGCTCACTACCTATGGTGGGACACCTTGATGCAGGAGGAGGGGCTTGGACCTGCCTCAACTGAATGTACCAGGCTTTGCTGACTCTCCATGGGAGGCTTTACCTTTTCAGAGGAGTGGGTGGAGGTTAGCTGTGGGGAAGGCTTGGGAGGAGCTGGAGGAAGAATGAGAGGGGGATCTATGGTTGGTATGTAAAATTAATAAAAAAATTTCTTAATTAAAAAAAAAGATGACTCCTAATGACATTCCTCTATACCAGTGTCTCACTTAGCCAGCAATAGAGAAGCATCCTAGTGCAGAGGACAGGAACTAATACAGAGACCCTCAACTGAACAATGTGCTCTGCATATTGAACTTTTAATCCTAAATGAGATGTCTCTGTTAAATCCTTCCCCTCAGGGCTCAAGGAACTCTGTGGAAGAGGAAGCAGAAAGATTGTAAGAGCCAGTGGGGATGAAAGACACCAAGGAAACAGTGCCTTCCACACAACAGGACTGATACACATATGAAGTCACAGAGACCATGGCGGCATGCTAAGGGCCTGCACAGGTCCAAGCCAGATGAGGTCCCAGCACTAAGAGGGGAAGTGGACATAAGCCCACACCCCTATCCCAAAAACTATCTCGAATTGACAACCACTTGCAAAGGAAAAGTCATTTTTCTCCAAAGGAGTTTCACTGGGTATACAAACCACACTTAGGGGAGACCTCGTGCCCAGCAGTAGATGGCCAACACAAAATAAACTCAATGGTAATTGGGGGGGTATTTTCTCCCATCATGCTTTGCTTGGGCATTTTTTTAACCTTACTTGTCATTCACTTACCCATTATAGTTTCCAAAATTGTGTTTTTATGGATGTGTGTGTGTGTGTGTGTGTGTGTGTGTGTCTACATGTGTATGTGTTTCTCATGATTTTTCTTTGTTTTTGTTTTTTATCTGTTTGCTTTATTCTGGTTTGTTTTAATTTTTTATTAACCTGTTTGTTTTCTAAAGAGAGAAAAAAAGAAGGCACAGAGTTGGATGGATAGGAAGGTAGGGAAGATCTGGAAGATGGGGGAGGAGAACCCATGATCAGTACATTCTATATGAAAAATTTATTTTCAATTAAAAAATATATAATCCAATCTTTATTTGGGGGATGGTGGCATTGGAGAACCTTATAACAGGAATATAGTACTGTATTCCAAGCTGGATGTGATCCTATGAATAGAATTAAGCCAGTATTTGAAAGACAAATACCACTCACTTTCTCTCATTCATGAATCTTGAACTTTACATGGATATATAAACTCATATATATGAGGAAGATATGGGAAGAAGTATTCAATATATCACATACTTATGTGAAAATGTCCTTAGATAACACAATACCAAGTCCAATCAATGCATAAAATGACATTTTAAATATATAAATGAATAAATGCTGGTCCCACTGTGATTTTTTTTAACCATAGTGCTTCCCAGAGACATAACACACACCTTCCTCTTCTGGTGCACTGATCATAATTACATACCTAGACTCTTCTACTTCAAGAAAGCTGTAACAAGCAGCCTTCCAAATCCCCAATTCCAAAAAAAGAAAAAAGAACAACTAGATGCCACTGGGCTGGAGAGATGACTGTCTCATGTCTCCTGACATCTTTTATTTTCCAAATTAAGCATCTCTAATACCTTCAAATGATTGTAGACACAGTCTCCACAGCCAAGATTTTTCTGCTTGCCCTGCCATTTGGGCACCTTTGAGGTACCCCTGGCTTGCATCTATAAACCCCTCAAAACCACATGTCAATGTTGTGATGTAGACAAGGGACACGCCCTCCAGAGGCATTAAACTTAGCAAATTTAGAAACCAATGTTTTAATTCTCCATCTTTTCATCTCAGGGTCACCCTCAGTGATGTCAGAGCTCCACAGCAACACGAGAAAATACAACATTTAAGGACAGAAAGCTGTGCTGGTTGGATTTTGTCCACTTGATGCAAGCTGGAATCATCTGGGAAGAGGGAACCTCAACTGAGAAAATGCCTCCATCAGATTGGCCTGTAGGTAAATCGGTGGGGCGTTTTCCTGATTAATTATTAAAGTGAGAGGGCCCCACCCTGGGTGGGTGTTACCATCCATAAGCAGGTATTACTGGGAGGTATAAGGAAGCAGGCTGAGCAAGCCATGGAGAACAAATGAATAGCGTTCCTCCATGGTTTCTGCTTCAGCTCCTGCCTCAAGGTTCCTGCCTTGAGTTACTGCCCTGTCTTCCCTCAATGATGGACCATAAGCAGTATGTTGAAATGAACCCTCTCCTCCCCAACTTGCTTTTGCTTACGGTCTTTACCACACTAACAGAGAACAAATTAGAACAGTAGCCCAGTCCTGCATTCATTTACATTCCGTGACAGTATACTGGATGACATTGACTTCATGGGTGACTAAAACACTCAAGTGTATGCCACTTCAACCTCTGCCAGGTTTTGGGTTAGCCATCCTGAACTGACACAAACTCTGGAGTGGTGTTAGTTATCTCTCTTTAGCCCCCTACTCATAGCCTAACACTTTAGACTCAATGTATATGTCTGTGTAAATGATTTGTGTGTATGTGTATGGGGAGGCAGTGTTCTTATATGTACAGGTATCTGTGTGTGCATACTGGTGTGCAGATGCCTGCATGTGGAGACCAGGGGTCAACCTCAGGTGCTGTTCCTCAGGTGCCACCCACCTTCTTTTAGAGACAGGTCTCTCACTAGAATGGTACTTGTAGAGGATAACTGTTCCAGCTTTGACCTTGAGACATTGTCCCTACTAAGGCAGCAGGTAACTGCTATACCTGCCTATGACCTGCCCCTGGGGCATAGCCTCTTTGTATCCCTAAGACCTGAGAGGCACAGTGCTCACTCTCTTGACTACCTCGTGATCCTGGATGCTGGATTGCAGACCAAGTCAGAGTTCTCCAGAGAACCGTGTTCGACTGCACCTCACCTCTCTTGGATCCTGTAACCGATCCCTTTGCTGGTTGTAAATTTACCCAGAGTAAACCTCTTTGACTATCAAATAAACTACACGGAATTGCCTCGTTAATTATCACTTTAGGTACTCACCAATTAGGCCATGTTGACTTATCAGGGAGCCTGTCTCCACATCCCCATCCCCAGCACTGGGATTACAGAACACTACATCTGACTTTTTTATATGAGTTTTATGTATCAAATTCAGATCCTCATGCCTGCAATACCAACTGAGCTATCCCCCAAGACCCATGGATAAATGATTTTGAATCTTAATTCTGTCATTATGCATGTCATATATCCATTCCACTCCTACTTGCAGTCAGCAAATACAGATTCATCAAAAATCAGCCACACAGAACACTGGGAAGGCAGTTCAGTGCAAGGAATGAAAACAGCACGCAGAGGAAGCTGGTCATCTCCCCATTCTGTATCTCCATCAAGTCTGTCTGTGTCTATGAGTGTGCTTAAACTCTCCAACGTGGAACATGGCCCTTCTTTTCTGTGAGTGGCTCTGCTCCCACGAGTCAGTGTCTGGCACCTTTCAGAAGAATCTAAACAATTATTTCAATACAAATTGGGTACTTGATTTTTTTTTGTTTGTTTGTTTGTTTGTTTTGTTTTTCGAGACAGGGTTTCTCTGTAGTTTTGTGCCTTTCCTGGAACTCACTTTGTAGACCAGGCTGTCCTCAAACTCACAGAGATCCGCCTGCCTCTGCCTCCCAAGTGCTGGGATTAAAGGCGTGCGCCACCACCGCCCGGCCTTTTTTCTGTTTTTTTTTTTTTCAAAGTTCCTTCGCCTCAAGTAAGTTTAAATATTTTAATCTCAGTTTTTTTATACCTTCTGTAGATTTAATTTGCTTTTAATGGCTCATTTTACCCATTACAAAAAAAGTTGAGCCCATTGCAACTCTAGAAACATAAAATACTCAGAGTTTGCTAGAGATAATTTCCTAATGAACAAAAAATTCCCAGATTTGAAAAAAAAAAAAAAAAAAAAACAAGTCCTACTTGTTAGTCTGTGAGTACATGAAGAGAGGGTGATGTCTTCCCACTGCTGTTCACAGTCCCCTTTAGAATCAGGAAGATAAGCCACCTCTAGAAAGGCAGAACTCCCTCCTCTTTGCAGATATTAAAACACTCCGTGAACCACTGAATGGTAATAACTATTCGAACATGGCTGCCGCCACCCATCAATCCACATCCTCTTGGCTTGTTGGCTTCAAAAAACCTCACAATGTTAGCTGTGTGATGATTCAATGATGTTTATCTAAGGAGCAAAATATTATGAGATTATAGCTCAGAAAAGAATACGGACGTCACAGTTGTTAGAGCTATTCAGCAAAAATAGAAAATGTAGGGCTCTGTCGCTCTGCTTGCCCTGTGTGAAATATTTATCCCAGAGATCTGTGTTTCTCAGGTTAACACTACTGGATCTTACTGCCATGGGTCCCCTCCTGCCTCATGCCTGAAGGGCCTCCTGGAGGAAGGCACCAGGAGGAGTTCCCTTCCTTAGGTAAAAGAGGGGCGTCAGTTAGACTTACTACAGGAAAATACAACATACACTCTGGAGCCCAAGCAAATAGGTGGCGAAAACACTTTTAATAATGAACTCCATGCACTTACATGAAACCTTAAACCAATCTTGTTTCTGAGCTGCAGGTCGGCCGCTGGTGGATGCTCCAAAGCACACAGCAGCCGCCTCTAAGAAAGTAAACTGACCATTGTTTTTCTGCCTTCCTGTTGTATGGACCAGAGCTTGGCAGAAAGAAGAATGCAGGATGACTCCAGGGATAGGAACAGTGAAACTACGTGAGTCGAGGATATTTTTGTTCCTAAAATTCTTTCCCTGGGGAGATGAATGCTACCCACCCCCCAACTCCTCCTAAAGTCCTAATGACAAACCAAAGTACAATTTCACCACAGTTAGCCTGGGAAACCAAGGAGTTTATCAGGCTTACTCAGATCCTGGGTGAAGGGTTACTTACAGGAGCATTATGTGACCCCAAAGCAGTCACACCAGAAAGTCTTTGCCCAGTACAGATGGTGGCTTCCCAATAGCCCCCTAAACAGAGTCCCATTCACCTAGTGCTGCCCAGCTCATGTACTCTAGCCTGTCCTCTAGATTCCAGGCCACATGCAATTTGGGCAGCACTAGTTACTAATCTGGGAAGAGTGTCTAGACCTTCTCCAATACCTCCTTCTTTATGGAATGTCAACAAACCGCAGGTCAGATTGTGAGGGATTGTCACAAGGAGGCACAGCTGAGCTCATGAAGGTGGCAGCAGTTTCTGCGAGGGTGCTGCTGTACATCAATTTTCATATTGATTTTTGTCTGGGGCTTCTAAAAAGCTTTCCAAAGATATAATAGTTTTCATTCCCTCCAACAGTGCGTGAAAAGATCTTTCCAACCCCCATATAGATGATAACCTGCTCAGTGTGCCAATTTGTGAGGTAGGAAAAAAGTATTGATTTATGTTCTCATTTTCATTTCTTTAATTAAGGGTGAGCATTTTTTCATATGTCTTATAGCTATCTATTTCTCCTATTTATATGATTTTAAAAAAAAACAACTAGTATACAAAGAGGATTTATATATCCTGTTCAAATTAATTCTGAGCTGCTCAAGATTGAATGTAGATACTGGCTAGAGGTGCCAACACCAGTACACTAGTGTAGCACACTGTAAGACAAGACACCTCTAAAGTAGGGATTGTTTCATTATTTGAAATGTTTTAAATGTCACGTACACACACACACACCTTACTAGATATGAGAGGAAGATTATAGATGTCTTAAAATCCTAAATCAGAATATTTGATCACAGAGATGAGGGCAGAGCCTCCCATACTCAAGACCACCGTGATGGTGTTCCCCTATGATTCATTTGGCAGGTGTCCATCTCCATTCTCTTCCATCTAATCCTCTCTATTCTGGCATTTTCCAAACTATGTCTCATGGAAAATTAACCCCATGAGCTGCCACGTGTGGAAGAGCCTGGAAGAAGGTCAAAGGAACTTGAGAAATAGCCTAGACTGTGCCTTCCCTCTGACTCGAGCTAGACTACCCTGGGCAAGTGACCTACTTTCTCTGGCACATGTAAAATAATGGTACCTACTGTACAGACTTGAGAGGATTAAGCTAGCAGACACATGCAAGGCACTTAGACCAGCACCTGGCACCTGGCACGTGACAGATGTGTTTGTTACTATGGACATTGTTTTATCAGGACTAACCGTGGGAGAAGTGGCGGCAGCAATGTCCACAGGCTCCGAAAAAACCTTCAGCAAATAAACCTACTTAACATTGCTTGACTCTGGTTCTCACTTCTTAATTTTCTACAGCTGATGTATCTTGCCTTTGGGAAATGCCATTCTCTCTTAATCAGTCTCCTCAAATAGAAAATTAGTCGTCATGGGAACAAGAGACCACGCTCAAGGTCAATGGGAGAACCTACCCTGTGATTTGTGTGAAATCTCCAATTATTCCTAAAACTTCTTCTGTTTAGTCTCCAGGGCAACTTGCTATCTCAATGTTAATAACTGTAAAATTGCTCATGAAAGGAAAAAGAACTCTGTCCCATCTGTGCCGAACCCCACCCAAAAATCTAACACACCTTGTCCTATGCAAGTCACAGGTTTATTCCTGTCTAATATCAAGTAAAGAGGGAAAAACAAGGTTTCCATAAGCATATGCCACCGTACAGCCCACAGTGCTACAGTGAGGGATGTGATTGCTAGGCCAGATGCTGGATTTGTCAATAGGTATAGACTATTGTATCTATATGGCTTTCCTACAAAATGTTTTGCATTGGATTTGGTTGTCAAGATTCAAAGTTATACTAATTCATAAATCACTTACACTTATTTTCAGCATTTATAGGTCTTTTTTTAAAAACCTAGACTTTTTGGCATCATTGGGCCTGTTTTCTATACATCAAATAACTGGACTTTTTTAGTAAAATTGCTATATATTCAAGGGGGGTTGTTAGATTGGTTTACATAAGGGCTGGGATGTCCAACAATGGCTGTATGCATGCTGGAGAGACTTGGAACCCTGAAGCTGCTCGGTCCATAAAGCTGAGTGGGTTAGCGCTCCCAACCTGATGCTGAAGGTCTAGAGAACTCCTAAGGAGTCACCGGTCTTCATTCCATGTTGGAAGGCTGAATAAGCAGGGTCGGATGTCAGGGGAGGACGGAGGCAGCAACAACATAAAGGCCCTCACCAGCAAGAAGCAAAGACAAGAAGGCAAATCAGAACACCTTTTTCCTGGGTCTTCCTTATTTCTGTGCCACTTACAGGAAGGTGCTGCCCGCTCTGAGGACAGACCTCTCAACTCAGTTACTCCTTCATGGAGAAGCTGTCACAGAACCACCCAGAGGCATCTCTCTCACTGGATTGTACATCCCATCAAGCTGACAACCAACATTAGCCATTCCAAGCCTGTGAGTGTTTCATATGCCCTGTGTTGTACTACAATCCCCAGAATTCAGAATGTGTCTCCAGCCCCGCTGCTGAAGGCTGTGTGTCTGTTGCTATTTTGTGCCTCAATGGTGCAGTTACACTGTTTATAAAACTGTCCCAATTCCTGTGGGTGTTTGAGTCTATCAGTCCCCATTTCCACAGGAAAAGTTGACAGTATGTCAAGTTGATAGCTTACACACAGTGCACTTTAATACAACAGATATTTCTGGGAGGGGATCATAAAGTAAACAAGTATTTGGTATAAATGTTACATTTAGGATGGTTTCAGGAAAGAAGAATGTGATGCTGAACAGCACTGGAATAAGGCTTGCACCTAATATCTTAGAGAGAGGACAAGCTATTCTCTGTGAAAGGATTATTTACTCCAAGCCTAAGAGCCACCGGTTGAAGCAAGCTAGATTTGTTCTTAGCCAGAGGGGATCCTTTCAAAGACATGTGTGCCTGTGATTGTTAGTGGGGCTTTGTTTCTCTCTTGAGATTTTGATCCCTGTTGTCTGAAATGACACAAAATGACCAGCTGGCAAGTATGATTTAGAAGAGTCCATGTGTACCTCGCCCTGGACCCCTGCTTTGACGACTACTAAGTTACAGAAGATTAGATCAAGGCAAGTGGATGGGGGAGGACTTTGAAGTCCATGGTTTGACTCTGTGTGTGTGTGTGTGTGTGTGTGTGTGTGTGTGTGTGTGTGTGTACAAAAACAAGATGGAAAATTAGCTACAATGACAGTTACTGAGCTCCAGGCATGATTCTCAACATTGTGCATTTAAAACACTCCTTCAAACATTGCAAAGACTCTAAAAAGTGGGTATCATCCCCAGAAAGGCTGTATCAGCTACTTGTCTCACAAAGCTGATGTAGCTGTCTGCTTACCCACCATTCTTGTCTAGGGAGGTGGACGGGGTATAGTATAATCTTATGAAAAGAATGGGGATTGGGAAATGTAGGTCTTCACATGATTGTTTTCATGGAGTTTGGGGAGTTGCTCTCTAAATATCTTCTACCAACAGTGGTAGTTTGACATCTTTTCCCAGACGGCTAGGTTTTTCTGGCACTATATTGAATGAAGCGGTGAAATGGGACCTTGTTGTCTTGTTTCAGGTCTTAGGAAGGATTCAGTTTTCCCCCATTCAGCACAATGTCAGCAGCTGGCTTCATAAATGGCATGTGTTGTGCTGGGGTGTGTTCCTTCTATTCTACTTATCTCACTTTTCTATCACAAAGTTTATGAGGTTCCATTTCTGCACCTTTTGAGATGACCGCACAGACTTCACCCATCATTCCACTCTGTGGTGTGGCATGTCTACTGATTGGCATATATCAAACCATCCTTCCAGTCCTGATGTGCAGCCTACCTGATAGCTGCAAATCATCTTTCCAGTGCTCTTGGTCTGTTCACATTTTACTGGGAACATTTATGCCTAAATCCATTAAAGATATTGGCCTGTGGATAACAGGACACTTTGGTTCTTGTGTCCCATTCTGCTTTGGAGGCCAGGGTGATACTGGCCTCATACAAAGTATTCAGAATGTCCTTCCTCTTCTATTCTTTGAAACAACTTAAGGTGAACTGACATTAGTTTTCCAAATGTTGGTAGAATTTAGCAACAGAGTCATCTATCTTTTCCTGTGCTTCTCTTCACTAGTGATTCAATCCCATTAGCTATTTTTGACCTGTTTGGGTTTTCTCTTTCTTCATGACCCAGACTCAATAAAATAAATATGTCTAGGAATTTGTCCACGTCATCCGGGTCAGCAAATGGATTGGTACATAGAGACCATAATGATCTCATCCAATCTTTTCTATTTCTATAGTGTCCATTGTAAAGTCTCCTATTTTGTTTATGATTTTACTTATTTGAATCTTCTCTTTTTCTTAGTCTAGCCATGAATTTAATTATTTCATCTTTTGTCTCCATTTCAGGTATTGTTGTTCATATATTGTTCCAATCTTTACTATTTCTTCACTTTACTAACTTTGGGTTTGTTCTTGTTTCTCTAGCTCATGGAGATGCAATGATAGTTTATTTGCTAAAGAACCTTCTGCTTTTCAGATGTAGATATGGATTGCTTCAAGTTTTCCTCTTAGTGCTGAACTTGCTGTATCCTATTGCTTTTGTGATTTTGTGTTTCCATTTTAATTTGTTTCAAGTGTGTGTGTGTGTGTGTGTGTGTGTGTGTGTGTGTGTGTGTGTGTATGTGTGTGTGTATTCATGCACATATCAGAAAAAAGAAGATATTTGATATGATTTCAATGTTTTTTTTTAATTTTTTGAGATTTTTTCCCTGGAGAATGTTCCATGTGCTGATGAGAAAACTCTGCAGACCCAACATTCTTTGATGGGATGTCCATGTCAGGTTCATTTGGTCTAGGATACAACTTGACTTTGATGTTTATATTTGTTTGTCCACTGCGGAAGGTGGAGTGCAAATAAATGCCTCCAGGTATAATTGTGTTGATACCTAAACTATTTTCTTCAGACCCATCAATACAGGCTTTACATGTTTGTGTACCCCTATGTTGAATATTATTAAAAATAAATCTTTTAAATCAATAAAAAATAAATCATGGAATAAACAGAACACATGAAATAGCTATCTATGGCCTCAGTCTCTGAACCTCAGCCCCTGTGAACAAGGACAGAATACACAAGGAATCAGAATCACCTCTTTGAATATCTTTGAACAGTCATACCTGAAAAGAAAAGTAGTATGTTGACAAGTTAGAAGGATATTTATTTACTATTTCTCGTGTGTTACACATTCACCATTAAATTTTCCTGCTCTGAATTAAACTGCAACTAGTAAGTAGTTTTATCTGGGATCAATGTAAGAAAAAATTAGAAAGTTCAATAAGACACATTCAATAAAAAACTTAAAAACTCCAAGAGCAATAGATTTTTTTTGGAGTTAAAAGGATTCAGGGGAATGTTAAGCCTAATCTATTTATTTTATTTGTGGAAAGGATGAAAGTCAAAGAGGTTAAGTGGTTGATCTGATATCAAACAGGTAGCTATTAGCAGGACCACGAGGGGCCTTCTATCTGCAAACATCTGTGAAGCGATGCAAGGTCACTAATTTAATAATTGGAGACTGAGAGTTGAAACATCAGGCCGCTCACTCGTCTCCACCCCAGCTGTAGCACAGCAAATGTGAGCTGAGTTTTCAGTATAAAATGTTTCCTCAATTTACATAAGTCATAATTTAAAGCCAGTCTTGGACAGGCAAAGAGTACCCAACAAATAAACCAGCCACTATGATCAGAGCTTTCAGAAATTCAAAACATTCAAAAATGCTTCTTCGTAGTCTCCAACATGCTTGAATATAATTTAGGATCAAAGCCTATATGTTCCTATTAACACACATATTTTCTTATGTTTCCTGAATGTAATTACTGAATATAGTTGCTTTGAAGAAATGACAGATGTCTCTGAGACAGACTGTGCCACCTTGCTAAGGTTTGGTTTCTCTCGTCATCTCTCCCATCATGATACAATTCCGACAGCAGAGGGAAAAAAATAAGCACAAAAATCATCTGAATTATAGAAGTGAGTGTATATTACCATGGTATAATAAAAATAAACTTTTTTTCCCTCTTGTCTCCTTACACAGAGCCCTGGCAGTTTCCTAAGTGACAGGGGTATTTGATTACTCATAATGAGCCACTTTAGAGCCTTCCTGAGTTTGTGTCAATGAAGTGACTTCGAGCAGGATCCTAGAAAGCTGCAGTTGGATAGGATCTGTAAGGAAAACTCAGCACACAGGATTGGGATTCTCTGGGTGGCTGTTTCTAGGAGGAATTACCAGCAGGGGGATTAACTCCCCTAGAGCGTCAACTCCTTTATGTGGCTTCCCAGATAACAGAGGTCCAAAGGAAAGCTCTTCTGCTTCCCACTTTCACTGTTTGCTGGTGAGTGTGTCTATCCTGCTGATGCTGCCACTACTGCTTATTCTTTATTGACATCAGGACCCAGCTTCTTCGGCCTTCCAACATGGACTGGAGAGAAGTTGTTGAGGGATACTTCAGCACCGTATTGGGGTGTAGCTGTAAGTTTCTCTGGTCCCACCCAGCCCCGCTGTCCCCCAGCCACTTATAAAATAATTACACAAAGGCTTATATTAATTACCAACTCTATGGCCTGTTGGCTCAGGCTTCTCGCTAGCTAGCTCTTACAACTTAACTCAGCCCATCTCTATTAATCTATGCATTGCCACGTGGCTTCATGGCTTACTGGTACTGTCCCATCTTGCCTCACCTGGCGGTGGCTCACAGCGTCAGCCCCACTCTCTTTTCCTCTCTCTCCAGTTGGAATGTACCGCCTAACATTGTTTTGCCTCACCATTGGCCAAACAACTTTATCAACCAATCAGAGCAACACATATTCACAGCATACAGAAAGACATCCCACAGCATTGGGGCATGCAGCCTTGTGTACAACAGATACCAGGTTCTCAGCCCCTCCAGCGTGTGGCCCGTCATTGTCAGACTCAGCTCTGATCTAGTAAGCGGCCCTATTATGATACATATTCATTCTACCAGATCTGTTCTTTTAGAGCAGTGGTTCTCAACCTTCCTACCACTGCTACCCTCTAACACAGTTCCTCATATTGTGTGATTCCCCGCCCCCAGCCATAAAATTTTCGTTGCTACTTCATAACTATAATTTTGCTACTGGTATTAATCATAATGTAAATATCTGTGTTTTCCAGTGGTCTTAGGTGACTCCTGTGAAAGAGTCATTTAACCCCCAAAAGAGTCATGACCCACAGGTTGGGAATTGCTGCTTCTAAAGCTGAACAACCTTAGGAGTAAGGGGCCGGAGCAGAAGTTCAGCAAAGAGATTTGATGAATTCTTACATTGATAAAAAGAGAAAAACGTCCACATGCCAGGAGACTGGTGCAGTCCCACCCCACAGGGGCAGAAGCTCCTGCCTTCCAGACCTTCCCCTGGCACCTCTTCCTCTACTGTCTATCTGCATCCTTGATAACATCCTTCATAATAGGCCAGTAAGCAGAAACATGGCAACTGTTTCCCTGAGGTTTATGAGTCATCATAGGAAATTATCAAACCTAGTGAAAGTGTCATGGAAGCCCTGGAGACCTTGATTTACAGCATGTTTGTCTAAAGTAAAACAGGCCCATAGAAGCTGTTTTTGCTAAAAGGCAGCTAGGACTCACTTGTGTCTGGAGGGTAACTAAAAGGTGAAAGCCTGGCACCTATGAACAGAAGTTCCTAGAAAGAATCGGCACCTTCCAGTGCACCAAGGCCGGTTAGCTGACTAGCAAGTCAGTGACTGTGAAGAGCTTGGCATCATTAGCACCCTTAGAAGCCATTTATTAATCTTCTGTACCTGACCCAATGTCTCTGTGACCATTAAGTAAATCCTTTGGAATATACAGAGAACTCATTTCCAACCAACCAAAAAGCTACAAATGTCATCAGGCAACATCTGAGGCCAGTAGCAGAGTTTTCCCTTTGCTTTACTGTAACCTGCCTACCTTGATGTCTCTACCAACCAAAGTATTTGAAAAGTCTCTTGATTTATGTCTTTCTTTGTTCTGCTACTATAAAAACATGCAACTCCTTCCAGGTTGGAAACTGGGATTTGGGGATACCTGGGTCTATGTCCCTGGGCCAGGGTCATGTGTTTTTGGCTCCAGAATAAACTCTCTCTCAAAGAGAAGCATTTAAGTGAGAGCTGTGTTCTTATGCTAACATTCCCCTGCTTCCATTTTGCATCTGCCTCCTTTTCTTTGGATCAGACTCCTGCTTGATTCTGGATAGATATGTTAGACACTCAAGTAGAGTCTGGCTGGCTGACCTATTTCATCTCCCTTCAAGGATAAAGGCACAAACAGTCATCATCCTAAACCTGAAGTCCCTTTGGAATCCAAGAACACCCTAGGACTTGATACTCACCCTCAACCCAACACAACCAATGAGTGGATACCACATTCTGGAACAGAATTAATCAGTATATAGGACCCAGGTTGATCTCCACACCTGATGACAGAGCAGCCATTTATTTTAGGACTACTTTGCAGATGTGGAAATGGGGAAATGATCAGAGAAGTCACACCCTGATCAGCATGGTGTAACTCTGCACCTCACTTGCCACGTGCCCCAACTCCTCCTCTATTTAAGCCTGAAGCTGACTCATGTCAGTGCCCCAGAGAAGGAATGATGTCACTCTGCTTTCTCCTCTCTGTACTCACTTTACCTGCTTCTCTTCCTAATACACAATGATGGCATCCCCTCTCTCTACCTTTCACCATTACTCTCCCTTCTAACTGGTGTATTGCAATGGGTGGCAAAGCCTTGACTCACAGGACTGCCAAGCCATGGTGTATTTCCCCACCCCACCCCCCAAAAAAAACTCTGGTTACATAAATAAAGGTAAGAGCATGGGACTGGGGGCTGGAGAGATGACTCAGTAATTAAGAGTGTGTACTGTTTTTTCAGAGGATTTGTGTTCACAACACCCATGCCTAACAGCTCACAACTGCTTGTAAGTCCACTCCCGGGAATGTGACATACAGACACACATATATAATATAATCAAAATAATAAATCTCTAAAAGAACATGGGACTTTGGCATCTGAAGTGAAGGCAGGGAGGCAGGCTACTGTCTGTGAGAATGAGTCCCTGAGCCTTTAACCAGTGGAGTCCTACAAATGTCAAAACTAAGTTGGAGGATACTCAGTGTTGAGTGAATAAGAGAACTCATTGGTGAGGGGAAAATACACACACACACACACACACACACACACACACACAAACACACACACACACACAGGCACAGCATCAGAAATAGTAGTAGTAGAGGAAAATAGTGGGGTTTTGTTGTTGTTGTTGTTGTTGTTGTTGTTGTTGTTACACTTCACCTACAAAATACCTAAAGATCTCTTTGACCCACAAGAGCAAACTGGCACCAAATTTAAAAAGGAAAAAAAAAAAACTTTGAAAAGAAAAAGACATTCCCTTGGCATAGTTTTTTCTAATTTAAGATGCCCAACATGCTAATTAAGGCTCTGTGAGGGGCCTGACCTTCGATGATGAGTTGCCTTTTCAACTCCTGTGGTTTCTGCCTCTGACTGTGATAAAACTGGATAAAAATCTTCCTTAGATGCAAATTAGGAGCCTTTCAGGCTAAGAACCTTGATGCTCAGTGGGTCCTCTAGATGGGTGGGTCTCCCTGAGTACATAGTTAAAAGATTACGTTAGTTCCTTCACCTGCCTCCTTCTCCCCACTAACATCATTAAAACTTCTGTTTTCTTTCCTAATTTTCGAAAGAGAGGTGAATAAATGTATCTCATAAAACTCTTTTGTTTTGTTGAGGTTTTTAATTATACAAGACAAGTAGGACCAGATTGTTTGTTTCTAAGCCAGGTGATCAAAGAAATTATTTTCAAACTACATGTGTTCAGATGAGGAACATGTGACCAGCTACAAAAAATAGTATTATTTTTTTTTCAAAATCATAAAAACTTGCATTTGATGATTCACTATTAAAATTGTAAAGTCCACATGTCTGGAGGTGTAGTGCAACCCAGTCTGTGCTGAGTGGGGCCTGGACCTGAAACAGTACCACTATGTCTATCGAAATCAAGTCTTCCTCCGGGCGGTGGTGGTGCACACCTTTAATCCCAGCACTCGGGAGGCAGAGGCAGGCAGATTTCTATGAGTTCGAGGCCAGCCTGGTCTACAAAGCGAGTTCCAGGAAAGGCGCAAAGCTACACAGAGAAACCCTGTCTTGGAAAACCAAAAAAAAAGAAAAGAAAAAAGAAATCAAGTCTTCCAATGTGATTCATCTTATCATACAGTATTTGAAGGAGAACAGTTTACCTTGGGTGTTAGCCACCTTATAGGAGGCAACTACTGTCTCTCTGAATACTGTGGACAGCATTGAGAGTTTCATGGCTGATACTAACAGTCACCATTGGCTACTGTTTTACACGCTACACAATCTCTGAGACTGCCAGACAAAGCCCTTATTGACTTCTATGAACAGATTGTTCTGGAATTGGTAGAGCTTTGTGAATTGGGTGCTGCCGCGTCACTTGGGAAACAGACAGACAGACCCCATGATAATGTCAAAGCAAACACAACCAGAGTACTATGTTTGCTTGGAAAGCCTTTTTGTCAGGTCTTAACTTTGATCCTTGTGAGGCATACTCAGATAAAAGCAGCAAAGAGAAGAGGAGGGCAGCCATTGCCTGGGTCTTCACTTGGGAAGTCAGTGTGGCACCTGCATCTCATCTCACCACTGCAGGGAGAGGTGTTGAAGCGGCAGCAGCAGGAGGGGTTGCCTCCTCCTGGTATAACCATGGATTTGTCTCAAGGCAAAGCAGCTCTAGAAGACGTGGAAGAAGAAATGTTTCCCACACAACTGAGCATCCTAAGTTGGGTCAGAAATCTCACGTGGAGTGTGTTCAACTTTCTCCAGACGGTCAGTATCTGGTCACTGGGTCTGTTGAAGTATGGACCTGCACTACTGGGAAAATCAGGATGGATCTTAAGTACCAGGCTGAGGATAACTTCATGATGATGGGTTATGCTGTCCTTTGCATGTGTTTCAGCAGAGATACTGAAATGTCTGCAACTGGGGTCCAAGATGGAAAGTTCAAGGTGTGGAAGATTCAGAATGGATGGTGTTTAAGAAGATTTGGAAGAGCACATAGTAATGGTGTCACCTGTCTAAGATTTTCTAAGGATAGCAGTCAGATCTTAGTGCCTCTTTGGACCAGACAGGAAGAATTCATGGTTTAAAATACGGAAAAACACTGAAGGAATTTCAAGGCCATTTCTCCTTTGTTAAGAAGGAAACGTTTACACAAGCCAGACATTACATCATCAGTGCATCTTCCAATGGCACTGTGGAGATCCAGGATATGAAGACCACAGAACATTCAAATACATTTCAATCCCTGGGCCGTACTGCAGGAACAGATATTATACTCAATAGCGTGGTTCTGCTTCCTAAAAACCCAGAGCAACCAATCAAACGGTGGTCATCATGAGCATGCAGGGGGAGACTGTCAGAGATTTGGTTCTTGTAAAAAGAGAGGGTGGTGACATTGTTTGCTGTACCCTTTCTCCCCATGTGAGTGGAGCTAGAGTGTCGTGAAGGACTTTGTGTCTTCTGCTCAGCACAGTCACTGGCGAGCTAGAGAGAACTCAGATGGCTCTTAAGAAGCATGTGAGTAGGGATCGCACACCACCCACATCAGACCCTGATTGCCACCCATAATGAAGATGAACTCCAGAAGCTATAGAAACACTAATTTACCCCTTAAAGTGCAGCCAAGGAGCATGTACTTAAGTGGAGGTATGTCCATGTGTTACTTGTACTTTTTAATGTCTGCCTTTCTAAACCAAGACATTGTCTGGATGAGCCACAAGAATAATGTTGTGAAAATTCATGTTTAAGAAGCAGTTACCATTTAAAGCATTTTTTTTTTGTTTTTTTTTTTTTTTTGTTTTTTTTTTTTTGGTTTTTCGAGACAGGGTTTCTCTGTGTAGCTTTGCGCCTTTCCTGGTACTCGCTTTGGAGACCAGGCTGGCCTCGAACTCACAGAGATCCGCCTGCCTCTGCCTCCCGAGTGCTGGGATTAAAGGCGTGCGCCACCACCGCCCGGCCATTTAAAGCATTTTAAAGGCATCATTTTTGTCTGTTTTTAACTGAAACAGTCACTTAATGTTTTCATCAATCTTTCACCAAAATACTTGAAACACTGATATTTCTCGAAGAAAAACTTCTTTATTTTGAAATGATAATTAAAGCCTGCCTCCTCACATAAAACTTGTAAATAAGTCACTATGCCATATTCTGTAGCTTTGGGTTTTGTTTTTTTTTAAGATTTGAATAAACTTATACCTTTCTGAAAAAAATTGTAAAGTCCTGTTCATATTGCTTCTGTTTTTAAGAAGTGAGGACTGATGGCTAGACAGTCAGTCAGCAGTTAAGAGTTCTGGATGCTCTTGCAAAGGACCCAGGTTGTGTTCCTGGCTCCCCTGCCCCCCCAGGCACCTCACAACCTTCTGTTTCAGGGAATACAATACCCTCTTCTGGCCTTCATGGGTACTACACACACATGGTGCACATACATGCATGCAGGCAAAACATTCATACACAGAAAATAAAAATAATTTCTTCTTTTAAAAAAGAACTAAAGGCTGTTTACATCTCAGCTATCACAGGTTCTTATTTTCTTAATACAGGTTTCTGGGCCCCACTTTAGATTATAATATTATGATATTTGTTCTTGGCAGTGTTCATTACAATACACTCTAAAACAGACATACCAGGTAGTTTGGAGACTACCATCATAACAGAACAGGGGACCCTGTCTCCCTACTTTCTCAAATGTAATCCAACTTTGTTGTAAGAATTTTTCCTTGGGGTAGAAACTGTGTTGTACTGCATTAACAATCAGGAGCTAGCCTATCTACCACATTGTCACATACAGAATAATTCAATAATTATTATTAATAAATCCAAATCTACTAAAGTCTTCAGCTCTCTGATGCATTGACATGTGCATTTCTTTCCTTGGCAATGAGAGCAAGAGAAAAAAGAAGAACACTTTATGTTTCAACCCAAATTTGTAGACCTCCTGAAAAGTTTCCTTATGATGACATTGGAACCAAGGACTCTGTGGGGCAGAAGTTAATGAAGACGGTTTGGAGTCACTGTGCAAAGTGTCTGGAGTGATTTTGTGAGATGAGGGCCAATGTGTGGCAGGACAAACAGGAGAGGTAACAATGGCTTGTCAGAGAGTTGCCTTCTGGAAGGCTGTAGAGGGCCACTGAGATTCAACTGCAGCTGATAGTGACTCCCGTAGAAGAAAAGAACTTATTTTGAGTCTCAACAAAATTTTTTTTTACTTCCCCTGGCCTGGGAAAGTGTATTTTCTATTAGCTATAAAAAATGGGGAGAGGGACTAAGAGATAGCTTAATCAGTAAAGTACTTGCTTCTAAAACATGAAGACCAGAGATCAAGCCACAGCACCCACACAAAATGCCAAGCATGGCTATGTTTCCCTGCAATCCCTGTGCTGGTGGGGGCCCAGGTAAGAGATGGATTAATCTCTAGAGCTCACTGTCCAGCCAGCCGAGCCTTACTAGTAAGCATAGGTCCCACAATGAGCTGTGCTCCTGAGGAGGCAGGACACCTACCTGAGGCTTTCTCTGGCTGCTGTGTGTACCTGCCCATGCAGAGACACACAAAAAAGAGACGTATTACATAGTAAATATTCAGCAATCATGGTAAGTGAAATACTAGGAACTTTTATGTATCCAAGTAGAGTTTCTTGGGAGATACGTAACAAAATTAGCTTTACAGTTATGCCAAGAAGTAGTGAAATAAACAGTAGCATTAATGTTATAATGTGATTTTAATATTCAAGAATAACTTAGAAACTATCTGCTTCATCAATTTCAGCTTCCAAAGCACACTCCGTTGCTTATGGTCATTAAAAGCCCATCAGTACCTCATCCAAGTTAGATTAATTTATTATCTCAGATTAAATTATAATCATTCATTTTGTTGATTTTTATCAATAAATTAAATATTGGAAGCTTCAGTCTTATTAGGTCAGGTGCAATTTTAATTGAGAAAAGACACATGGCTAAGAAGTCACTGTGCTAATTAATAATTCTTGATTAACAGAACTGTGAATTATTGTGATCTATCACTCTCAGGAGATTTTTTTTGACAAGGAGAAAGTCTCGATGTAGGGATATTTGCTCCTCACACAGGTACATTTTTCTTTTCCTGGAGCGGGTTGAGAGTGAAGAAAAAAAAGGATATTCTGTCATTATCTCACTTCCTGCCAAGTTTTTCCAATACTGAGAAAATTAATCCTGCAAGAATTCTGCCATCCAGATCTAATAGCCATGTCTACAGACTGAAAACCTTCTACTTGGCATCACTGGGTGGACTGGGCTGCCCTTAGCTTGCTCTTTCCACAAGACAAACCACAGTCAGGCTGGCTCACTAACATCCCATACAGCTCTGCTAATAACAAAATCTCACTGATGCTTTCAACCTCACTCAAGTGTGCTCCTTGGCTTTGGGGCCATGGTCGTTGTCCTTAGGAGTCAGTCTCTTACTCCCAGAGTTGACCTCTAGTGACAGAGGGAATCAGACATGAATAAGCGGCCATGTCCTGAATGGAGATTGATATCTGAACTCCCCTCTTGACATTTGCAGATCTCTGAAGGTGTCCCCGGGCCTCATAAAAATGAGTTCTTAAGGGACCCCCTAGACAGAGTAGTTGAATTGGTGAGCTCCAGGTTCAGTGAGAGATCCTGTCTCAAAATAGCAGGTAGAAAGTGGTCAAGGAAAACAGTAATGTGGACCTCTGGCCTACATAGACACGCATGTGTTCATGTGCACTCTCTCATGCACAGACATATTCACACACAATTACAAAAAAAAATCTTAAAAGAAAAAAAAGGTTAATTTTATGTTGCATGGATTTTACTTCAGTGGAAAAAAAACAGCAAACGTTATTCCACTAAAATTTGATTGAAATTTAAGATTTGCAACCTTTTTAAAAAAAAAAGCAATGAGAGAAAAATAATAATTTGATATCTGGTCTATTATGGGTTCTAAATGACCCAAAATTAAATAATTGTATTGATAAATATACTTAACTAAGTAAAATGACACTCAGACCCTCTATATTATAGTAAATTTAACCGTACATGTCAATTCAACATCTGAAGCATGTACTATGTGACTGCCACTACTTTCTAATTATATAATCGACATTATCTCCGGGACATTTGAAACCAAAGGGATATATTGCCAATCAGCCCGTTCATTTGTACCTGCAAGTTGCTGTTGATAAATCATGCAGTACTGGATTATTTTCCTATCACTTCTAGAAACAATACAAAACTTCTGGTCAGGATAATCTATCTCATCCATCACATCCATTCCCTTTGCTTAAATTAAGACATGTTGAAACAAAACATAAGTCACTAATTTTGTATGAAAACAAATAAATATCCATTCAATCATAAATTTAATACAGCTGTGGTTAACCTGCACAACATTTCTTCATGGAAGGAAAAAGAGATCATGAGACACCCACACACACTCCTACACATCCACACACACACACCCTAAGGAACTGAATGCTAATAGTTGCTGGGGAAATGGTTTAGTCACTAAATGGTGCATGCTCCTGGATGTAGCCGCCCACCCACGCTCATGCAGACAACCCTAACTAAAGTCAGGGAGTCACACACACACAGACATAAGTGGAGAAGGAGGAGGACATGTTGGGAAGAAAGGTTGCATCCGAAGGAAGGGGTGAGAGGTCTGAGAGTGGAGAAAGGGATGAAAATGACTAAAACCCATAACATGCTGGAAACTGTCAAATAACTTTTAATGACTAATTTAAATAAATCACTACCTATGTAAACACTAAGGTGAAAGGGGAAATGATCTAAATGACAGAGATAAGAATGAAATAAAAATACAGATTAACAGTCAAATCTTAGAAATCATATATGCCAATAACCTGCTCTAAGCACCAGGACTTTATCTCCGAACTCAGGACCATGTTGTTGTTTGTTTTGTTTTGATTTTTACCTAGGGATTGATTTTGCAACATCATGGTAGAGAGCTAGACTTTGCTTCCTGCATAAACCCTGAAGCTAGAAAGAAATTATCAGGCCACAAACCAGTCCCTAAGACAATCTGCTATCAGCTCAAAATCTTAACTTTGCTGTGTTACTTCCTAAGGTCTTGGCAAGAAGCCAACCTTGAGAAAGCGAAACATGAACTGTACCCCAGATTATCATCATCATCTTCTCTCTACCCACTTGTAAGTAGGAAAACCCAAGTGCTAGTGTAGAAACTTTTCCTATCAGACTAGCAAAGAAAAAAATCCCCTGGAAGATGAGCTCACACACACATTTAACAAGAAAATAGGAAGTCTACCACACAGAAGACAGTCAAACTGTGCAATAAAAAAGAAAATTCACATGCAAAAGCGGTAATTATAGAACATGTCGAGACATCTTGAAAATAAATGTTCTCTCAAAAGAACATATCCAGAATTCGGGGGTTTGCTATTATGAAGAACTAATGCCCAAACTGTAGGGGCCAGGGCATGACACATTCTAGAAATTAAGGAGTAATTGAATGTTTTTAAAGTTAATATAATGGTAAAGTACTGAGCAAGGCAGTTCTTAAGGGTTGTTATTTAAAAACAGGAGCCGAGGGGCAATATAGAGAAATGAGGTGTCAGCACAGAGGGAGGGCACAGGCTGCTTTAGGTGAAGATTGTTGGTGAGAGAAAAGGAAATCCAAGCCTAAAGAACAGTGTGACACACCCCACACCCCGCCCCTAGAAGACTGGCTGGCCACTGAATCAAAATCCCAACAGATAGAGGAGGGGGCCACATCTGGTTCCCAAGAGCTCCATTTTGTCTTGACCTTCGTGATCTCCCAACATGCTTCACTACAGCAAACGTTGTTCTCTTGTTTTGCCTCTGCTGTTCTTAGTTCTTGTCTTCCTACTCCTCTTTGGTAGTTTAGATTTTAGACCCACAAACTTGAGTCACAATGACATAGTCATGGCCTATTCCTGCCCTTCAGTTCACCTATAGTGGTAGAGTTTTCATCAATGTACCCATAGTGCTGGGGTTGGGTGCTGGATTCAATAAGCCACATCATGTCTTTTGCTCACTGCAGTTCTCAGCTATACAAGCACAGAGAGACTTTATGTTCATAGCTATAATTGAATCAGCTCCTGCACTCTCTGCCTCACGTTTTCACTCTCTTCAATGAGACTTTAATTGCCTACCTAGGCTTGCTTACTTGTCTCTCTAAGAAATTCTCTGTTGAAAACCTTTATGTTCAAAGTCTCTGGCTAGGGTCCAGGAGGATGCTTCGGTAGGTAAAATGCTTGCCTTTCAAGCACAAGTACCTGAGTTTGATTCCTGAACCCACATTTAAAAAAAAAAAATGCCAGGCAGAGTAGCACACGTTTGTAACCTTAGCACCGGGAAGGTGGAGACAGGAAGGTCCCTGGGACTCATGAGCTCTTGGCCAATAAACGACACTGTCTCAAAGGACACACACATGCACATTTTTATGATGTTGCTGGAATTTGCAACATTGACACAATATGAAATAACCTAAAAATTGGAGTGAAGCAGTCACCTAAAGAAAGATCTGTGCACACATTAGATGGAAAAATCCAAAGAGCCAAGAGGCAGCAGCTGGTCCCTATCAGTTTGCTTGCCAAGAGGAGGCAGGGAGCCTGTAAAGATATTCAAACACAGGATCATCAGCACTGGGACTAACAGTCCTGAACTGTTCTGCTTTGGAAACATTCAGAAAAAGTTAGGATGGCACCACCACCCTCGCCCTGGGATGAGTGACAAGACACCCAGCAGGCAAGCCAATGGGTCACTCTTGCTTGACAGTGACTGTTTCTCAATAATCTCGCCTGGGCCCGATATAGATGCTTCAAAGAGGATGAGGAGCAATAGGTTTGCTGTGTAGATCTCTTATTGCTCTCAACAGGCTAACTTGTAGAAGAGCTTAAGTTCATTCTCAACACCCCGGATAGCCATTGTCAACGGTGCGACAAAACTGTGCTGATATTAGTGGTTTACAGCCAGCATCAGCTTCCAACCCAAGAAAGTAGAGATAAAAACTGGCAAGTGGTGTTGACTTTGGATGGACCATTACTACAAGAAGCAGAGTTTCCACAATAAGCAAAACTGGTGGGACTTAACAGCAGAAGAAGACAAGTTCAGCTTTAAGAATGACCTGTTGTCTATATCAAATGCTCTGCATGGCTTTCTAAAAAAGGGGAGTGGAGAAAATGTAACTAAAACATGGTCCCACTTCAATCAGATTTCTTCATAAATATCACCTTGTCAGAGATGCTGTAACTTAACATAGATGGTGTTTCTTACCCCATTCCCCTTCCCCTGCCTTCATTTGATTCTGCGGTCCAGCATACGGTGATCTAGTGTTGCTACTCAGCCTTCTGCTTTAGTAGAAAAATAATCTCCTTGGAGGTCAAGATTTTCCTACCTTGTTCACTAGTAAAAGCCCAATTGCCTAGACTAGAGCTTTGGGTATGTTTGTTTAACATGTATGTTAAATAGATGGACTAGTGGCTGACAGGGTTTCTCTATGTGCCAGTTATGTCTTGAGCAACCTATGGGTTATCCCATCCAAAGGAACCAGATCCATCAACTGCAATAGTAGAAGGGACCAGCCCTAGAGGTCAGCTCCATGTGGCTTAGACAGTTGTACCAATGTCTAAACACTAAATATCTGTTAACCAGGGCCATGCCATTTTGTGAAGATGCTCCATTTTGATTGAACTGTGACAGTAATTCATTCCTCTAGAGTCTTAACCTTCCCTGTCCTACTGATCTCCAGGAATGCCTGACCAGGAACAACATTTATCACCTTGTATTCTTTAGCTCACCAACTCTCTGGTTACCCTAGCAATGGCCATCCATGAACCAAAATGAAAAATATTTTAATCCCTTCTCACCCACCCACTTTCTGCTCTGTAACCACCCCAACCTGTAGAAAGATTCTCATTGTAGGGAAGGGAATGGGAAGAGAGGAGGGAGGGGAAACTGTGGTTGGAATGTAAAATAAATGAAAAAAATTTTAATTGGAAAAAAAGGAAAGAAAGATTCTCTTACCAGAGCCCTCCCTCTTCAGGATTTTCTCCAGAATAAAAAGTAATAATAACAAGCTGTGCTGCACTGTCCTTGAGTGGCTGGTTTACTTGTTGTCTTTCCTTCCTGTCAATCTTACACTCCATAAGTCTGCCTCATGGGTTAGAGGACAGGCAGAGCTGTGTTTTGTTTGTTAGTAGAGTAGACATATGTTCTACATTTGAGATTAAAGTCATTTCCTCCTCTCACTAATTCTCAAGGGAAAAATAATGCCCCAAAGTCTTATTTATGTTAACTACGTCATCATCTCCAACTACTACCAGGAGAATTAATGGTTGAACTTCTGTTCCATAGACCAGACATTTTATGGTGTAAGAAGCAAGCATGGAGATGTAGACAGGAGACCTACTGGGCCTGAAATCCAGTCACTAACAAAGGAACAGCCTCAGCAATGCTCTGACGGGGACTGCTGGGGTGTCCTCTGTGGAAACAGTGTGAACGCTGAAGAAAGTTATTCCGGTCACATTTGTTTGTTCATTCTGAATCAAAGCGGACTAAGTACATTGTATCGGTTATTTGGATTTGTGATGGAAAGTGAGATGGCTGCTGTGGGCTCTTGCCTGCGTTTCTCATCATGAGAGCCATGAAAGAGGATATACAGCTAGAACTTTTCTAGTCTCAACCCCATCGTAATTGTTTTCCTTTTTTTGTGGTGGATAAGCAAATAAAATGTAATTGATAGTTGAAGTGTATAACCCTAAGCAAATCTCCACAGCTGCAGAATGGCCATTCCAACTGTATAGAAGCTCACTGAGATGTAGAGTTTGAGACTAGGCAAGCGTTTGAGTGGCTTCCTTAAACCAGCTGTGAGATGTCTTTACTTGTGAATTCATTACAATAGAGTGATTTTTGTTTAAAGTAGGATGGATTTAGTTCTAGGGAAGGAAATGATAGATAGAAGAATTTAGACATAAGTATTTTTAAACCTGCCACTTTCTCTGCCATCAAAAAGGCTAAAGTGCCCACACAGCATTGAAAGCAAGGTCACCTGCAGGAAATTTCAGAGCTCTTTTCTGTACTGGTGTTCAACTGAGACCTCCCAGCAGAGCCTGCACCCAACAGTATCCTGCCTTCAAATGTGCTTTGGGGCAACCTATAAGTTGTTTCCAGCTTCCAAAACATCTGATTCCAAGAACACTACTTTGAAAGTTAGCAAAGCACACATTAATTCCTTGTGGTCTGTGTTAAACAGCCGGAAGGAGGCTGGGAACACAATTTTTACTCAACAGCTTCTGTCAAAGAGAAGAATGACTATTGTAAGGTAGAAATGAGACAAGAAAGTTCTGAAATGTTGTGGAGGACCAGAGGGAAACAATGTCTTCCGACTATGACAGGACAGCTGCACTCATGAATTCATAGCAGCCATGGTTGCCTACGTAAGAATTGCATAAGATCAAGTAAGGAAACATTCCAGCACAGGAGAAAAGGGAACACATGAGCCTCCACCCCTAGCTAAGGAGCCATTGGAAGATGGCCGCTAGAGGAGAGAGTGAGATCAAGTCATTAAACATTCCAGCATTGGAGAGAAGGGAACACATGAGCCTCCACCCCTAGCTAAGGAGCCATTGGAAGATGGCTGCTAGAGGAGAGCGGGTCAGCTTTCTTTAGGCATGTGTCTCCCGATAGGCTGAACAATCTCCAGTAGATGAACCCATAACTGTGAGCATATCGGCAGCACTAAATAAACTCAATAAGTAGGAAAAGAAAAAAAAAGACATGAAGTCAAAAGAAAGAGTGAGTTCTTAGAGAAGTTGGAAGGGGAATGGGGACAGAGAAGATAAAGATACATTATATCCATGTATGAAATTCTCAAAGAATAAATCAAAATATTTTATAATTTAAAAAAAAGAACAGAGGCTAAATGAATACCCTCAACAGTTACAGCCTGGAGCCATACAGAGCACTAAGTCAGGACACCAACTCCCCTATTTCCTGTGCCTTAACCAGACTCAACTGATCACATATAAATAGAAGGCAACAGGTGTTACTCCTTATATGAAAGACGGGATGGAGAAACGCAGATTTTAAACACCTCTGAGAACATTTGTTGTCTAGTTGGTTTTGTATCAAGAAATAATCCTAGTTATTCTTTCCCTGTACACATGTGCAATGTTTTACTTACATGTACAGTAGTAACTTTCAAAACCAACATACAAGGAGTCTTCCGTGCTCTGCCCTATAAATTGCATGGGGTCCTCAGAGCTGACCTATAGTATGTAGTGCTCTCCATCACAGCTCTACTGAGCATCCTCCTGGCACCTGCCATCTGCCCATCAGGTACTGTCTTTATACGTGGTAGGCCCCATTCTGTACAATCCCTCCCAAACTGCAATAATAGTTGGTACCCATACCATACCTCATGTATTGAACAAGACTGTTTTGATGGCCCTCTCAACTTGATTAAACTTCAGACATGTTCCTCCCTGAACTCTCTATATAACGGACTTTCTTTTGCAAATTTGTAAATCCGTGCTAAAGAGATGGCTCAGCAGTTCAGAGCGCTTGCTGTTCTCCCGAAGGATCCTGGCACTGACATAGGGTAGCTCACAACTGCCTGAAACTCCAGCTCCAAGTGATTCAATGCCTTCTTCTGTCACTACAGGACCTCTACACTGTGCCCATGTATGTACACAGACACACATATACACATAAATAAATCTTTTCTCTTTTTTCTAAATATAATTTTTTTATTTAAAAAAAAATTTTTAGCCAGGCAGTGGTGACACACGCCTTTAATCCCAGCACTCAGGAGGCAGAGGCAGGTGGATCTCTGTGAGTTTGAGGCCAGCCTGGTCTACAGAGTGAGTTCCAGGACAGGCTCCAAAGCTACACAGCAAAACCCTGTCTAGAAAAACCAAAATCTTTTTTCCTTTTACATACCAACCCCTGTTTTCCCTCCCTCATCTTTTCCCATTCCCCCCTCCACCTACCCCCATCCTATACCCATCCCCTTTTCATAGAGGGTAAGGCCTCCCTTGAGTAGTCAACACAGGCTGTCATACCATGTTGGGGCTGGACCTAGCCCCTCCTCCCTGCATCAAGGCTGAATAAGTCATTGCACCATAGGGAATGGGGTCTAAAGAGCCAGTTTGTGTACCCAGGATAAGTCCTGGTCCCATTGCCAGGGGACCCACAAGCAGTTGAAGAGAGGGAGGAAGGATTATAAGAGCAAGTGGGGGTCAGAATCATGATGGGAAAAACACAGAAATAGCTGACCCAAGCTAATGGGCGCTCACAGACTCTGGACTGACAGCTGGGGAGCCTGCATGGGACTGAACTAAGTCTTTTCTCTTAATGTGTAAATTCTTTCTCTCCCTTTTGAGATAGAAATCTCTCAAAAACCTGGGAGCTGTCACTTTGAAAGCATTTAAAGATCTTATCAGACTTCCCACCTCTGTGGGAGGGTGGGAGCCTCAATTCTACAAGTGCCAGTTCCCAGGGGAAACAATCTAATCCCTTCCATCAGCCTGCCACCATTCCACCTGTTTCCCAGAGCCCCACAATGCTGAAAATGACCCCTGCCTTTTGTTTCAGCAGAGTTGAGCCCCATCTCTCCCTACACCTTGACTGCACCATTCTTGTCTTGAACAAGGTTCCTGGCCTGTTTATGTCCATCTGGTGCAATTGCCCCCTTGACGGTTTAGATAAACTAACATTTATAAAAGTTCTTTAACTGTGTGGTGTTGATAGATGATCCTGGACAGGAAGAAAGGGAGGAAAAGGATCAATCTGTAGCTAGAGAGCTTTTCTCTCTGGGTCCCACCAAGTCCTGCCAGTCTCGGAGCCCAGACTCTTAATCCCAGGGTCGTGAGTTCAGGCCCCATGTTGGGCGCCATTTGTAGCCGGAGAGCTTTTCTCTCCAGGTCCCACCAAGTCCCGCCAGTCTCAGAACCCACTTATAAAATAAACACACAGACGCTTACATTATTTAAACAGTTTGGCCATTAGCTCAGGCCTATCATTGTCTAGCTCTTACTCTTATATTTAGCCCATTTCTATTAATCTATACTTTGCCACGTGGCTTGTGGCTTACTGGTACCTTACATCTTGCTTGTTCTGGTGGCAGCTCCAGGCAGTCTCCCCCCTCTGTCTTCCTGTTCCCTCAGTTCTCTTCTCTGTTAGTCTTGCCTATATTTCCTGTCTAGCTACCGGCCAATCAGTGTTTATTTATACAGAGTGATATCCACAGCATCAATCTACAGCCCGTTTCTTTCTGGGATACACAAATGCCTATGTACTAGCATCCTCTTGTACAAATGGCATGATACATCCTACCTCATGTATACAATGGGCCTTCCTTTGTCAGGGGACCTCTTACATACGTACCACCATGTTAACATCCTTTGACACAAACGATATTGTTGGTGGTCAGTAAATCCCTTTACATGGCCCATGGTCCATAAAAGCCTTTGCATCAGATGAGGCCAGAGTATCACTTATATTTAAGAATAAATCCTGCTTCGGCCTGTTTGTACAGCTACCATCTTCCTAAGGCCAGCTGTGTCTACTCACAAACTGTCATTATAGCTGGGCTTGTTGACTGTTAATGTTCTCTCATAGAAGAAGTAGGCAGGGAGAGTCATGGGATCCAGTGTGAGTACCCAGTCACCACTAACCAGCCAGCTTTATGCAATTTTATTCTAATTGCTTGTAGCCTTAGGATCTTGTAGTGGGAATGGGGGCTAGAGTATTTAGACTAGGGAAAACTAGGAGAATGGGTTCCATCTGCAGCTATGGGGAGGCCATCATCCATGCTGGGTATAGACTTTCCAGCATGGCTGCTTTGGGGGGGTCACCCATGAACATATCAATAACCTCTCACCCATGCTATAAAATTAAACTCAATAATCTTATTGGTTCCCGGGGGGTGGGGTTTGGTGGAATTAAACTTCAGCTTGTCATTGGGACCTTAGGAGGAGTGGGTAGATGTTAACACCCTTCCCCAGGGAGGAGATTGTTGCAACACAACCTGAAGACTAGCCTATGTGCTCCTACAAAAGTGAAAAGAAACATGGCACTCCTGAGGACAAGCTAAGAGACTGGGAGGAATGACTTCTCAGTGAGATATGTACTTACACACCCCAAAACCTTCCCCGGATACAACTGATCGTAGATCTCCATGGCTGGACCTGCCCACTCTCTGATTCCCCACTCAGAAAGAGTAACTTTCTCCCTGCTCTCCCCATCTCCCTTCTGCAGACCAAGTCCTACATCTGCCTGGACCGTGGTTCAGAGCACTTGAACTCTCTCGGCAGCCCCATGCCTGTGGCTGTTGGCCAACTGCTGAGCCTGCTTGCTCTCATGAACCCTAACCCAGGAAGCACAACTTTCCTCCTTCCTCTTTGCAGCTCCAGCAACTGCTGAGACCTCCAGCTTGCCCTGCCCTGTCATTTTCTCTCTATAACACCAATCAATCATCCCTTTGTTCCATTCTGTTGTAAGAGTTTCCCTGGGGAGGTGTGGGCAAACACCTAGTCACCCAGGTGGGGCACAAACACAGACCAAGAGAAAGATTCCACTCAAGTCAAGCTTGCTGAATCAATGAGATTATTGGTCTTGTGTATTGGAGCACAAGTGAGGGGTTACTTCAGGAACTTGAACAGCTGCAGGACTGCAACATCCCACCCCATTGTGGGTGATGATGTCATCGAATCTGCATCATGGATCCCTATCTTCAGTTAACCTTTCACCTCTTCTACGCTTCTGTGTCCTCCCCATCGAGACCACGTGTAATATGAACACAGAGAGACTGTAGCAGAGTGCACAGGGCCTGCACAGGTTCAAGTCAGATGGGGTCCCAGTGCCATCGGGAGGAAGTGGACACCAGCTCCCATCCCTAACCAAGATGCTATCTCCAATTGATGACCACTTGCAAAGGAAAAATTAGTTTTCTACAATGGAGTCTCACTGGGTATATAAACCACACTTAAGGGTAAGCCTTAGGCCCAGCAGTAGATGGACAACACAAAATACAATACAAAAATCAACTCAATGGTATTTTTGTAGATTTTTTTTCCTCAGATTGTTCTGATCAGCTATTTTTTTTTTTATCTCACTGGTTTTTTGCTTGTATATTGTGGGTTCCAGTTTTGTGGTCACATGAGTTTCGTATGTGTGTCTGTGTGTCTGTCAGTGTGTTTCTTGTTCTTTTCTTTGTTTTTTTTTTTAAACGTCTGATTTGTTTGGGTTTTTTCCTTTATTTTTTCTCATTTGTTTTCTAAAGAGAGAATGAAGGATAGGGAGGGAGGTGGGGAGGATTTGAGAAGAGTTGAGGGATGATCAGAATATATTATATGAAAAAAAGTATTTTCAATCACAAAAAAAGGGCCATGTGCAGCCGTGGGTAGGAGAAGCTAATGGTCAGATCCTTGGGTGAAGGTCTACTGATCTCTCCAACTCCTTCTAGTGGGGAGCATCAACGGTGCTGTCACCATCACCACAGACTTAGCTCTCTTGGTATGTACTGGTCCGCTTATCTGTTGCCATGACGACCAAGCCAAAGTCGTCTCTGTTCCATGTGAGCTAATGGTCACTTTAGACCTGAAGGCAAAGCTCCACTACAGCATTGTCTATGGTTTTTTTAAGTAATTTTATCTATGAGAACAAGAGCCTGAAAAAGGACACTGTGTGTCCCACACTGACAATATCATAGGCTTAGCTGTGAGCTATAACCTAATACCATTACAAGAGTGCCAGGGGGCTGATGCCCAGCACTGAGCCTTCTACCTTCTACAGGAGAAAGAAGAAACCCAAGGAGGTGTGGCCACGGATAGCTGTCTCTGTCCTGATTGCCATGGACATAGAACAGACTCACTATCCTCAACTGTACATGAGTCACAGGGAGAAGTCATGTGGAAGTAAGTCACCAGCCCTTCAATGCTCCCATGTGGCAAATGAACACAGTACTGACTTGTTGGGGACAGCAGGCAGGACACAGGATGCTGGCCTTCTTGCTGTGGATGTGTAGAGCTTTCGGGGTGGCTACCAGATCCTCAGATCCATTCTCTAGATAGATGGTCAGCAGAAAAGGCCAGAGGGATGTTCTGCAGTCCAGCGGCCCCTTGGGGATAACCCCATGGGGGTGGTCACCCTTTCCTCAGGACTGAGCCAGCTCCAGCTTTCCACTCTTCACTCCTACCACCACACACACTCTTCTCCTTCTCTTTCTTCTCTCTCTCTCTCTCCCCCTTCATTTTCTCTCTCTTCTCTTTCTCTCTCTTCTCTCTCATCTCCCCATCTCCTCTCTCTCCCCTACCCTCCTCTCTTAGCTCCCTGTCCATCATCCTTTCTTCTCCCTCCCTCTGTTCACATACTCTTAGGCATTTAACTCCCACAACCACTTTGAAGGAAAGCACTGACTCCTTTATCTCCAGGCCAGGTCTAAAGAAAAGAAATGCAAGCCTCCATCTCAAATCTCATCTCAGGGTGTCTTGGAGTACAAAGTTTTTGAAGGAGAAAGAGGAGGAGAGTGTGGCGCTGCAGTGGGTGATGAGTCCATGGCGAGCGGCCAGGGTCTTCGTCGCCCATCAGAGTGTCTCCTTCCCTCTGCCCTGGGGAAACTTCTCCATTTGCTCTCCTGAGCCTGACATGAGCCTCTCTTAGGCAACAATGATTAGGGTGAGAAAAAACAACAGGAAGCAAGGCAAACCTGAGCTGGCTTTGGAATGAGAACCCTTCTAATTCAGGACTCTGTCCCCAGATGTCAAAACCTTCACCCAAACGCCCCCTTAGTATGCACTCAGGGAAACCACCTCATCTGCAACTCAACATTTTTCATGTATTATTGTTTTTGTTTACTTTGCTTTTTTCATTACTAGGAATGACCCTAGGACTACTTCTGTGTGCTAGGCAAGGACTCCACCAATGAGCTATATTCCCAGTCCCTTTTTCACTTCATGTTTTAAGACCGAGTCTCACTGAGTTGCTCAAGCTGGCCTTGGACTGGCTCTGTGGACCAGGTGGAGCTGAAGCTTTCCCTTCCCTTGCCTCTGCCTCCATAGCTGGGTTGACAGACCTGTGCCTCCAGGCTGTTTCTCCAGTCTCAAACAGCAGAAATGTTGGAGCAGTTTTTATTAGAAAATCCAAAAATCGTTCCAATTTATTTTTCCAAGCTTATAATTTGATCCCCCAAAAGATATACATTGGAAGTGTTTTAAGCAGAATCCAGCCATCTCAAACCTTTTTAGAATAGTTTCCTCCTAAAAAGTTGCACCCTGGGAATGTCAGTACAAGCCAGGGAAAAAGTTGCATGGACCCAGAGCGCCACCTAGGGTCTGGGAGTGGAAATGACAGTCTCCAGTCCTCTGAGCTTAGTTTCGCTAAAAAGCCATCCAGGTGTTCTTTCCCTGGAGCAAAGCGGGCAATTAGGTGATGAGAGCATCTGCCTGTGAGGTGAACTAAGGCAGATGGGGGTCTCTTGGGGATTTAGGATGGAAAAATAGAATAGCCTGAAAGGATCCCTCTGAGCATGTGGGAAACTACCCACACAGCAGAACCTGGGAGGACCCCTTCACAGGGCACCAGAAGTGGGGTGTGTTTGTTTGCAGAAAGAGCGGATGGGACTCAGCAAGAGCTTGATGGAAGTGAAAGGGGGGGCGGTCAAGAACAGCTCCTGAGTTTGTAGTCTGATTAGCTAAGGATTGTGCTGCTGTGTAATGAGATGGGCCAAACTAGTGAATCTTAGTCAGAAATCTGACGCTGTCTGTGCTGGTTAGTTCCTGTCAACTCAACACCAACTGGAGTCACCTGGGAAGAGGGACCAGCAATTGAAGAAATGCCTCCATCGGATTAGCCTGTGGACAAGTCTGTGAAACATTTTCTTGATGAATGAATGATTGATGAGAGAGGGCCTAGCTCAATGTAGGTAATGACACCCCTGGGCCCAGGTAGTATTTAAAAAAATAAAAAAGCTGGCTGAGCAATCCATAGGCAGCAAGCCTGCAAGCAGCATTCTCCCATGGCCTCCACTTCAGTGCCTGCTCTGACTTCCCTCAGGGATGAACTGTTACCTGAAAGTCCAGGATGAAATAAACACTTCCCTCCTCAAATTGGTTTGGTCAGTGTTTTACGCCAGCAACTGGAAGTAAACTAAATAAAGTCTTGCTTCCATGATCTGGACAGCTTGTAAGTGTCCAGGTAGTTCTCCCTGATGGTTCCAGAGAAAAGACTGAAACCATCCATGCAAATGGGTCAAAAGAAGCTCACTGAGCAAGATCCTGAGCTTCAAAGATGTTTTCAGCCACATTAGCACAACACTCATAAGAATGCATGAATCGTGTGAAGGATCAATCACTCTGCAAAAATCAGCCTAGAGCCATGATTTTCAACCTGGAGTCGAACGACCCTTTTGCAGGGTCCTGCATATCAGATATTTATATCATGATTCATAACAGTAGCAAAATTACAGTTATTTTCATTGAAATAATTTTATGGTGGTGGGGGGTCATCACAACACGAGAAACCGTATTAAAGGGTCACAGCATTAGGAAGGTTGAGAACCACTGGCCTAGACCATAATCCAGGCCAGCCTCAGTTTCCCAGACTTATGAGGGCTCACCTCCCAGTCATTAACTCTCCAGCATTGGAGTGGATCGTGGCTAGTTTCCAAGAGGCTGGGAGGGACTGCTTGTGAGGTGCTTACCCAGGACATTCAGCAGCTTCTTGGTACTGATCAGCCATCCTCTCCTCCCTATCCACCTGGGAAGAGGCCCTCCATAACACCAAAGCAATTCTAGCAACTGATGCTGCTTGGTAGAAACCACCTACTAGTTCACTCACTCCTGCCTCAGCACTCTCTCTACCTGGCCATTTGCTCCACTGGTCACTGTTTTTAACTAGATTTTCAGGTTAAATCTTGACTCAGACAATGCCGATCCCAAAGAACCTGATGGAAGAGAAAGTCAATAGGAAGGAAGGTTGACCCATAAAGTTATGTGATAAAAATCTAAAGTCAGGGGTAACGGCACCCACCAATCATCCCAGTGACTTGGAAACATGAGGTGGGAAGGGGCTGAAGCCCAGGAGTTCAAGACCAGCCTAGGTAACAGGAAGGTAACAGGTAACAACCCCATTGCACAAACAATTCTTTATTTTATATTAAGTTATATAGTCCATGCTTTGTGCTCTACTTAGAGCACCAGTGCTCATTAAATAATAATTCCATCCAAAGGAAAAAATCTCAGTTCCATATACCTTACCAAATTGTAAAAGAGGAAGGAAAAAGAGGACCCCCTTCCATCCCAGTGAATCGGTCTTTCCTATCACCCACAAGTTCCCACCTGTCTCTCCTGAAACCCCTGTTCTTTCTGGCAGCCTGGTCCTTTCACTGTCCCTGCAGTGTCAACTGTGTCTCCTCTGAACCCTATCACATCACTGCATCCCTGTGACCCTGCAGGTCAGATAAAATCCTCGCCCTGACATGCAAGGTCACAATGAAGCTGCCACTTCTCCATTCCCATCACCCACACCTTCTCCAACCATCTCTCATCTGTCAAGCTGGGTCCAGAGACTCCAAGGCTTCCATCCTCTACCATCTGTTTGTCATGGCCACGGATCTTTCCCTGCCACCCTATCCCAGTATGGTTTAGTTTGGTTTTTGAGAAAGAGTCTCATTGTGCAGCCCAGGCTGGTATCAAACTCTCAATCCCCCTGTCTCAGCCTCCAGAGTGCTGTGATTATAGACAAGAATGAATTCCCACGCTTTCTATCCAATCTCCAAAATGTGTCCCTTCCATGAAAACTTATTCCCCACATCTCATGTAGTATTTTTTTCTCTTTATACTCTACCTAAAATTTTCTTGATATATCTGTCTTCTTATTTCATCTTACAGTTACTTAATTAGCTTCTCTCTCCCCCTCCAGACGGCAAATTGCTCAAGGGTACACACTCATTTGCAAGGGTGACAGAGCAGTCAGTATTTAATGGCATAGGCTCCACATCCAAATTGCCTGGGTGTAAATTTTGGCTCTACCACTCACTGGCTGAATGCATCTGGCAAACACAACTTCCTTAGGCTTTGTTTCTTGATCTGTAAATTCTCTATATTTAGAAGGGTTAATGCATGCCAATCTGAGGTCAGCCTTTACCATGCTGAATAACTATTAAAATCGGCTTTTTCTCTCTTGGTTTTGGTTGATACTTGATGGCAATAGATGCCATATTTCAAAGTAAAGCTACCACAGAGAACTCACAAGAGGAGAGCAGACACAGGACCAGCTTGATGTTCAGAGAAATGAAAGAAAGGAAAGCCAGATTTTATGATGTGATAGAAATCTGTGAGCCTAACCCCACCAAAAGCCCATAGCAGAGGAGGCCTGAGGAGTAAACCTAATACTGTCATTTAGCTACATTGTCATGGTGCCAAGATGCTGTCTAAAGAGTTATGTTCATCCCGAAGATAAATGCTATTCACAGCCTTAGTCAGAGAAGCTTTTCTTTGCCATGAACAACACTGAATGCAGAGACCCACAAGGCTGCTCAGGTGCTACACACAAGTGATGCTTGAGTGCTCAGCCCTAGAGCCCTGTATCACCCCTGTAAGAGGAAGGGATCATTGCAAAGTGGGGATGGGGACAATGTGGAAGCTGTGAAATGCTGGCTTCTGGGCACAGCACAGTCAATGCCGTCATGACCTCATAGCAGCTGTGCCTGTTCACAATGGACCTGCTCAAAAACAGGTCATGAAATAATCAGTCATGAAATAAGAAGGAGCCGATCAGCCTTACCCATCCCTGCTGAAATGCTAGCTACAGATAGACTGTGGGGGAGGGGTACTCACCGTCTTTGTCAGGTTCCCACTGAGGAGCCCACCAGGCTCCTCCATTCTGTAGTTTCAAACCCTTGGCCACACAGGTGATCCTGGTTAAACTCAGTAGATCTCAAAAAAGTAGGACATAAATTATAGTGAGGAAGAGGATTTAATAGAGGATAGTAGAGAAGGGGGGCGGTTACAGCAATGTATATGTAAAACTAGCAACAAATTCAATAAAGTCCCCAAAACATTTTTAAAATACGTGACTCTGTATTTTCCTGTTGGAAGACATTGCTGGCTGATAGAGGTCCCAGTCTCCACATGGCCTGATAGCTTATCTCAATAGCTCACTAACTGGAGCTCCCTCCCTCCAGCAGAACCTCCTGCCTCTACCTACTCTTATCTAGAGAATGTCCCTGGGCCTGGAGGACTGACCTGGTCTGAAAGCTGTCTCTAAACCAGATGCCTGACTTATCTTGAGCTTAAACCCTAACACAGATCCCTGCTAGAAGGCTTCCTTGCATATGATAACTAAGACTTGTGCTAGGAGCCTTATAATAGGAGCATGCCACTTAATGCAAATTAGGATTTGTCCCCAGGCTCCGCAATCCTATATGTTCCTTATACTCTGGAATAAAGTTGATCTGATTCACCAAAGTCTGTCTCCTGGAGGTCTCTCTCTGTTCGTGCTCATGGGCTGCATACCCCGCTTTTGGTCACCACTACTGCCTCTTACTCGCCCAACCTGGTGGCTGACAGGCCAGGAGGAAAAGAGGACCCACACACACACACACACACACACACACACACATCTTCCCTAAACATTTTTTATCTGTCAAATTGGATTCTCAGGGAATTCCAAGATATTCCAGTTGGAAAGCTGACATCCCTGTTCGCTCAAGCCTTCTGTGGAGTGCTCCATGAAATAATAATACTCAGGGACCTCATGTGACCCCATATTAGGGTAGCCTAGTAACCAGTGTGTATCAACTTCAACCATCTGAGAAAGTCAAAGGCCAACATTTGCGCTTGCCAGGAGCTGATTGTTCAGCTGGGAATGCAACTTCAGCCCCACCCCTCCTTCTCCAGACCCCACCCCCCAGAAAGTCTGCCAAGCAGCAGCTCCTCTCCTGGAGCCTACAGGGTATTTAAGGCCCCCTCCTTAGGAGCAGCATGTGATTTCTCCTCTTCCCCTGAGATCCCCCAGGAATGCTTTGCTCAGATTAAACTTGGACTTTTAATTCAGCTTGATTTGGCTTATTGTATCAGCGGAGTTACCCACTACTGAGGATTTTCAAAATACTTATCACTAATGTCAGAGGAAGCAAAAGGGAGGAAGTGGCGTGAGTGGAGTCAGACTTTGTGAGGTAGAAGGATGTCTCCTTAGAAGAGAAATTGATTGGGAAAGAGACCAAGACAGTCCAGGAGAGACTGCAAGTCTTAGCCTAACAGTACCATCTGGGAGGTAAGAGATAAGTCACCCTCATCAGGATGAGGCTAAAGCTACCAGTGCCTGCCCACAGGAAGGCTTAGGAACAGCCTAATAACAGATCTTGGACTCAAGGGAACTGCAGGCAAGAGAATCCAGCCACTTTGGAGTAAGATCGTAGGAGAGCCGTGTGCAAATTATCTCTAGACAACTTGATCTGTATGTCTGCCTCACACAGAAGTTCAGTTCAGGACCATTCTAACCTGGTGAAAACAGTTCCTTTCCCCACCCTCCCCTGGTCAAGTCAATCATCAGAAGCTGGCTGAAATAAGATGGATGAGGGGGGAAGCCACTTGTACCCCCTCCTCTGACCGTATCTCTTTCTCTCCCTCAAGCCTAAGCAGGAGGGAGGAGGAAACGCCTCAGTGTTAAGTCCAGACCAATGTTTAAACTATAACAGAGGAATGGACGTTTTTCTAATTGTCTTACCTAGGAATAATCAGTGATTTAGAGGGATAGAAGACGGAAAAGTCAATAAGGGCATGGTATGAGTCCTGCCTAGCAGAAGTAGAGTTGACCTACAGTAAGATAGACATTCAAGGGATGTTCCCTGTTTGGATTCCTTTTATTCTCCCTTGCTAGTGTTCTGAATCCAGGGAATATGTATCTCCTTCTCTATTCACATGGTTAGTGATCTACAGCTATGTGCCAGCATGATATCCAGGAAACAGAGACAGAGATGACAAGGACCCTCCCTTCATAAACACGGAAGGCTAATGTATCCATAGCAGGTGAATAGAAAAATTGAGACTGCAGAGCCTTGCATGCCCATAGATGTGTGCACACCAATGGACCAGGCACAGAAGGCAGGCACACTGGCAGAAGCTATGCATTGCCCCAGATGGAGCAGTCAGGTATGAGGCTGTGTGTGGCACAAGTCATGGGCACCAAACACGGAAGCAGGCTTGCTGCAAGAGACCTCCTGTGGTGGGTGTTTTAGAGTCACTGGGATACCAAAACCATCACTCAATTCTTGGGAAGTTTCTGCAAAGCAATTCATTGTTTGTCCTGTTCTAAGACTTCTTGCCCTGGTTAAACTGCAATGTCTCTGGGAAGAGACTACATGACTGCGTTTTGGACAGGGGGACTTGAAAGATTATTTCCTCAGGCACAAGATCTGATGAATGACATTCAGAGAACACATTCCCAGTTTCTCCTGAAAGCACACACTTAAGACTCTGCAGGCTGGAGGTCCATCTGTCATTGCTTTACATCCGTGGTTCTCAACCTGCCTGATGCTGGAACCCTTTAACACAGTTCCTCATGTTGTGGTAACCCCCAACCATAAAATTATTTTTGTTGCTACTCCATAAAACTGTAATTTTGCTACTGTGATGAATCGTAACGTAGATGTCTGATATGCAGGATATCTGATATGTGACCCCTGTGAAAGGGCCATTCAACCCCAAAGGGATCACATCCACAGGTTGAGACCCACCGCTTTGAGAGAGTAAGAATGGTTGGGGGTGGGGGGAGGGCAGATGTAATTCTGACCTGAAGTGCACTCGTGACAGAGGAGCAAGGTGCTTCAGACAGCCCTTCAGAATTGCCGCAGTGAGGAGAGGGGCCTGGCTTCTGTCCCTAGCATCAGTCAGAGTGTTTTCTGGGAAGGGTGACGGTGCGCTGCTGTACCACTGAAGCTAGTGAAGTGGAAAGTACAGAAACCGTATCTGCAATCCGACATCAGCCCCCCCCCCCCAACCTATCCCTTAGCCTGTCCTTGGTCCTCTACTCATTTGAGGGCCTGGGTGTGTCATTTCCCCCAGCTCCTGAAGAGCCTAGCCTCTCCTTGAGCAAACAAGCTATTTCTCAGAATCTGCCACACTGTCTCAGTTTCTCCAACAAGCTCAGGAGATCAAAGAGAAAACGACGCTGAGATCAAAGTAGCATGCCTTTAGCTTATCTGCTCGGAGTCCCAGTTCTGAGGACTGACCCAGGATAAGTCAGAACAGCAGATGCTCCAAGACATCTCCAACTGCTACCAGCAGGATGCCATGTTATTATCTTGAATGATGTAGGCCCCTGGACACTCTTAAGGTGCTTTCTGAGCCAGAAACTCCCATTTTACATTTTATACTTAGTCTAAACCCAGGAAATGTGCCCAATCCTTTGGCCAAATCCAGTGAGCTTAGGAAAATCTGATGTCTCAAGCCTCCTCCATGGGAAAACTATGTCTGCATTTTTTTCCAAATAAACATTACCTCAATACCGACTTTGCGCCAGGAAATCTGGTTGGCACTGAGAATAAAGAGATAAACAAGACACAGGGCCTCCTTTCTAGGGCTTCAAAGGTTGTCGTGGAAAAGGATGAATGGAACTCAGCGCTATGGAGCAGGACATTCTAGGCATGTTGGAAGGAAAATCTTTCACCAGACCAAGGCAATCTGCTCTTCCAACAGCTTTCTGAACTATGCCAAATGGTACTAATATCCATTGCCAAAATCTCAGCAGGGAAGATTATTGCCAAGCCATGCTGCAGCACCTCTAAAAGGTGGGGGGGCAGTATTTGAACGACTCACTGTGGAGAGAAGACTCCTTACCAATCCTGCTAATAGCTCTGAGATGGCAAGCTTGCTTTCTGCAAGCTATAAAACACATTGTTTCTTTGAGCCTTCTTGGGAGGCCAGGCCAGCCCACCCAGTGGATCTGCTCCAGGCTGAGCAAAAGTTCTGGGGTTTGTCAGCGTCTGACAGAGAACGCCACTGTCACTCCAACTTTGTATCCCCAGGAGATGGAATCAGGATATGCAACACCCGACACCCTCTGTCATTCTGTGTGGATACTTGATTTCTAGGCCACTACAGATGAACTACTGTAAATCATAGAAAATGGATACTTACACTAGCCAAATCAGCAGAAGTGGACACTGCAACTGTTAAAAAAGCCTCCTTGTCTATGTAAGAAAATGCTTTAGAGTTCCTTGGCAGTCTCACTTTTTTATTATTAAGGAAATGTCACCTTGACTTTCATCAGTCAGGCCTATGAATAAGTGGACTCTGCAGTAGTCCACTGGGGGCTGCCATCTGAGGGTCAATATGCTGAGATCACAGCAAGAACAAACAGCTGCTCATTCACATGAGACCAGAAGAAGACACCTGGAAGCAAGGAAGGAACGTTTGCACTTGATTCTTAGCAGGTGAAGAGCTAATGAGGCTGTCTCAGCAACATAGAAGCTCATGGGAGGTATGATCCTAGACAAGATAGACGAAAAAGATGTGCAGGGTAAATTGAGGTGGAATTTGTGTGGAGTCCTGACTGACACCAAAGACAAAGGTGGTGGCATCTCAAGATGCACAGAAAGCAAAGAAGGAATCATTTAAATCCAAACCCAGAAACAAACATGTCTTGGTGCCAATTCCCGAGCTCTGATCCCTGTTCTATGCTGCTAGGTGACCTCATAGGCTTCTCTAGCCCTCAGTCTTGTTATCTGTAAAGTGGGAGTGTTAATAGTATGTACTCCACGAGGATATTGTGATATTAGATGAGGGTAGAGAGACAGAAAGGGAATTAAGACATAATAGACCAAGCATGGTGACTCACACCTGTCTTCTTGACTCTTGGGGGTGGGGGTCGGGGGGTCGGGGGAGCTAAGGCAGGATGATCAGGAGTTCTAAGCTAGAGTTGACCAGTGGAGTGGGAAAACAGCCTACGCTACATGAGATCATATCTCAAAAAAAGGAAGGAAGGAAGGAAGGAAGGAAGGAAGGAAGGAAGGAAGGAAGGAAGGAAGGAAGGGGAGAGAGAGAGAGAGAGAGAGAGAGAGAGAGAGAGAGAGAGAGAGAGAGAGAAAGAGTTGGCTGGGGGTATAGCTCAAAGATAAAGCACTTGCCTGGCATGCTCAAGGACCTGGGGTCTAGCCCCAGCACCACCAAAAAGAAATCAGCAGAACAGATATTACAATTGCTGTGTAACAAGTGCTCCGTGACATGCCACTAATGTTATTGTCATTATTCACAACACAAAGAAAGTAAGTCTACCTTTGCCATCTAGGTAATAGTCTTCCTTTAGCTGTTGCTGTATTGCCAAAAGCTCCAGAAGGACAGAGTATTTAGACAACTGAATTTGAAAGTGTCTAAGAAAGGACAAAGATGGCAGCCTCAGGGCAGGATGAGGGGGACCCGTGGACAGGTGAACAGGGATGGGAATGACTCTAAGCCTTCTTTGGTACTGATGGACTGTTCTTCACCATGTGCCTATGATCTATTCCAGAAAAAATAATTACTTTAAAGGGAGTGATCCATAGCCATGCTACAAAGAAATGAATACTGGGTAACTCTGTGCTCACATGGAGTGACATAACAGTCCAGGGCTAACTGCAGGGAACAAAGACCATGTGCTTTAAGCTTTCCCATGTGATCTCTGCTTGCCCATCCCCACTGTACCATGTGAGGATAGTACCATAGCATCCTCGGCACAGATGAGGTTGGATTTATATGCCCCAGTCATGGAAAAGAGACGACAAAGGTTAATACTGTACTCATTTACCCAGCAAACCAGTGACAGAACCCTGACTGGAACTCAGGTATTCTCACTCTGGAAGTATACAGATCTACAAATATGGTACCTGAAAACATGTATGTGTGTATAAATGCACTTGGTTGTGGGGGTGCCCGCATGTGTGCATTGGGGCATGTGTTGCACATGTAGGTGCGTGTATGTGGAGGCCAGAAGTTCATGTCAGGTGTTGTCCTTAATCAATCATTCTCCACCTATATTTTTTTTAAGACAGAGCCTCTTACTGAACCTGAAACTCATCAATTACTCTGGCTGTCTAACTGACCAATGAGCTTCAGGGATCCTCTTATCTCTGTCCTCCACCCCAGTGCTGGGGTTATAAGCACACGCTACCACACCTGGCTTTCATGTGAGTTCTAGAGACCCAAACACAAGTCCTTGTGCTTACATGGGAGGCACTTTTACTGACCGACCCACCTCCCCAGGGGATGGGGCATGGGGAAGGTGGGTTCACATGAACTCATGAAATATGATGCCCAAGTGCATGCTGGGATCTTGGATTGGAACAACAGAAGAAAAGTCATGGGAAACTGGGGATCCAAATAAAGTCTGTATTTGTGAATATTACGAGTACTGTGCCCACATCACCATACTCATAACATTGTACCCATGTTGCTTCCATAGTTGTATAAGCTGCCCATCCTAGGAAACATAGGCTGAGGGCCAGAAGGGAACCTCTGTCCTATATTTGTAGATGTTCTATGAATTTAAATCATTTGAAGTACTTTTTAAGGTTCTGTATGATCACAGCCATAAGCATGATTCTGTGGGGGAAAGCTTGCTGGGTTCCTAATTTAATTTGTGTCTCTCCTTGACCAGCCCAACTCCATGACCTAGTGACTGATCACACACAAACAAGCTATTGATATTTCAGAAGAATCTGCTGATGGAAACCATGTTTGGGAAGGAAAAAATAAAAACATAACTCATATCCTTTCAGAAAAAAAAACAAAACTCTAATATCTCTAATATCTAATATCTCTGCTGACAAAATACGCTAGCCTGATGAGCCTCCTCATATCCAAGTTCATTGTGGGGTCCAAGAGAGCAAATGGTGAGTACTTGCCCGGTGCTCCGGGATGCTGCAGTTCCTTTGTAGATGTGCCTCTCTGCACCTGCCAAATGAATTATTGAATATGCGGGGGCGAAGCTCAGCCAGAGCTGCTGATCAGTGAAATTGGGTGCAACTGGGTGGAAGAGCTGCGTGCGGAGCACGCCAGTAAATGGCAACATCGCTCCAACCGTGCAGGGCTCCACTGAGAAAACATTCCATTACGTGGATGCCTGGACACGTACAGCTTGGGGGAAAGGTTATTTCAGGAGCCTCATGAAACTTGTATAGGTGCTGGGTCCGTTACTCTTGATGAAATAAGATGAGAACGGCAACTTAACTGTGCCACTAAACTCTGACAGACTGTTACAGTCAAGCCCACGTTCTAGAAAACAGAACCTTGACGAATCTTGTCATTTGCCCTCTTGAGAACTACCCAATTCACCACATTGTATTTAGCCATCAGTGTAAGCAGACTCTAGAGGCAAAGCAAATGTCACAAATGTGTGCACAAGTCTATGGGAGCAAAGTACCTGCGCCCAACAGGGGTTAATGTCACATTGAGTGCACAAAGGGTTTCTGCCCAGCCTCCCACAGCCTGAAGGTCACTCCAGCGAGTATGAACCCAGAGGACAAGATTTGGATCCACAGTATTTGTTTTGTCTTTCAACCAAGGCGGTTAAAGGTCCAGAGTCTTAGTCTACCAGGGAGACTTTCTACAGCACAAGTGAAGCTTTCATCTTTGTGTGGATAAAGACTACTTGCTTTTTTTTTCCTAATAGTCAACTATGATGGGACCTTAGATTGGATTGCTTGGAAGCCATCTCAGAGATGAGAACTCATGTGCAAGCTGTTCATTTGAGAATGCTTCCAGCAGCAATCAGAAAGGGTATGGGAGAAGCAGGAGAGAAAAGGAGAATCCATGGGTGTGGGGGTAGGATAGCAGAGAGTCCTAGAGGGCAAGCTGATCCTGATGCTGCCTGGGAATTGGGGAGTACAGCTGTTGGGGTTTCTATGTGATGGTCCCCTCAGGCTCCTGTTGGATCCTTTGGTCTCCAGTTGGTGGTGCCGCTTTGGAAGGTTATGAACTTGGGGGCTCATAGCCCAGCCTCACTTCTAATCTGTTCTTTGCTTCCTGTTCAAGAAGATATGAGCAGGTGAGGAAGCCTAGTTTCACCTGCCACCATGAAGTCACCTGCTGCCACATCTTCTCAGAAGGCATGAACTCTACCCCCTCAGACTGTGAACCTAGAGAAGCCTTTTTCTCCCTTCCTTCTCTGTTCCTTCTTCATTCCTTCAGTGGTTTGCTTCGAAGGGTTTGACACAGCAACCTGAAAACTAATGCAATGGCTGTGCCTCACGGTGTGTTCCATTCTGAGGCCATTTCTAGAGTGCATATGATCCCTGGGCATTTCTACATGAGCAGACAAAGTAGTGACGGGTCTCTAACGAGACTCCCATAGGTGGGCCAACAGAACAAAAGTATGCAGAAGACAGGTGGGAGTGTCCCGAAGGAAAATGGGCACTGGGAGTTCCAGGCAGAGCCACACAGCAGGCAGGGTCTGTTGCCACTTCAAAACTGGGTGTTCTTCAGCCACGTGTCACAATGGTTGACTGAAAAGCAGAATTGAGTTGAGCCAAGAGCCTAAACAGACACCGGTGTGTGGGTCTAGTCAAGATTCTCACTAGCTGTTGTTTGTCTCTGCTGCTTCGAGTTGTACCTGCTTTGTTTTAAATTATACATGTGACTTGCCCTAAGGCTGGGACTGTGGTCTCCAAAAGCAGTCACTCCCCCACAACAGCAAGAGGGAAGCTAGTGAGTGTAGTTATTAATAATTAATACTCAAAGTCGCAATTCATAATCAAAGGAAACATACAACATCAGGTCAACTGCAATACCTTGGTTGTGTCTCCACTGAGTAAGCCTGAGAGCTATATGGTTCAAGATCACCATTAACCTGTCCTTGGCAGTAGAGCTCAACTAAGTGCTATACCGGGTGCAAGTTTCCAGTATAACTGCCCACTTGTATGCCCCGTGTCAGACTAAATTGACTGGTTATATCGGCTATCTCACTCACAGCTGTCACTTCTTATAAACTGAACAGCTTTACTTATTCTTCAAAACTAGGGGAGAGCAGTGCCCAGGATGAATGGAGGGTCCTGTGCATGCTAGGCAAGCACTCCACCACGGAACTACACATTCTCGGGCCCCTTTAGGCTATTTCTTTAGTGGAACAAGATCTTATAAGTGCAATGCATTAAGCCCAGAAAATAAAATCTGAAGACCAGGTACTTGGGATGTTTTCCCTAATATCTTTCCCTGGAGAAATGTGAGCTCCTATTTGTGAGTTTTTGATGTATTATCATTTGTGGTTATTTATTCAAGTAATTCTGCTTATCTGCCACCTATAGTTTCTTGACTACTGAGCTAATCCTGAGGTGCAACATGACTTACTGGGGGCCAGCACCACTATATTCATCCAACAACCCACACACTTTGAAGAATTGGCTGTGAATTCCAAGCCTGTACTCCTGGAGATCCTGAGGTATGCCCAATACCCTTGAACTGTCAACCATTAGCAATACCCAATAGGTGCCCAGAATGAACTTAGGGTATTGATATCATGCATTCAGATCGCACGTCTATCACTCCTCCCACCATCTACTTCTTTGTGCAAAATGGGTTTAAAGTTGCCTATTTCACAAGATTGAGATTAATTCATTAATTGAAATGATGGGTGGAAGCTGTCTTTATCAAGGTCCAGTGAAGAGCAGATATTCAGTAGAGCAAGATCCATTGGTAGGAATTTTGATTTTGGTGAGCTATAGGAAGTATAAATTGTTAACAGCCATTGAGATTGTTCTGTGTATGTTATGGGGACATATAACCAGAAGCCAATATGGTGGACATGTAATAAGAGCTTAGGAACAGTTCTTAGTGAAGAACGGAGGTCCCCTGCACCACCCTGCAGTGACTGCTATCTGAAAAGCGTTCCAGCAGAGAAGGACCCTGGGCTTTGGAATCAGGCAGAGTCAGATCTGATCTTGACTATCATTTAGTGACTCTCCACCCAGTCCAGAGCTGCTGACATATAGCAGCCTCCACCCTTCTCTGCTGTCCACCAAGCTGCTTACAGGCCGTAGTCCTCCATGCCAGTGACTTGTCCTCCATGTCCTTGTGGTAAAAGAAAATACTGACCCCTGAGCTTGTTGGGAGGGGTAAAGGAAATCATGCACACAGCAATCAGTATCTTATTGTCCCCAAGACTGATAACTATTACCTTGTCTTTATTCACTGCCTTAATTCTGCCTTCTCTCATGTGATGGGAAGTTCATTTCTGCTCTTTCTAAGATATTCTCATTAAAAGGGTGAGCACACCAACTCACAATCCATGAGGCAGAACCCTTCTCACATGGCTCCTGAGCAGAACATTAGTATCATCCCACAGAGCTGGGAATTGGGCACGCTGACATGAGAAACCTTCGACCAGGGGCTGTGGCCTAAAAAACATACCTGGCTCACACATGGGTCAGTGTTGCTTGGGCTCTTCTTAATGCTTGCCTATCTGTCTAGTTTACTAAAGGCATCAGCATAGGAATTTGATGTATGCTATTGTGTTCTTTGATGTCTTTTTAAGTCCATTTGACTCTTTCCAACATTCATTTTCTTAGGATGAGGCTATATTTTCTAAAACCAAGACCCCTGTGTGTATATATTACCTTTCTATTTATTTCACACTAAATAACTAAACACAGACATCTCCCAGGGTTTTTCCAGGCTCTTTTGTAGCCTCAAATGTGGCCACCAGCATGTGCAGAAGACAAAGTATCAAGACCTTTGAACTTTCAACTCAACACAGCCTAGAGCAGCAGCTGTCAACCTGTGGGTCATGACCAGCAAAAAACATGTTTCCAGTGGTCTTAGGAACTGAGACAACAATCAGCAGCAAAATTATAGTTACAAAGTAGCAACAAAAATAAACGTATGGTTGAGGGTTCCTAAAACTATTGGGAATATGTGTTTTCCAATGGTTATGACCCACGGTTTGAATACTGCTTGCCTAACGTTATCTCCGAAGGGCATTTCAGTGGAGGAGTTGCCCAGATCAGATAGGTATGTAGGCATGTCTGTGGGGACTGTCTCAATTGTTAATTGACAAAAGAGGGCCCAGGCCACTGACGGTAGCACCATTTCCTGGCAAGGTTGTCCTCAGATATACAAGAAAAGTAGCTATGTGAGACTTTAGGCTAGCTAGCAGACTCTGTTGGTTTCTGCTTCAAGTTTCTGCTTGAGTTCCTGCCCTGACTTCCACTAATGAGGGACTGTGGACCTGGAAGTATAGGTTGAAAGAACTCTTTCCTTCCCTATGTTACATTAGTCAGACTGTTTTATCACAGCAACAGAAAGGGAACGAGAAAAAAGTGTGAACCAGTGTTCACACTTACGGTGCTGTCTTAGTGAACCCATCAAGCTGTACAATTAATGCATTAGTAACCATAGCAACAAGAAGGGGGAACAGTACTAATTTCAGCTGCATCAAGCCCGAAGATGAATGGAATGTGCCGGGTTCACTTTGGCTGACGATGGAAGACACTTCTCCAGTACTTACCGTGTGCCACCCTGGCATTTGTACCACTCAGTCTGCACGGAAAGCGTAAATGACAGGGACCATCATCAGCTCCATTACTCATTAGGGAGAGAGAGGGTATGCAACTCACCCAAGGCCACCGAGCTAAGATTGGGACCTTGTCCTCTCCTCGATTGCATTGTCTCACAAGTATCACAAAAGGCATGGAAATAATTCATCTTAGCTGCTCTGACAGACACTGAGGAGATGGTTAAAGAATAAGATCAGGACCATATTCCACTTAACAGTCGAAGAGCATCTACTGAGCATCTATCCTGCCAGGTGCCGCTTGTTTGCCATAATCTCTGGTTAATTGGCATCAAATCCTGGCCCTGCTCGCTGAGTAGGCTGAGAGCCCTGTGGGATTGCACAATGAAACACCTGCATCAGGACAGCCTCCAGTGAGCTCCCTCCGCAGTGGGTTCCGCATAATGTATTTTTCTAAAACACGCTGACACAACCCTGCCCCATCAGCCACACAGCACTCCTGGAACACTTGAGCTCTGGGTCAGACATGCCTAGCCAGTCCTTTGACTTTGGAAAGGACTATTTGAAATCCTGTCCAGATGAAACTTACATAATAGAAAGTCAGTGAATGATATTTGCAATAGGAAGCTATGCATCCTTACGCCATCTACAGCTAAACACTGGTCTTCTCACCTACCAGGTATCAGAAAGCCCAAAGAATCACTCCCTTCATGTCAATTCAGTCCATAAACTTCAGTCTCTCTCTCTCTCTTCTGAATGATGAGTTCAATATGTCCACTTTTGGCATCAAGGGTAACCATGCCTATTTCAACAAGAAAGAGAGGCTTTACTCTCTGGACCCAGAAACAAATCCATAAATATACATACCATGATACACCTTTGCAGTCTATAACTCAGTCTACAAATTATGCAACGAATGCTTTATTACCTTTTTATACTTTCTTTTTTTTCTTTTTATACTTTCTTTTTTTTTTTTTTTTTGGTTTTTCGAGACAGGGTTTCTCTGTGTAGCTTTGCACCTTTCCTGGAACTCGCTTTGGAGACCAGGCTGGCCTCGAACTCACAGAGATCCGCCTGGCTCTGCCTCCCGAGTGCTGGGATTAAAGGCGTGCGCCACCACCGCCCGGCCTACTTTCTTAATTCTACTAAATGATAGGGAAATTCTGAGTCCTCTTGAGCCCAAATTGGAAAGGAATGCCAGCCTGAGGCTCCATAGAAGTAGTGATAGGGTGCTCTGTTACTCAGCACTGCCACCCATCATTGGATCCCCACCGGTCACACAGGATTTCCACCCATGCCTAACCTCAAAGCATCTTCATGTCCTCTTACACAGCCTCTGAACTATATCTCACTTTCTGAAGGTCAGTCAACTTCCTGCCATGGCTGAGGGGACAACAGGAAGAGGACATGCCACAAGAAGAGTACATGACTCCTTGGTAGCTTCACAGTTTTTGAAGAACTGACAGCAGCCTGTACAACCAGAGGAGTCTCCATCAAAGGTGGTCTGCTCTGACTTATGAGTTAACATCATCCCCGTATTCATTATGCATTGGGGACCTATGATATTGAACTTCAAGGCTCAAGGTTTTGCTCCACTACAGCAAGCTTAGTCATCATTCCTACAAGGAAAAACTTAAAAGACAGATGGCCCAGCAGCGCAAAAGATGAAGGGGTGATACCTGGAGGGGGAAGGAGAGCCATCTAACAACATATAACGTCTCCCACCCCAGATTCTCCAAGTGTAACCTGTGTTACAGGGACTGGAGATTCAGGGCTGAGTATGCAGAACTGTTTGAACCTACTAGCAGTTACAGAACTGAAAAAAAAAAATAATTATCACAAATAATAGTTAGTACAATGTGGTAATGACTAGACTGTCCAAAGAATGGAAAACTACATTTTAGAAGGTTGTTAAGAGACACATGGACATTAACTCTGCCTTCTCCTTGCTGATTCTTTTAACTGGAAGCACATTCCTCAAAACACAAGTGTGCAGATATCCAGAGCTGTACCCAGTAAATTGCTATCGTATCTCGATTGTCCAAATGGTGACAATTGAAGTTTCCAGATGTGGTGAACCACTCACATGCAAAGTGACACGGACAGCTCCCACCCTCCCCACTTGGCTGGCCCAAACACACTGTAAATGGATCCTGTGTCCTGGTATATCTATTGCAGAGCAAGGGCTCCATTGCAAAACTTCACATTTTCACTATATTCTGCATTTCAAAAAATTAAGGTATGTGCTCCACTTCAAAAAATAACTCAGGGACTGGAGAGATGGCTCTGTGGTTCAGAGCACTGGCTTCTCTTGCAGAGGACTGAGGTTCAATTCCTAGCACCTGACTCTGTAATTCCAGTTCTGGGGGATTTAGCCCCCTCTTTGGTATTTTCAAGGTACTACATACAAGTGGTACACAGAACACACAGGCAGTCAAACCACCCATACTCTTAAAATAAAAATCAATCTTTTTTCTAAGCTCATATATGAGAGCTCACATGCTGGGAAGGCATCCTAAATATCTGTACTGAATTAATGATTATTGAAACTATTGTCAGTATACAGTACAGATATTTGTCAGTCTGCTGCAAGGGGTGATAACTCTCAGCTTGCTCCATACTACCCCCCCACCCCTGCCCTAGTTCATTTTTAAATAAAGTGACCACAGAAGGAGGAGTGGTGAATTGGTGGTCATTTTCCTTTTCTCTCCAGAAAACCCTTACAGAATAGCACTGACATGTGTGGAAGCCCTGGGCCACTCCAGGTTACAGTCACTGGACTTGAAATCTGAGTGATGCACATGTGGAGATTTGGTTCCATTTTTCAGAGAGCTCCCAATGCCTAGGCAAGCTTCGGGATTAGATGCCCTGGAGTCTCCGGTTCCTATACAGAAATGGAATCTGCTATCAGGCATCCAATGACAACAGCAGCTTATCACCCACAAAATCCCACAGGATCAGCTAACCAGCAAGGAGTGTGGCGCCTGCAAAGCCTCTGCCCTTCAGACCAAAATATCTGGACGTGAACTCCAAGGAGACAGTGCCTTAGGTCCGGAGCTCCGGTTTGCTTAGCCTCCACTCTTTCTATAAGAGAAAACCCATCTTTTCTTCCTACTGAAGGATTTCAATAGCGAACTGGCTAACTAAGAAATCGTACTGACATTTCCAGAACAGCCAGAGCCAGCGTGGCAGTGGAAGGATGGAAACAATGAAGTCATTACAGACTTTGCTGACAAACAAAATTGGAGAAGGGCGCCCTTGTCTCTGAGAAGTGCCCGTTAATCAGGAAGTCTTGAGAAAGGGAAGCTGGGAGGTCTCGGCTGCTCTTGAGCAAGAAACAATAACTGGAAAAGAAGAAAAAATAATTGGCTCTCTCCTTATGCCCTCCTCGGCTTACTCTGTAAGTTTGTGCCATAGTACAAATAGCAGAAATGGCTTTCTGAATATTAAGAGGGGTCATCTCATAGGAATGAGCTAACAATTCCTGATGATATTATGAACAGATAATTATTGGATTGTCCTAAGTTTGGAATAAAAGGATCAACTTAAAATGCATTGCTCTGTCTTCTATGTAGTGAGTAACCAAATTGTCAGCAACCAAAGACTTCGTAGGGATGGGAAGGTTTTTATCCACACTTGTAAGAAGATTTTGAAATACAGGATAGAAAAATAAATGAGGGTCAAAGTTTAAAAGCAGGGCTGTGTCGTGTAAACATTGAGACAGGGACATGATATTAAAAGCACCTCAAACTGGAAATATTCTCTGAAACCAACTTTAGGACGATGGAATGACCATGTACAAAAGCAAACAGTGAATTGCAAGCACTGTGGAAGAAAACTTAAGAGTCAGAGAACTGCTTTTCAAATAGAATCCTGGTGGAACCAAGTTAGCACCAATTATTGATGCTAGAATTCAGCACAGTATGAAAAACGGGAACAGCTTTCCATGCAAAGGCATCTACTAAACACCTACCACAAACCAATTAACAACTCAGGCAAGGTGCTGTCTCTGAGTCTGGGACAGTATTAGAAAGTCAAGGAGAGGACTGAGTAAGCCAGAAGGAAGGAGAGAAAGGGGGCGGGGGGGGGGGGCGGGGAAACGGGGCAAAGGAGAAGGGTGGAGGGAGGAAAGGAAAAAGGAGGAGGCAAAGGACAGAGGAAAGAAAGAAAAAAGGAAGAAAGAAAAGGGTATGAGGATTGGAAAGGGAAGAATAGCATCTTTATGTATATGTAGTCTAATTTTCTACATTTCCAGGAGACTGGGGTCAGACAGAGAAAGAAACTGTAGAACATGTGTTGATCATAACATGAACCAAAAGGGAAGCTATGAAGATCCATTCTGTATGTAAGTCACACTTAGACATTAGGCGAGTACTGAAGACGATGAGGGAGGACCCCATCCCTCCCTGAGGGATCTGTACGCAGTTAACGGTGGCTCACAGAGAAAGAGACATTTTCCTTATTTGTATAGCTGTGGATACGCTGCCCATGTTCCTACAAGTAACTCTAATTAAACTCTTGGTTCCCCCTCCAAAAAAAAGTCATTATTTTAGAGACGTTATTTAAATTACTTAAAGTCACCTATTAAAAAAAAAACTTAGAAATAAATCTAACAAGAAGGTGTGCCTGAATTTTGTAAGCAGAAACATAAAACTCGGTTGAAGGATTTAAAATGTCAGTATTTATGGATAGCAACATCTGATATCTTAAAGATGTCACGTAGTACCAAATGAATCTATAAATTAAATGTAATTTCAGACCAAATCTAATAGGGCTTCTCATGCAACCTGACATGCAGCTCCTGAAGTTTATACAGAAACAGGCACATAGTTATAACCACTGAGATGACCATGAGGAGAGGGGACTGTCTCCAAAATGCAGTATACTGAATATTGAGAAACATAAGTAAGAAATGCAACCTAAATATTACACTCTTTGCCAAGGAGAGACAATTAAAACAATGGGATGAAACATCCCCGAAACAAATGCTTGCTTAAACAGACACAAAATTAGATGGTCCAACACAGGGAATGTCATAGATCAAAGAGATCAGGAAAGTGTTCAATGGCTGATGTTATCAGAACTCAATGATGCCCCATGCTCCTCACATACAAGCACCGAAGCCTGACCCTCTAGTCCCCCTTAAGTAACTCTAAGAAATAAATCAAAAATAAAAGGAACTGGGGTGGGTGGAGGTGGGGGCATGCCCCTCCCTCCCCTATGCTCTCAGTTCTGGTCCAGGAGGCTATAGACTCTGAAAGGCAAGGCTACAAACTTACCTTCTGCCCTAGATATATGGAGCATAGTGCCAGTTCACTCAGCACTGCTGGCCATGTAAAAGCAAGAAACCAGTCTTCATTCTTTTAAGTCAGAGACTTAAGCTTGATTCGTTTGAGAATTTTAACCAACATAGCCTAATAAAACAATTAATATATAGAAAAAAATCACTCCCTACCTCAAACCAGGTAGTCTTTAATTTACTGTAGACCTAAATATTAAAAAAGTTAAACCTTTAAAATAATGTGTAAAAGGGGCTGGAGAGATGCCTCAGTGGTTAAGAACACTGACTGCTCTTCCAGAGGACCCAGTTTCAATTCCTAGCACCCACATGGTGGTTCACAACTCTCTGTGACTCCAGTTCCAAGAGACCTGACACCTTCACACAGATATACATGCAGGAAAAATACCAATGAATATAAAATAAATACTTTATTTATAAATAAATTATTTTAAGAATGTGTAAGAAAACAAGCCAGATGCCATAGTGCATGCTTGTAATCCTATCACAGAGAAGGCAAAGACAGGCAGATAGATCCCTATATCTATTAGCCAAATAAAGACAATATTTTACCCAAATGAAATAAATACAGTGTGCGATGGAGGAGACATCTGAACAATGTATCTCAGGGCTTGCCCAAATGATCTCCTTTGCCACATCACACTACTGAACCTGGGTCTCTACAACCAACAGGCCTCTCTTATCTCATCCTTTATGGTTTCTCTTAGGAATACAGGGGATTTATAAACTCTTAGGGCAGGACACAGTCTTCACTCCATAGACATATTCTGCCTGCAGGATTTGTGACTCTCATATCATGATGCTTTCTCAGAGAATTAATTTGAATATTCCTAAACAAAGCTGTTATAGGATATTTTGTTTGTGTTCTGACAAACAAAGTTTGCCTGGAGATCAGAGGGCAGAGCTAGCCACTAGTTAACCCTAGAGGCCAGGCAGTGGTGACTCACACCTTTAGTCCCAGCACTTGGGAGGCTCATGCCTTTAATCCCAGCATACTCAGGAGGTGGAGACAGGAATATAAGGTGGGTGGAGATAGGATCTCAGCCCCCTTTTGGTCTGAGGATCTGGAGAGGTAAGAAGTCACTGGTGGCTGCTCCTTTGCTTCTCTGATCTTTCAGGGTATTACCCCGATATGTGACTCCTGGTTTTTATTGGTAAGACTAATTAGGATCATGCTTCACAAAGCAGTGAAGTCACAGACCCCATGGTTCTCTCTAGGCTTATTATCGGGCCACAAGACTGACCTGAGACCTACCTGACCTGTATGTGTATCTGGATTACACATGATCACACAACTTCTGCCTATGGTACTTTTTAGGTTGACAAATCTATATCCCTAATACTCAGACAACATGCTGTTTTCTGGAACAACACAGATACCTAAAATGCAGCCCCTGCTCTCATGGGCTGTCCCAAGACCTCTTAGAGAATGACATATAAATAACGAGTAAACTATAATAACACAGGTCACATCTCTAACCTGAAAACGGAAGTTCAAAATCTAAAGCCCTTCTCAATGCTAACATGACACCACTAAGTTGGAAACCCCATGAGTGATCATATATGGCAGTTCACTATCAAAGCAAGGGCCCTAAAAATATTGTGTAGGATTATCTTCAGTTGGTGTGGATCAGACCAATATGACACACAAATAAGCAAGTGTTGTCTTTAACTTGGGTCTTATCCTCAGCATGGCCCCCTGTGCAAATGTTCCAATAAAAGCTTTTAACCCAAGATTGTGCTGGTCCCAAGCATTTTACAGAAGGGATAGTCAACCGGGAGCAAATGCCATGCAAGCCCCGGGGAATCACCAAAAGCTGTGAGCAAATGGATAAGCCCAGGGACTTGGGGAGTAGAGAACTTGGTAAAGACTTCTTGGAAGAGAAAGCTGCAATGAGAAAAACAACTCTCTAGCAGCCCAAATAAGGTTTATTAGTTGCTTTTCTAGTGTTGTGATAAAATGCCATGACCGGGGCAACTTATAAAAGAAAGTGTTTAACTGGGCATATGGTTCCAGAAGGTTAGAGTCCACTGACAGCCAAGCAAAGGCGTGGCAGCAGGAACAGCTCAGAGCTCACACACACAATCCCAGAGAGGAGGCAGAGAACACACTGGGAATAATATGGGCTGTTGAAACCTCAAAGCCCACCCCAAGTGGCACACCTCCTCCAAGGCCACACCTCATAATCCTTCCCAAACAGTGCCACCAACCAGGGACAAAATATTCCAGCATACGAGTCTATAGGAGCCATTTTCATTCAAACTACCACACAGAGAAACCCTCCACATCATAGGAGCAAGTGACCCCGGTATGGGAAGGCCAGCAAGTGTGTATATTTAGCTATTGGGGCGGCTTGAACAAAGAGCTTTAAAACAATGGTTTGCACCACTTCTTATTCCTCATAGTGATGAAGGTTGGGAACCCCAAAATCCAGTCCTCATCAAGGTCTAGTGAGGGCTCACTCCTGAGAGACAGTACATTCCCTCTCTGTTCAACCCATGAAAGGAGGCAGCCAACTTTCTGTGTTCTCTTACATAAGGGCATGAACCCCCTACATAGGGGCTCCATCCCTGTGATCTAATCTCTCCCCCAAAGCCTCATATCACCTTATCATCACCTTGAGATGATATTTTCACATATGAAGTG